>NC_057864.1:276372756-276729363 GCF_019393635.1 Dromiciops gliroides
TTGGGCAAGTCATTTAACCCCAACTGTCTTGAACAAAAACAAGAAGAAGAAGATGAGAGATTTGGGGAGTCAACAGCTAGCGCTTGAAAATAGGATTTAGATTTTCTTCATCTCAAGGATGATAGACTCCTGGCCAGGGACAGAACCCATCAACAAAATTTGTTAAAAATGTACTTGCCTGGGGGCAGCTAAGTGGCACTTTGAATAAAGCACTAGCCCTGGATTCAGGAGGACCTGAGTTCAAATCTGGCCTCAGACACTTGACACTTACTAGCTGTGTGACCTTGGGAAAGTCGCTTAACCCTCATTACCCTGCACAAAAAAAAAAAAATGTACTTGCCTGACTTCTTGAAGATATAATACAAAGTCCTTTAAATAGAAAAGTGTAGCATGTGCTCTGGATTCATTACTGAACTACTACTTGCACTGGCAGCATAGATCTCCAGAATTGAGCTGCTAGTTCTCCCTTTATGATTCTAGGAATAGTTCTGGGAAGTTGGTGGGAGAATGTTTTTCTAATGATGTAGTTAAAAAGCCCCCATAAGTGTGCTTCCTACCATGATTATCAGTTTATGTAAATGAGTCAGTCATAGCTAGTTTTTAGAAAGGGACACACACACAAGCACTAAGGTGGTATAATAAGAATAGTTAATACAACATATCCTTTCAAATATTTGTGACACACTCTCCCAACAACTACTAGCCATGAAACTAGAAAAATATACAATTGGGTACCTCCATAAACTACACATAGGAATTGGATATTATATTGGATCTCTTCCTGAAAGTCTACAAAATATTTCCAGTATTCTTACCAGTCAGATGGCTGGGTCTATGCTGACAGTTTACACATTGCCATGTCTATTCCCCAGACTCCCAGAAGAAACAAGGTACATTACCTCTTTAAAAAGCAGAGTGTAGGGGCAGCTAGATGGCACAGTGGATAAAGCACTGGCCCTGGATTCAGGAGTACCTGAGGTCAAATCCAGCCTTAGACACTTGACACTTACTAGCTGTGTGACCCTGGGCAAGTCACTTAACCCCCACTGCCTGCAAAAAAAAAAAAAAAAAAAAGCAGAGTGCTACCCACTCTGCACTATAAAACAAGTTCATTTTTTCATGCTGCATTTCTTGGTGTAATGTGCCTATATCAAAATAGTTTTAGCCTCACAGTAATTTAAATGTTACTAGCTCCAATGCACAGAATCCCAAAAGTGATAGGAAGATTGAGAGGATGCTACATTGTCACTTTTCTAAATGCCCAAGAGAAATTTATAAAACATCAAAATCCTCTAAGCTGGTCTTTTCTTTCCCCACTTAAATTCCTTTGGGGTTTTAATGAAAATTAATGTCAAAACACTTCGAGCTTGCCACAACTAGGCATTATATTTTAAAAAAACAGTTGTATATTTTAAATCAATCAACAAGCATTCATTAAGTGGCTACTTGATAGATGAAAATCAGCATGGTAGATTGCAGAAGAAAGACAGTGAGCTTTCTAACTCACAACATGATCACTCCAAAAAAACATCTAATAATTACATAGGACAATTCCTGGAGCAGCAAAACCCACAGAAGAATGTGCTGAAATCATCTTCCAACCAAAGACGGCTTGGAGGGTTGGAAGGAGGGAGTTGCTGTGCTGAGACAGGAGTGGAACCCAACCCCACAGTCACCCTGACAAAGATCCAATCCCAGGAAGGCCTCACCAAAAAAGAGACCCCCAGAGCCTCTGAATCAGCTGCAGTGCCAGTGTCGTCTGAAACTAAGCTCGCAGTATGGTGAGAGGGCTGAGCCCTTGGCAGGGGGGAGATTAAAGGGGCCAATGCTAGTGCTGAGGCAGAACTTGGGTTTTTCAGCCCTGCTGGGAGCCAGGAGGTAGGCTTGGGTAGCAGTGGCCCAGGCGGGGAGGGGCACAGGCTTGTTGGAGCTGACAACCACAGCACACAAAGATGGTTGTTTAACAGGTTGGTCTGGGGTCATCTAAAGTCCAGGGAACAGACCAGGCAAGTGAAGAACCTGCTCCTCTTTAAATCATATGACCTGGGACCTCCTGAAGCTTGGGATAGTGTAGCCTGGAAACAGTGCCCCACTTTAAGGAGCTAAAAATCAAGTAAAAGAAAGGCAAGATGAGCAGATAGAGAAAGGTGAGGATATTAGAAAGTTTCTTTAGTTACAAGGAAGATTGAGGTGCGCCCTCAAAAGAAAATGTCAACATCAGGTCCCCTATATCTAAAGCTTCCAAGAAAAATGTGAATTGGTCTCAGGCCATAGAGGCACTCAAAAAGGACTTTGACGATAAAGTTAGAGAGCTAGAGAGGAAAAATGGAAAGAGAAATGAGGGTGATGCAGGAAAGACATGAGAAAAAAGTCAGCAGCTTGAAAAGCCAAATGGAAAAGGAGATACAAAAGCTCTCTGATGAAAATAATTGCCTAAGAATTAGGATTGAACAAATGGAAGCTAGTGACTTTATGAAAAATCAAGACACAATAAAGCAAATCCAAATGAATAAAAAAAATAGAGGGCAATGTGAAATATCATCTTGGAAAAACTGCTGACCTGGAAAAAGAGGTCCAGGAGAGATAATTTGAATATTATTTATTGGTTTACCTGCAAACCATGATCAAGGAAAGAGATTAGACATTGTCTTCCAAGAAATTGTCAGGGAATATTGCACTGATATTCTAAAAACAGAAGGTAAAATAGAAATTGAAAGAATCCATCAATCACCTCCTGAAAGAGAACCCCAAAATAAAACTCCCAGGAACATTGTAGCCAAATTCCAGAGTTCCCAGGTCAAGGAGAAAATATTGCAAGCTCCTGAAAAAAGAGCTCAAGTACTGTGGAGCTCCAGTCAGGATAGCACAATACCTAGCAGCTTATACTTTAAAGGACCAGAGGGCATGGAATATGATATTCCAGAGGGGATTTGGGATTACAACCAAGAATCACCTATCCAGAAAAACTGCATATAAAAGGAAAAAATGGGACTTCAATGAAAAAGAGGACTTTTCAAGAATTCATAATGAAAAGACCTGAACTGAATGGCAAATTTTACTTTCAAATACAAGACCCTAGAGACCCATAAAAAATTGGAGTTGGGGGACATACATGGTGTCATGCATTGGTTGACTATCTTGTGTCTGAGGCCAGGTTTTGGCTGGGGTTCCTCTGGGTCTGGGGTGGATGCTTTGTCCACTGTGTCATCTAGCTGCCCCATGATGACATCTTTAGGGTAAAATTAAGGGGTGAGAGAAAAGCACTGGGGGAGGGGGAAGAACAGAGGTAGCATGGGGTGAAATCCTACATAAAAGAAACAGGAAAGGGCTTATGGAGTAGGAGAAGAGATGGGGGCAGTAAATGAACTTTACACTCATCAGAATTGCCTCAAAGACCTTAATCTCATCAGAATTGGCCCAAGGAGAGAATAATATATACAATCAATTGAGTAGAGTAATCTATCTAATCCTGCAGGAAAATAGGAAGGGACGGGGATAAAGAGAAAGGGGCAAAAGAAGGGGGAGCAGATTGGGGTAGGAGACAGACAGAAGCAAATCCCTTTTGAAGATAGGGTAAAAGAAGATAGATAATAGAGTAAATATCATTGGAAAGGGAATTGGATGGAGGGAAACAGTTAACAATAATAATTGTGAAAAAGAGAAAAGGGGGAAAATTGTACAAAAAGTACTCTTTGTGGTGGTTGAGAATTGGGAATTGGGGGCAGCTAGGTGGCACACTGAATAGAGCACCAGCCCTGGATTCAGGAGCACCTGAGTCCAAATCTTGCCTCAGACACTTAACACTTACTAGCTGTGTGACCCTGGGCAAGTCACTTAACCCCAATTGCCTTACCAAAAAAAAAAAAAATTAAAAATCCCAATTAAACACCAAAATGGAAATACTGAAAAAAAAAAAAGAAAAAAAAAAGAATTGGGAATCAAGGGAATGTCTATTAATTGAGGAATGAATGAAGAAACTGTGGTATATTATTGTAGTGGAATGGTATTTCTATAGGAAATGACAAACAGGATGATCCCAGAAAAACCTGGAAATATTCATATGAACTGATGTATAGTGAAGTGAGCAGAACTGGGAGGACATTGTACATAGCTACAGCAGTATTGTTTGATGAGCAATTGTGAATGACTTAACTACTCTCAGCAATACAATGATCCAAGGCAATCCCAAGGGACTAATGATGAAGTATACTATCCACTCCCATAGAAAGAACTGATAAATAAGAGCACTTGTAGATTGTACATATATTACCTATATCAGATTGGTTGCTGTCTTGTGGAGGGGGGAGGAAAGTGAGGGAGGGAGAAAAATTTGGAACTCTAAATCTTATGAAAATTAATGTTGAAAACTGCCCTTACATGTTACTGGGAAAAAATAAATGTTTCTTGCAATAAATAAATAAACTAACAAATGAATGAATGAATGCATTTTTAAAAAATCATTTAAAAAAAAGAAAAAGAAAGTCAGCATGGTGTAGTAGAGAGTTGGCCCTGGTGTCAAGAAGACTTTGGCTTAAGTTCCAACTCTAAAACTTACAATGTGACCCTTGGCAAGTCACTTAAAGTCTTAGTATCTCACTATGATTTCTAAGGCTATTAGCTAGGTAGTTGCTGAGCTGCATCAGAAAAGAACGTTTCTCATCAGAATTCCCTATACCAATGGTTCCATTTGTAAGCCTACTCTCAACCAAGGTGGGTAGATGAGAAGTAGCTCTGTCCTGCATGCTTTCTGTGTAATATGATTCTGAACTGGTAGAGATAATGTTGACATGATTCTCTGAGGAAGGTGGAGTTGGTTCAAGAGTTTTGGAAGTTGGAGACATTTTTCATTTCTTCAAGAGAGAAGGGATGGGGGGCGGCTAGGTGGCGCAGTGGATAAAGCACCGGCCCTGGATTCAGGAGTACCTGAGTTCAAATCCGGCCTCAGACACTTGACACTTACTAGCTGTGTAACCCTGGGCAAGTCACTTAACCCCCATTGCCCCGCAAAAAAAAAAAAAAAAAGAGAGATTGAAGGGATGTGTATTTTTTTAACTTTCCTAGGGACTGATTCCAGACACATGGAGAAAACAATAGATTTCTTAAAACAGATATGTAGAGGAAGATGGCTTCTTTACATGACTGGTTTCCAACTTGTTTTCCAAGGGACTTTGTGGAATTTTCCCTTGAGTAAGATTATGGCCTCTCTCAGTTTCTAAACTCTCATAAAGAGCTCACTCATGCTTATGTATTTTCTGGTACATTCAAATCTATAAAATTTATTTCTGTTGGCTATCTTCTTAGATATACACTCACCATTCATTACTTCTCATGATCTTTTATGTAACTAGCATTTTGTAGGAAGGGGCAACTAGGTGGCACAGGGGATAGAGCACTGGCTCCAAAGCTGGAAAGACTTGAGTTCAAACTTTATCTCAGATGCTTGCTAGCTGTATGCCCCTGGAGAAGTCACAACCCCAATTGCCTTAAACATCAAGGACTATCTCCAGTTTTATATATATATATAGCCACTAGACCTAGATGGCTCTGGAAGAAAGAATGAGGTTGGTGACTTTGCAAAACCCATTCACTGCAAGTCATGACATTACCCTGATGATCCTCTTTGAGAACAAAGGACAAACAGCAACAATTTGGTAGGAAGGAGTTGGTTTTGTGGGGTTAAGCATGGGATACTGTATCTCTTTAAGAGAAAGAAACTGGAGAAACTTTTCTTTAACCTAATAAAACTAAAAAAAAAGTCAAACCTTACAATAGTAATATTTAAGGGAGCAGATAAATATAATACTAGTCTGGTGCTCTTCTCTTTTAGAATAGAACAAAACAGCCAATCCTAATGGCCCCTTCTCTTGATCCTTTCAAATCAGGATTGACAGTCTGCTAGAAGAGGGGTAAGATTCTAGAGATATTTTTCCGTCTCCCTGCAAATCTGAATTTAGACAACCCATGTGGATATGCATAAATTATGTGAACAAGACAATATCTTAAATAGAAATATGTGTGTAAATACACACATATATATGCATGTACACAAAAATGAAACAGTTCCTGACCTCAAGGAACTTACACTTTATAGTGGGAAGGAGCATGTATAAATGTAAGTATATGTAGTAGCTAGCATTTATATAGCACTTTAAGGTTTGCAAAGTTCTTTATATATGTTATCTCTTTTGATCCTCACAATAATTCTGTGAAGTAAATGTTATTATTATCCCCATTTTAAAGAAGAGGAAGCTGGGGATAAGACATAAAAACTATAAATTAACTTTAATTATATTGCAATTTGTATTATACTGGCCCATCCCAGACAAGAAAACTGAATTTCCCTCCAAATATTTAACTTTTTTTTCTTTATTTCTTTAAGGAGTATTTTGTAATTGAATATATAAAGGTACTTTTTATGCTTTGGTAAATTTAGAATAGTTCAAATAAGCTAAGAAGTCATTATCATTTGACCCAGAAATTCTACAACTAGGCAAATTTCATTGATATGTTTGGAGGCCATTGATAAAGAGAAAGTTTCCATATAACAAACATTTATAGTATCACTTTTCTTCTGGTAACAAAAAAACTAGAAACAAAATAGTTGGGAAATGGCTAAACAAATTGTACGTGAATGTGTTAGAATATTTCTGTACTGTAAGAAATGACTACACTGAATAAAGAGAAGCATAAAAAATCTTAGATGAACTAATGCAGAATGAAGTAAGCAGGGCCAAAAAAATCAATGTCTACAATAATGAAAACAAAAAGATCAATAACCACAAAGCAATTAAATGTGAATGCTGCAAAATTATGAAGATCAAGCATGACTACAAAGAAGAGATATGAGAAGACAACCCCATATACACATACATATGTATCCTTTTATAGAGGTTTGAGGTCTACAGGTACAGAACATTGCACTTTTTTTCAGATTTTTATGCATTTGTTGGTTGATTTTCTTTTTCCTCTTTTTCTTTTTTTTCTTTTAAAAATATTTGTTATATGGGGTAGATATCTGGGAAGAGAAAAGGGAGGGACACAGGAGGAAATTTGGGCAATATGAAAATAATTAACAGCAATAAAACATGTGTGTGTTTTGATAATGATACTAAATTTCTTATATTGGCCCATCCCTGCCAATAGAACTGAGTATTTCTCCAAATAATTGGCTTTTTATTTCTTTAAGGAGTATTTTATAAGTTAATATATATAATATGTATGTATATTTATCTATACATATACATGTATAGATATATGTATAGGAATTATGATGGCCAGCGTGAGCACAGGCCTCATGCTAAGAAGCATGCATTTGTTGTTCGACATTAAAAAAATCAAACTTTTATTGAAAGGTTACACTATTAGATGGATTCAGAGCTTACTGGATGACCATATTCAAAAAGAAATCATTAATGTGTCCATTATCATAATCCATATCAATTTAGAAGTTGATCTCTAGTGGAATAATCTAGGAAGCTCTGCTTTTCTTTGTGCTATTTAGCATCATAACCCAGATTTAAAAAGGTTCTCTCATGGAAGATTTTTGTTATGTTATTGCATATTAAGTCTATAAGACCAGAGGGTTTGAGATTTTGAGATGAAGGAAAGCCTTCTGAAAAACAAAGTTTCTCTAATCTATTTATAAACCAAGGTGGAGGGCTCTGAGCTAATTAACTAATTAATAAATGACTTTGCATTTTTATTAATTTATAAGGAAATATAAGAGATACATCTTTGTTAACTTAGAAACTGATTGTAAATTAATAAGGAAATGAGGCAAAAGCTTATTGAAAGGGGCGAAGGTCGGTGTGGTTATTGAATAATACAAATCAAAAGTATTCCCTTAACTTGGCTACATATACAGTCTCATTACTAAACCTATTACAAGACTTTTATCATTGGCATGGACAAAAATATCCTTACCAAATTTGTAGTTGACACAAATCTAAGAGGGATAGCTACCATATTAGTTGAAAAAACCAGTTTTCAAAAACATCTTGATAGGCTAAAACATGGGATTGAAATCCAAGAAAATAAACTTTAATGTAGATAAATATAAACTACTACACATAGCATCAAGACATTAACTTCACAAGTATGAAACGTGGTTAAATAATTAATCTTTTAACAATTACGAGAACTATAATGGATTGAACACTCAATATGAATAATAGTGAGATATGTAATACAAAAAATCCAGAGCAATTTTTGGCATAATTAATAGAGGAATTATTTCCAGGAATAAGAAGGTGATAGTTCTATTGTCCTCTGATCTAACCAGACCACAATATGGAGTATTATGTTCATCTCTTTGTACTACATTTTTTAGAGCTCACCCAGGACAGTGACCAATATGATAAACTTCATGCCATAATAAGCTTGGTTAAAGAAACAAAGGATATTTACCATGGAGAAGAGAAGACTTGGAAGGAACATAATTGTTATCTTCAAGTCAGTGTAAAACTGATATGTGCAAAGGAGTGTAAAATGTTCAGCCCAGGTGGGCTTAGGGTAGATCTCTGATGGACAGCCCTGTGATTTTGTGTAGGATGCCATGATGAGACAGAGACAGAGACAGAAAGACAAAGAGACACAGCGACAGAGACAGAGGGGAAAGGAGACAAGGTGTGCTGTGTGAATAGTGGATAGGGCACTGTCTATATAAACTCCTGAATTATTGTTTTAAGACTCTTTTATAAATATGTTTGCTTGATATTGATGATTGTCTTTTCTGGGATAAGCATTTGATAAGAGAGATTTAAGTTCACAGGGAATAAGCTGTTTCCCTCCCATCTAGAGAGACAAGATTAAGTGGTTTTATTATGAACTAGTTTTTTAAAAAGCATCATTCCCTTGATAATTTAAATATCTGATTTGTATTAGATTAATATAATTTTAGCCCAATATGCCACTTGGAGATAGGAGAATGAAATAATCAATGCCCAGTCATAGCTCTCTTCCTACTTCAACTAAAGGTGAAAAATTGAATCTCTCTCTTGGAGATAAGAAATGTAGTGCTATAGATTAGTTACAATCTATCTAAGCAAATCCCTTGCTCCAGATGACAGAACTGGGAACAGTTGGTGGAAGTTTCAATAAGGCAAATATAAGCTCCTAACAATTGTAGCTGTCTAAAAGTGAAATGGGTTGCTATGGAAAAGTGGTTTATACCTCATTAGAAGTATGTAAGCAGTGGTTGAATGATTACTTGTCCAGTATGTTATAGTAGTGATTTTTCTTTTAAGGATGAAGTAGATAGGGGCAGCTAGATGGCGCAGTGGATAGAGCACCGTCCCTGGAGTCAGGAGTACCTGAGTTCAAATCCGGCCTCAGACACTTAACACTTACTAGCTGTGTGACCCTGGGCAAGTCACTTAACCCCAATCGCCTCACTAAAAAAAAAAAAAAAAAGAAAAAAAAAAAGGATGAAGTAGATAGAATGGCCTCTAAGGTCCTTTGCAACTCTGAAATTATGTGATTCTATGAAAGCCAAGTATATATGCACCCAAAACTTTGTAAGAACATATTTCAAAGAACTCAAAGAAAGAATAGGATCCCATTACCTAAGATTTTATAGAGCAAATTGGCTCAGGAGGAATGGGTAACTACCAAGAATAAAATTCTGAATATACAAAAACATGCAATGGAACAGAAAAGAGAGCTGTCTAAAAATACTAATATAAATGGATATGGAACTTAATTAACATTTTAGATTTTTTAAAGATGAATAGGGAAGGTAGAACCAAGGGCAAATGATGGAGGGTTTGTACAAATAAAATCCACAGTCTTAAGAAGAAATAGTGTCATGAGCATTAAACCTCAGAATGGCTTGAAATTTATGATGAATTAAAAGGACAATAGAAAAGATCACTTGTAAATTATGTTTAGTACAAGAGGAAGATCAGAAAAGGGATGAGTGATGCTTTGGGTAGATGAGGTGACACTAGCTAATGCCACAACAAAGACAGAACTGCTAACCTATTTTTTAACGTTTTAATTTTCTATAACAGAAAATTACCTTGAACTTAAGAAAGACAGAAAAAAGGATAACATAACAATTTAATTGGGTAAGATTTGCATATTTATTAGATTGAAATTCAAGATGATAAAAGGTACTCAAAGGAGACAATATTGCTTTAAGAGAGATATAGCATAAACAGAATGCAAAGGAGGTTTTAGTATAAATGTATTTTTCCTAATAAGAATAGATCGGAATTATTGCCTTCAAATCTGAGCACCAATTTTTATTTTATTTTCCAGGGAAACAATAATATTAGTTTTTAATTCAGTATAATTTATTATAATGTCATTCATGCTAACCATTGTTCTATTACAATTACTATTTGAGTTAACAATCATGGATGTATTAAAGCCAGCTTGAATTGGCTAACAAAAGCAAATAGTTAAAATTTCATTGTGAGCATTTATAACTCAGAAAATGGTAAACGTATAAATCAGGGCTTGCAAATTAAACTTAAAAGTCTCGTATGTGTAAGGTTTTTTTTGGACATTAACCAACACATCCTTGGTTATAACTCATTTGTTGCTTTTAAAAAGATATGTTTGATTTATGCATCAGAGATTAACAAAAATAACCAACATGTAATCCAAGTCTGACATTACATGTCATGTTCCACGACAAAGTATCCCACTTCTGTAAATAAAGGTATGAAAGGAATCCTCATATCTTCTCTGTTGAATTACTCCCACAGTTTGCTCATTATAATTTCATAGCTTTCAGTTTCAATATTTTTCTGTTGTTAATTTTTTCCACTTGAATTGTTGTAGTCATTATGCAGTTTTTCCTGGGTCTTTTTACCTCCCTTGACATCAGTTCATATAATCTTCCCATGATGCTCTGTATTCATTTTCTTATAGCACATTAATCTATTATACTCATGTAAAATAATGTGTTTATTCAATCCCCAATCAATGAGCATTTACTTTATTTCTAGTTATTTTATTACTACAAATGTCACAATGAATATCTTGTAGTATTTTCAGTTTGCTTTTAGCATTTACTTCCTTAGGGGTATTGTGCCAAGAAGTGGGATTTATGGCTCAAAGGAAATGAACATTTAAGTCATTTTATTAGCATATTTCCAAATTGTTTTCCACAATGGTTGGGCCAATTCACAGTTCTAAAGATGGGATTGTGGATTATCATTTATCATTTATTAATTTTGTTTGAACCTAATTGCATGTGACTAGAGATTGTTTGAAGACATAATCTCACCCTGGGCTTAACTGAGTTCCGGAGATGGAGCTAAATGGCAGAGAGAAGCCAGGAAGTTGCCTGAGCTTTCCCTTGTTTCCCTCAAAAACAACATTAAATCAAGCCTCTAAACAGAACCTACAAAAAGACAGAGAGACAGAATCCTCCTACTTGAGATAATTTAGAAAACTTCAGGAAAGATCTGTCTCACCTGGGTGAAAGGGGAGGGCAGCTCAGCACTGCTTGGTTCAGCTGGCAGCTCAGCTCAGCACAGCTCAGCGGGCAGCTCAATACTGCTGCAACTTGACACAGCTGAGAGTGGGGCAGCTGAGAGTAGTAAGAAGCTTGCAACAGTGACTCCTGTGCCTGAGGAGTGGACTTCAAATTTATAAATTTAAAAATAGGCTACAACATGAGCAAAAAAAAAAGGACCCTTACCATTGACAGCTTCTATGGTGAAAAAGAAGACCAAAACTCAAACTCAGATGAGTTTGTCAAAATGCCTACAAGTGAAGACTCAAGTGGGAAGATGATCTTGTCTCAAGACCAAAAAGCCTTCTTTGAAGAGCTCAAAAAGGCTTTTAAAAACAAGAGAGGTAGAAGAAAAAAAATGGAAAAAGAAATGAGAGAAATAAGAGTTACACTGCAAAAAGAAGTATAAAATTTGACTGAGGAAAACAATTCCTTAAAAAAATTAAATGGGCCAAATGAGAAGGAAAAAATGGCCACATGGAAGAAAAATAATTGGCCAAATGGGAAAAGACGTGCAAAAGTTTACTGAGGAAAATAATGCCTTAAAAATTAAAATTGGGCATATGGAAGCTAATAACTCCATGAGACACCAAGAATCTGTCAAGCAGAATAAAAAGATTGAAAAAAATTGAAGAACATGTGAAATACCTCATTGGAAAAACAATTGACCTGGAAAATAAATCCAGGAGAGATAATCTGAGAATTATTGGTCTACCTGAAAGCCATGAGCAAGAAAAGAGTAAAATACCATATTCCAGGAAATTATCAAGTTGAACTGCCCTGAAATTGTAGAATCAGAGGATAAAATCATCACTGAAAGAATCCATTAATCACCTCCCGAAAGAGAACTCAAAAGGAAAACTTCAAGGAATATTGTAGCCAAACTCTTGAATTATCAGATGGAGAAAACACTCCAAGCAGCCAAAGAGAAACCATTTAAACATCATGGAGCCACAGTCAGGATTGCACAGACCCTGGCAGCTTCAACATTAAAGGATTACAGGGCTTGGAATATGATATTCAGGAAGCAAAGGAGCTTGGATTACAACCAATAATCAATTACCCAGCAAAACTGAGCATTCTCTTTCGGAGGAAAAGATGGACATTCAATAAAATAGGGGACTTCCAAGGATTCCTGAGAAAAAGACCAGAACTGAACAGAAAATTTGATCTCCAAATACAAGACTCAAGAGAAATAAAAAGAGATAAACAAGGGGGGGTGGGGCGGAACGCGGAAAGTTGTTCAATGAGGTTAAACTGCTTGCATCCCTATGAGGGAGGATAATACTTTTAACTCTTGGGATCTGTATCTCTGTTAAGGTATTGTTATTAAATTGACCTTGATGTGATGGTATAAAGCCTCAGACACTTACTTACTAGCTGTGTGACCCTGGGCAGGTCACTTAACCCCAATTGCCTCACCAAAAACAAACAAAAAAAAATATGCTTTGATCTGTATTTGGACACCTTCATTTCTTTCTCTGGGGATGGATAGAATTTTTCACCATAGGTCCTTCGGAGTTCTCTTGGATCATTGTATTGCTGAGAATGGCTATGCATTCATAGCTGATCATCTTGCAATATTGTTGTTACTTTGTGCACAGTGCATTTCACTTTGCGTCAGCTCATGTGGGTCTTTTCAGGTTTTTCTGAAAGCATCCTGTTCATCATTTCTTATAACATAATAGTATTCCATCATAATCACATACCACAATTTGTTCAGCCATTCCCCCAATTGACAGGCATCCCTTCAATTTCCAATTCTTTGCCACCAGAAAAAGAGCTGCTATGAAGATTTTTTGTTTTTTATCTCTTTTTTGGTAGTGGTATTGCTAAGTCAAAGAGTATGCATGGTTTTATAGCCCTTTGAGATATTTCAAATTGCTCTATGGAATGGTTGAATCAGTTTACAACTGCACCAACAGTGCATTAATGTCTCATTTTCCCCATATCCCCTCTAATATTTGTCATGTTTCTTTTCTGTTCTATTAGCTAATCTAATAGGTGTGAGGTAGTACCTCAGAACTATTTTAGTTTGCTTCTCTCCAATCAATAGAGCATTTTTTTTCATCTACCATATTGGCTCTATCCCCATCATCCTTTGTTTTCAAAGAGGACCAATGACATCATGGGGTGACGTCTTGACTCATGAGTGAATTGGATTTAAGTGAGGCAGAGTTCCACAAAATTGTCAGCCTCAGTCTCTCTTACAGAACCATCAAAATCCAATATCAAGACAAAAGTCAAGACAACTGGTGATGTCCATCAATTAGGGAATGGCTAAACAAATTGAGATACGTTAACAGAATGGAATGTTATTGTCCAGTAAGAAATGACAAATATAAGGAATTCAGAGAAAAATGGGAAGACTTATGTGAAGTAATGCAGAGCAAAAAAATGTAAAATTGAGAAAATTATATATGTAGTGACTATAATAATGTAAATTATAATACTCAAAGCAGTTGAAAGCTGATGAATTATAGCGAACAATCTTGGTCTTAGAAAACAGAAAATGAAACTTCTCTCAGGAGAGGGGTAGCGGACTATGAATGTGGAATGTAGTATATGCCATGAGCCATAGTTACTGAGTTGGTTTCCTGTTCTTTTTATTTGTTAAAAGAAGGACTCGGAATCAGAGCACTATGGGGAAATTACATTAAAATAAAAACATAAGGCAATAATAATAAAAAAAAAGAAACTTAAGGCACAGAATAAAAGAAGACTGGTGGAGGAAAGGAAGGGGGAGGTGGAATGGGGTTAATTACATCATATGAAGAGGAACAAAAAGAACCCATTACAATAGAGGGAAAGAAGGGAGGGGTGAGCATTGTTTCAAGTTTACTCTCATCAGATTTGGTTCAGGGAGGGAATAAAATACACTCTCATTTGTATAAAGGAACTTAGCTTACTCATTAAGGAAACAAAAGGGGAACTTTGACCAACTATATGCAAATAAATTTGACAATCTAAATGAAATGGATAAATATTTACAAAAATACAAATTGCCCAGGTTAACTGAAAAGGAAATAAAATCCTTAAATAGGCCCATTTTAGAAAAAAGAAATTGAACAAGTCATCAATGAATTCTCTAAGTAAAAATCTTCAGGGCCAGATGGGTTTATAAGCGAATTCTACCAAACATTTAAAGTACAATTAATTCCAATACTATACAACTATTTGGAAAAATAGGTGAAGAAGGAGTTCTACCAAATTCCTTTCATGACACAAATATGGTGGTGATACTAAACCAGGCAGAGCCAAAACAGAAAAAGAAAATTCCAGATCATTTTCCCTAATGAATATCAAAGCAAAAATCTTATATAAAATATTGGCAAGGAGATTACAGCAAGTGATCCCCAGGATAATAAACTATGACCAGGTGGGATTTATACCAGGAATGCAAGGCTGGTTCAACATTAGAAAAACTATCAATATAATCAACCACATCAATAACAAAACTAACCAAAATCATGATTATCTCACCAGACACATAGATAGTATTTGACAAAATACAACATTCATCCCTATTAGAAACACTAGAGAGCATAGGAATAAGTGGAACTTCCCTTAAAATAATATATAGTATCTACCTAAAACCATGAGCAAACATCATATGTAATAGACATAAGTCAGAGGCATTCCATGTAAGATCAGGGGTGAAACAGGTATGTCCATTATCACCCTATTATTTAATATTGTACTAGAAATGATAACTCTAGCAAGAAAAGAAGGAAAAAGTAATTCAAGAAATTAGAATAGGCAAGGAAGAAACAAAACTTTAATCCTTTGCAGATGATATGATGGTATACTTTGAGAATCCTAAAGAATCAACTAAAAAACCGCTTGAAACAATGAACAACTCTAGCAGTTGGAGAATATAAAATAAACCCACATAAAACATCAGCATTTCTACACATGATCAACAAAGCTCAGCAGCAAGAGATAGTGAAATTCCATTTAAAGTAGCGATAAACAATATAAAATACTTGGGACTCTACTTGCTAAGACAAACCTAGAAACTCTCTGAACACAATTACAAAACACTTTTCATACAAATAAAATCAGATCTATGTAATTGGAAAAATATCAATTGCTCACATTTCTGCCTAAATTAATTTACTTATTCAGTGTCATACCAATCAGAATACCTAAAAATTATTTTAGAGAGAAAAAATAATAACAAAATTCATCTGGAAAAACAAAAAGTCAAGAATATCAAGGGACCTAATAAAGAAATGCACAGGAAGGTGGGCTGGCCATAGCAAATTTGAAGCTATTCTATAAAGCAGCAGTCATCAAAACTATTTGGTATGGGCTAAGAAATAGAGTGGTGAATCAGTGGAGTAGGTTAGGCACAGGAGACACAGTTGTAAGTGACTATAGTAATCTACTGTTAGGTAAACCCAAAGACTCCAGCTTCTGGGGTAGGAACTCAATATTTGACAAAAACTGTTGGGAAAACTGGAAGATAGTATGGCAAAAACTAGGCATAGACCAACATCTTATACCTTATACAAAAATAAGGTCAAAATGGGTTCAAGATTTAGACATAAAGAGTGATACCATAGATAAATTAGGAAAGGAAAGAATAGTTTACCTCTCAGATCTATGGAGAGGAAAACAATTTATGTCCAAACAAGAGATAGGGAATATTAAGAAATGCAAGATGGGAGACTTTGATTACATTAAATTAAAAAGGTTTTGTACAAACAGAAGCAATGCATCCAAAATTAGAAGGGAGGCAGAAAACTGGGAAACAATTTTTACAGCCAGTATTTCTGATAAAGGCCTCATTTCTAAAATATATAGGGAACTAAATTAAATTATAAGAATCCAAGTCATTCCCTAATTGAGAAATGGTCAAAGGATATGATCAGGCAGTTTTCTGATGAAGAAGTCAAAGCTATCTATTGCCACATGAAAAAATGCTCTAAATAACTATTGATCAGAGAAATGCAAATTAAAACAACTTTAAGGTACCACCTGACACCTATCAGATTGGCTAAGATGAGAAAAAAGGAAAATAATAAGTTTTGGAGAAGCTGTGGAAAAATTGGGACACTCATGCATTGTTGGTGGAGCTGTGAACTGATACAACCATTCCGGAAAGCAATTTGGAGCTATGTCCAAAGGGATAAGGGACTGTTCATACTCTTTGTCCCAGTGGTACCACTGCTAGGTATGTATCCAAAAGAGACCATAGAAAAGGGAAAAGGACCCACATGTTAAAAATATTTATAGTAGCTCTCTTTGTGGTGGCAAAGAATTGGAAATCTAGGGAATGCCATCAATAGGGGAATGGCTAACAACTTTTGGTATATGAATGTAATGGAATACTATTGTGCTATAAGAAACAATGAGCTGGAGGAGTTCAGAGAAACCTGGAAGGACTTACACGAACTGATGCTGACTGAGAGGAGCAGAACTAAGAGAACATTGTACACAATAACAGAGATGATCAATGTTCTCAACATCCAGAAAAAAAACTGTGAATATGAATGCAGATTGAACCATACTGTTTCTACTTTTGGACTGGTTTTTTCCTTCTTTTTGGAGGTTTTAACCTTGTGCTCTGATTCTTCTTTCACAAGATGACTAATGTAGAAATATGTTTGATGTGATTGTACATATACAACCTATATCAGACTGCTTTCCATCTTGGGGAGAAGGAAGGAAAGGGAGGGTGGGAGAAAAATTTGAAACTAAAAATCCTGTGAAAACAGAATCTCACCCTGACCTCGGTAACTCTCCAAGAATGCCAGAGATGGTACAAGGAATTTTGGGTTTCCCCAGGTCCTAGATTCTCCCAAAACATTCTTGTTTTGGATCTTAACTTTCAGGTTTTAAGTTCACCCAAGTCTGTGTTTTGAATTTATTTGTGTTTTGCCTTCATCCAAATTTTATTGAATATTTATAATTATTGATATCTAGCTCAATCTTTCTTGTTTTCAAGTTGCTCTCTCAGAAATATGTGTGGTTCATGTATGGTTACCCCTGTCTAAATTCTTTTTAATGTAAACCTTCCAGAGCCTGAATGAGAGAGCCACCCCTTCTTAGGGGCTCTCTCTGTTGTCTTTTTTAATTAATATACTTTTTTCCCAATTACATATAAAATAGTTTTTTCTCCCTCTTCTTAAAAATAATAAACAGGGGGCAGCTAGGTGGCACAGTGGATAGAGCGCTGGCCTTGAAGTCAAGAGTACCTGAGTTCAAATCTGGCCTCAGACACATAACACTTACTAGCTGTGTGACCCTGGGCAAGTCACTTAACCCCAATTGCCTCACTAAAAAAGAAAAAAAAATTTTTTTTAAATAATAATAAACATTTTTATTTAAAGTTTTGAGTTCCAAATTTTATCCCCTCCTTCCCTCCCTCCCCTACCTGACTCCCCAAGGGAGTAAGCAATAAGATATAGTTTATGCATATGCAATTATGTAAAACATTATCATATTGGTTATTTTGTACAAGAAAACTTCAATAAAGGAAAAAATTAAAGTGAAAAATAGCATGCTTCAGTCTGTGTTCAATCAATACCAGTTCTTTCTTTGGAGGTAGATAGTATGCTCCATCATTATAATGTTCTTTGGGATTGTCTTGGATCATTGTATTGCTGAAAAGAGTTGTTATTCACAGTATTTCATCAAACAATATTGCTGTCTATGCACAATGTTCTCTTGGTTCTTCTCTCTTCACTATACATAAGTTTATACAAGTCTTTTCAGGCCTTTCTGAAATCATCCTGGTTGTTATTTCTTATAACACAATAATATTCCATCACCATCATATACCACAACTTGTTTAGCCGTTCCCCAATTGATGGGAATTCCCTTGATTTCCACTTTTTAACCACCACAAAAAGAGCTGCTATAAATATTTTTGTACAAATGGGTCTTTTTCTCTTTTTTAGGATATCTTTGGGATATAAACCTAGCAGTGGGATCTCTGGATCTAGTACGTACAATTCTATTGCCCTTTGGACATAGTTTCAAATTGTTCTAAAGAATGGTTGGATTGGATTATGCTCTCTCTACCAAATGACCTAATAAATTTATTTCTAAAACTATTTCAGATTTGGGTTTTTTTTTTTCTTGTGAACAACCGTCACTTTGTTAGCATATCTCCAAATTGTTTTCCTGAATGTTTGAGCCAATTCACTGTTCTATCAACAGTGTTAGTGTGCTTATCTTTACACAATTCCTCTAATATTGACTATTTCCATCACTTTTCATTTTTGACAATTTGCTAAGTGTGAGATGAAATGTCAAAGTTATACGGATTTGCATTCCTCTTATTAGTGATTGGATCCGTTTTTATATGGCTAGAAAATGAAATTATTTCTTCTTTATCCCAAAGAGTGTCTTTTTTCTGACTGTCCTAAATTTCCTATTGCAACAACCTCTTTAATCTCTTCCATAAGACTTGTTCACTTGTGCTTTTCCCCAGGGGCTTCTATATATCTCCTTTTTAGGTAGTTAGTGTTGACAGTCACATTAGATAGAGATGCTTGAAAATAGCCATCACCTATTGCTAGAGATTTTGTTCCAGGAGGTCACAATGGGTCACTTTGCAAATAGGGGATTTTCTTTTTGCTTAAGTAACATACATTTTTATTTATAGTTTTGTGTTTCAATTTTTATCCCTCTTTCTTTCCCTCCCCTTCACCCTCCCTGAGGCGGTAAGCAATGAGATACAAGTTATAAATGTATGATTATGTAAAACACTACCATATTAGTCATTTTGTACAAGAAAAATTGAATAAAAGAAAAAATGAAAGAGTGAAAAATAGCATGCTTCAATCTATGTTCCATCAATATCAGTTCTTTCTTTGGAAGAGGATAGTATGTTTCATCAATAGTACTTTGGGATTGTCTTGGATCATTGTATTGTTGAGAATAGTTGTCATTCATAGTTCATTAAATGGTATTGCTGTCTCTGTGCACAGTGTTCTCTTACTTCTGCTCACTTCACTATACATCAGTTCATACAAGTCTAAACAGGGGATTTTCAGGGTATAAAGAAGCTGTGTCAAAGGACATAGTTTACTATCCCAAGAAGAGGAAAAACATTATAAATTGAAGAGAATGTGTGTGGCACAATGTGATATAGTCAAGAAAATGTTGAACTTGAAGTCAAGAAGACCTAAATTTGGTCCCCACTTATGAAAATCCAATCAAATTACTTCTTAAACTTAGTTTCTTCATCTGTAAAATGGGATCCATACTACTTAGAATATCTTTGTCATAGGGTAGATGTGAGGCTCAAGTGAGGTAATGCTACAGAAAGCATTTCGTAAAATTTAAAACATCATATTAATGTCAGTTATTGTTACAGAGTATTCTGAGACTGAGAGCTGATTTAATTGAATTTCTGCCATGAGTTACCAGTGGGAATTCAACCATTGACTCTGCTTATAAAAAGAAACCCTGTATAAATTATAAAACTGCTTGGGACAGTGATAATGAGCAGATTCAGCCCTGCAGATGGACAGGGGTCACTGTTACCCTACACCCTCTAGCTGAGAATAACATGATTCAAGGGTGGGAAGCATGAATATTAGGCAATGAATAAAGTAAAATCACTCTCTTAGGAAAATTATATTCACTAATGGAGTTAGAAAGAATCCTGCCAAAATGAATAACTCTAAAATGCTTATCTTGGATTAAGAGGCATATTGGTGCTGTACCATGACCCCATTCTGTCCATATGCTGGCGTGACAACAGTATTCACAAGATGCTGGCAGAGAGGAAATATTTATAAATGTGCATCTCTTTTGCTATAGGAAAAAGGCAAGACAAAGATCATAGAGTGTTAAATTTAGTGTTGGAAGGTCATGTAATCTAACCCACAGGTTGAATAGGAAATCCATGTATAACATGTCCTCATAAGTGATCAAACCGCCTCAATTTGAAGACATCCAGTGAAAAAAGCACTCATTATTTTTCCAAGGCATCCCAATTTAATTTGGACCAGCTCTAGCCATTGGGAATTTTTTCTTTACATCAAGCTGAATTCTCCCTCCCTGTAACTTTCACCTTGTAGTCTTTCATCTACCATCCAGGACCAAACAGAACAAGTTTGTATTATTTTAGCCATAAAAATAACAATGAACCTTCATTTTGTAGAGAAGATTTCTTCCAAATAATTCACATTACTTTCTTCCATATTGTCTCACTTTCCCTCAAAATATTCCCAAGTGGTAGAGAGAAAGTATAATCATTTGGATATATGGCCAAGAAATGTATCAGTTCCTCCCAATGCTTTCCTAAATGGAATTCCCACAGAGGCCCCCTAAGAGTCAATGTTTGTGATAGGAACACCATTAAAAGTTTTGCTGTCATTAACTCTGAAGGGAATGTTTTCACTTTACCAGTCTTGAGTTAGCTTACCTCATAGAAAGAGCAACTGCTTTCTGTAAAAGAAACATCCTGTTAGTTCTCAGCTTAAAATATTGGTCTGTCCTAAAATTGAAAGCATCAAATTCTCATTTGGAAGTCACACTGCCAGCACCTTCAGCTGACAAATTGTAAGTGAAAGATGCTTTTCTAGCTACGATAGCAACAACTCTGTGCAATTCAACCCGAAGAAAAAAAAAACCAACACTGCCTCTTACCCATAATACCCTTTGCCATTTCTTTGACTTCAAGAAGAGAAATGATATGACCTATATGTAAATCCATCTGATCACATGATTCTGGACTTAAAAGGAAAACCCAACAAATGCTCCCAAATAGATGAGCATGCGTCTTACCACCTTGCTAAAATTTTTTGTTCTCTAGAAACAAAAAACTCCGTTAAAAAATTGTTTAATGAAACATTGATACTTAGTGCTTTCAAAGAAGCTACCTGTTGACTTCTATCCCTGCTGGAAATAGGAGTTATTTACTTAGTCTTAATAAGTTAAGCGATTTGTATTATAAGCAATTTTATAATGACCATCTGAACATTCCAGGACTAAAATTTCAAGATATTCTTCCCATTTCTCTTCAAATAATTCTTGTTTACCTACAATATCCTCTGCCCCCCCCCAAAAAAAAACCCTCCATATTGTCTTCACATTCCTAATGTTCTCTGAGGAACACTATGCTTTATCAGTAAGAAAGGCAATCATAGGGGTAGCTAGATGGCGCAATGGATAGAGCGCCGGCCCTGGAGTCAGGAGGACCTGAGTTCAAATCCGGCCTCAGACACTTAACACTTACTAGCTGTGTGACCCTGGGCAAGTCACTTAACCCCAACTGCCTCACTAAAAAAACAAAAAAGAAAGGCAATCATAGAAATAGGACTGGCCATAGACAAAATCAAGAAATAGGTATAGCTTATATTTAACCCCCGTCATTTGTTTTTGTTTTGTTTTTGTTTTGTTTTTGTTTCATTTTTTTTGTGGGGCAATGAGGGTTAAGTGACTTCCCCAGGGTCAGACAGCTAGTAAGTGTCAAGTGTCTGAGGCTGGATTTGAACTCAGGTATTCCTGAATCCAGGACCGGTGCTTTATCCACTGCGCCACCTAGCTGCTCAACCCCCATCATTTGCAAGCTCAAAGAACCTATTTAGAGCTATAAGGAATCATAGTTGTCAACCAGTTTAATGCCCTTATGGTGCTACCATCCCTGCTACAGGACATGTCTTCATCCTATTCCCTGGGTATCAATGTGAGGCCTGACTTAAGCCATTCCACTTCCCACCCCTGGTACCTCAGTCAGAATATCTCTATACTGTATGTTATCCCTTAAGGACCCTTACAGACAA
This sequence comes from Dromiciops gliroides, assembly GCF_019393635.1. NCBI lineage: Eukaryota > Metazoa > Chordata > Mammalia > Microbiotheria > Microbiotheriidae > Dromiciops > Dromiciops gliroides. The sequence goes on from NC_057864.1 coordinate 276,394,972, forward strand.
GTTAACCAATCTGAGAAGTTAATTCATATGAGTCAATGGTTAATATGTCATCCTTTCCAGATAGCATATTACATTCCAAAATGTACATACAATGTGCTGTCTCAAAGTGATAAATAATGCCAGAATTATAAGGACTATGGCAGGCTAGTGAAGGAGTTATTGTGAGAAGAGTACCTTTCTAGCACCCTTCAAATTATACCTTAGTAATAAGCTGCCTATTCTATCAGTTCAAAACACTAGCCCAGAGTAGAAACATACACCCATCTACCTCCCTGATTCACCTTAATTTCTACCCTACCATCAGCAATTGTGGGTTTTGTTTTGTCTTGCAAAGTGAGCATTCAGTGCAATATCTCCTGTGTAAATAAGCACTCAGCATTGCTATATAAACATCAGACACCTGGGATAAAGCAAACTATGCATTTTACTTACACAGATTTCAGACAATTGTTATTTGTCCATGAATATAATTTAATTCAACATACATGTAGTAAGTGCCTACTAAGCACAGGAGATGGAAATATTAAATAAAACAGTTCCAACGTGCTTACAGTCTAATAAGGAGCTTACATTCTAATAAGGAGGAATACAACATATACACATTTAACTATAATTAAAAGCACAATATTATAAGCACCAAGAAGAGGGTTAAGATAAAGTGTTATAAGAAAAAGTAAGAAGAAAATATGGATTTCCCCTGAGGAAATAATAGAAGGTTTCATATGCCTTCAAAAGTCAACAGACATTTAAATTTCAATGGTAATTATTTTAGGAAGAAAGATGTACAAGCAGAGTAAGTCTGGTGCTATCACACCAGAGGAAGCTGACTAAAGCTTTGAGACATGTCTGTCTGTCTGTCTGTCTACCTACATACCTACCTACTGTGAGGGCCAAAATTTGATATATGGAGCATTATTTGGGTGACTCACCTTAATATTGAGGTCCCAGAAATATGAGGGACCTTTTAGATTCACCCTCCCCTCTGAACTGCCATTTTTAGATATTTCTCCCAGGCCAATAAGAAAGGAGCCTCTAAGCTTTAGTTCTCAAAAGGATCAGATTTTATTACTTGGGAATTAATTAAACAACAAATGTAAAACTAATAAAAATCAAAGATAAGGAAATGGGAAAATAGAAATACAGAGAAATATTCTTAACTCTAAATTTAACCTATGCACTCCCCAGACCATTTCCAATTAAGCTAGTTCAAAGTAATTTAGGGTTTTCCTTAATTAACTCACCAAACCCAGACAGTCTACAGTCGCTTGTGCCACCCAGAACAGCAGTCGCCCAAGACAGAGCATACACATGCCACCACCGCAAGGGGAGAAGAAGAGCCCGCCGAACCACTAGTGTTCTGGAAGAAGCCTAGCATTCCAGAAGAACCCTCTGCCTCCCTTCAGGAAGTGTTCAATCGTTCCTCCCCCAAAAGGGGAGGTCCTTCAAAAACTGCCTATGGAGAGGTCTCCTTCTGACCTCAGTAGCATATATAACCTCAGAGTGGGCCAGGTGTGGCCCCTCCCAAATGAGTCAGCTAAAAACTGCAATATTAATCTTTACCACAAATAATTTTTACCACACTACCTACCTATTTTACTTTATATTCCCAAGAATCACTGTATCACACCACTTCCTAGCCCTGACAATCTTCTCATCATGCTAGCCATACTCTGGCCATTATTGGTCACTTTTCAGAGACAGAGGGAATTCTCAGTCAAGGGGTCCTCAGATCCAGTTGGATTATACGGCCTCTTGAGATAAGAGTCCAACTTTTAGATTCTGTGATTTTATGAAATACAAAGATGATTAAAGGTCTATGAGAACTCACAGAAGGTAATGTCTACTTCCAATGATAGAACCAGGGAATACTTTCAATGTTAGGCTAACCTTATCCCTAACCTCAAACCTCCTTGACTTTATCCCCCACTCGCTCCTTCTTTTCCCCAAGTGTCAGACAAAGAGTTTGTCTTTCTCCTTCCAAGGCCAACACATCTATCCAAGCTGGCCCTTATTATAGTGCTTAAAGTTTGCAAAGAATTGTCTAAATAGTATCTTCACAGTAACCCTGGGAGATAGGTGCTATTATTAAACCTAGCTTTAGGTTTAGATGACAAAGCTGAGACTAGAATCAGTTCAGTAGCTGGCTCAGGCTCATATAGCTAGTGTCTAAGGCAGAAGTTTAACTGAGGTCTTCCTGACTCCTGTAATGGAATTTATTAATTTGATCATTGACAATGCTATGCTAAGGTTTAGTAAAAATGCAGCAATTCAAACAGTTAAAGAAGAGAATCCAGTTTTCCAGACCAGAATCCAGTTTCCTCCTGATGACATCTTACCACTTCAAGAAGACAAGAGAACTCAGAGACTTTATATGAACTGTTTTGTTTTGTTAGCTTTTACTATCTCCTTTCTGTTATAATATACACCATCTGTAACATGTACTCTCTGCGGAGGCTCTCCCTTTGCAAGACTAATGTCAAAGCGTCGGTTCATGAGGACAAAAAAAATCGCCCCTCTGGACAAAACTTTCCTCTCTTCCTTTTCTATATTGTTGTTCACATATTATTAGTTAGCAATAGTTATTATATTTTTTTTACTGTTCTGTCAAGGAAATATTTTGTTTCTTGAGGAGCCAAAGGGGGGAATGTGGTAACAGGTCAGCGTCTGTCTGTGTGTCGCAATCATCGGACCAGGAGAGCAGGCAAGAGCTCCCACTTCCGTTCTCTCCTTGCCTTTTAAGCTCTCACCCTGGAAGTGGAGTGCTTAGCAGCCGGGCTGACATGCGTAGCCCATGCATGGCCGTCGGTCTCCTCCCCAAAAGGGTGGTCCTTTAAAAACTGGCGACTTTCCGTATTCACTAACCGACTGTTAAAAAACTTTTTACCACACTCCAAATCCAACGCTTTACAAACTATACCACTTAGCATATGATTTCATCTTCTGCTATCTTCTCCAGCAGGTTACATCCTCAATCAACCCCTCTGTCTCAAATCTTCAGTCTCTTCCTATTTATCCTTTCCCTGCTGCCTTAAAACATGCCTTCTCTATCCTTAAAAAACCTTCACCATTCCCTCAAGTCTTATATCTCTTCTCCATTTCTAAGCTAACATTCTAGAAAACAAAAAATCTTCCCTCCCTGCCTCCACTTCCTCTCTCCTAACTATCTAATCAATCCTTTATAATCAGATTTCTAACCTCACCATTCAACTGAAACTGTGTTCTCCCATGTTGCCAGAGATCTCATTCTCTCTCTCTCTCTCTCTCTCTCTCTCTCTCTCTCTCTCTCTCTCTCTCTCTCTTTCTCTCTCTCTCTCTCTCCCTCCCTCTCTCCTCTTTTGTTTTCTGGGGCAATGAAGATTAAGTAACTTGCCCAGGGTCACACAGCTAGTAAGTGTCAAGTGTCTGAGGCTAGATTTGAACTCAGATCTTCCTGAATCCAAGGCCAGTGCTTTATCCACTATACCACCTAGGTGCCTACCGCCCCTCGCCCCAAGATCTCTTAATTTAAGAATCTGATGGCTTTTACTTAGCCTTCATCCGTTATGAAACACTCTCTCTCCTGGGTTTCTTTACCTTTCTGACTACTCCATCTCAGTCTCTTTTGCTTGCTTATCATCCAAACACACCCTCCCCTAACTAGGACCCTCTTCTCTTGTACCTCCTCTTTTCCCTTCAGCTCCCTCTTTCCCTTTCGTTCCTCCTCCCTCACCTTTTTCCTCTTTCTCCATCCCTCTTCCTCTCTCCTCTGATTATATCTATGCCACTACCATTCTGTGTCTCTCTCTGTTTCTGTATCTCTGTCTCTGACCCTCCTAATTTCACCAGCATGTCCCAATAACATCCAATGATGATACCACCATGGCTTCTATCTCTGGCTCTGGCACGATCATTCCCTCCAAAAGACCCAGTCACAAGAACAAAGGAAGAGAAAGGCTAAACAGTAAAAAAGAAGAGCACATTATACAGATAGTATCCTTTTGTCTTTTACTGTATCATGTTGGCTTCATCATTTACTGCTAAAGAGATGATCTCAATCCCAGATGATGGGGGTGAGTAATCTATTTTTCCTTGCCTGCAAAATCTCTCTCTCTCTCTCTCTCTCTCTCTCTCTCTCTCTCTCTCTCTCTCTCTCTCTCTCTTATTCTTAAACTGTAATAATGGACTTTTGACATTTTCATAACATTCAATATGTATTTTAATTTATACATTTAAAACATTCTAAAAATAAAAAAATAAAATAAAAACATTTTAAGAATGGATCCAAAGGGTTTAACAGAATATTAAGAAAGGAACACTTACATAAGCATTTTCAGGTTTACAAAGCACTTTGTATAATTTAACTCATTAGATTCTCCCAACTACTATGTGAGGTAGATATTCCTATTATCCCCATTTTACAGATAGGGAAACTGAGTCTGATATGTCACATGACTTGCCAGGGTCACATAGCACAGAAATGTCTGAGAGGAAATTTGAAATCAGGTCTTCCTGATTTGAACTCCCAGTCTCTAAACACAGAACCACCTACCTGCTTCCTGACAATGAGAAATAACAGTAATAACAGCAAAATATTCAGAATCCCTGTAAGCCCTTCCCTTTTCCAAATTTTACTATCAAAGGCACCATCATCCTTCCAATATCCCAGGTTTCTAACCCCAGAATTATCCTATACTACTCCTTCTTTCTCACCCCACATATCCGATCAGTTGCCAAAGCTTTTCCTTTTTACCTTCAGAATATCTCTAGTAATCAATTCCTCTCCCTTCACACATCTAACAGCTTAATTCAGGCCTTCATTACCTCTCATTCAAGTATCTTACTACTCCAGTACATCTATAAACTGCTCCCAAAGTAATTTTCCTTAAGTATAGATCTGGCCATGTAACTCCTCTATTAATCCAACTCCATGGGTTTCGAATTGCCTTTGGAATATAATATAAATGCTTTTAACTAGCTTCTAAGGCCCCATATGACCTAGCCCCAAATCTACCTTTCCAGGTTCCTCATAAATGACTCTCCCTTTCACACTATATGATCCAGCAAAACTGTCCTTTCCTTTGTATCCCATGCTAAACTTCATCACCTTTCTTTAAGCCTTTGCTCTAGATATCCCATATGCCTGGAATAAATTCTCTTCTTTCTTCTACCCCAATGAGTACCTCTCTTATTTTATGCAGAGATCAGTCACCATCTTCTTCATGAACAGTTCTTTATCTACCCAACTTCCCATACCTTCCATCCCAAAGTGCCCTACATTTAACTACTTTGTAAATATTTATATGAATTCACTTTATATTTATTCTATATTTGTTTATGTCTTTGTTTTCTCCTTCATTGGAATGTAAGCTCCTTGAGGTTAGAGGTCATTTAATTCTTTGGACTGCAGTTATTCTTGTTGTTCATCCTCCATTTTCAAAGAGGAACAATAATATCACCATATTGGGGTAAAATAGTGGATGATGGGTGATATCTTCATTTCTGTGTGAATCAAATTTAAGTGAGGCAGAGTCATACAGTTATCAGCCTCATTCTCTCTTTCAGAGTCATTGAAGTTGAGTGGCAAGACAAAAGTCAAGATAAGTGACAATGGCCCAGGATCTAGTGGATATGCTTGGTATCTTTAATGTCAAATCAAGCACTTAACACTCCACAGTGCCTGCCTCAGCTGCCTTCAGGGCTATTGGAACAAGTTGTTCTCATCTGCCCCTTCCTCTAGGGTAGTTTTCACATAATTGGGACAGATATTCCCCTAAGTCATGGATGGATTTGAGGTCTGTCAGTTACCCTCAACCTGGTGTAGCCTGTCTGCTTTGATGACTTTACTGGAGTATGATCACTGTTTCTTGGAGCCAAGTGTACACCTGGCTCCAGTGCCTACCTCAGAGCCTTTCACATTAAGTGCTTAATAAATACCTATGGGGGCAGCTAGGTGGCGCAGTGGATAGAGCACCGGCCCTGAAGTCAGCAGTACCTGAGTTCAAATCCGGCCCCAGACACTTAAAACTCACTAGCTGTGTGACCCTGGGCAAGTCACTTAACCCCAATTGCCTCACTAAAATAAATAAATAAATACCTATGAATTTGTTTGATTAATTGGAGATAGTTGTGCCTTAGTTGAAATTGGAAGGAAGGAAGGTATTTTAATATATGGAAATGGAGTGCAGAATTTTTTTCCCCAAACTTAGGGAATAGTTAAGGGGTAAGAAAGGACAGGATGAAAATAGAGAACAGTGAGTATATTAATGAAGTTTGGCAAAATTGGCTAGAAAGGGAGGTTGACATTTGCTCCAGCAATAACACTACTAAGTCTGTATCCCAAAGAGATCATAGAAAGGAAAAAGGACCCACATGTACAAAAATATTTGTAGCATCTCTTTTTGTGGTAGCAAAAAATTGGAAATTGAGGGGATGCCCATCAATTCAGGAATAGCTAAACAAATTGTGGTATATGACTGTAATGGAATACTGTTGTACTACAAGTAATGATGAGCAGGCTGATTTCAAAAAAGCCTGGAAAAACTTATATGAACTGATGCTGAGTGAAATGAGCAGAACTAGGAGAATATTATACACAGTAACAGCAATATTCTACAATGATCAACTATGGTAGATACAGCTCTTCTCAGCAATTCAATGATATAAAATAATTACAAAAGACTCATGATGGAAAATGCTCTCCATATCCAGAGAAAGAACTGTGGAGTCTGAATGCAGATTGAAGCATATTATTTTCACTTTTTTGTTTTTTTATTTCTTGTGGTTTTCCCCTTTTGTTCTGAATTTTCTTTCACAATACAAATGTGGAAATATGTTTAACACAATTGTTCTATATAACCTATATCAGATTGCTTGATGTCTTGGGAAGGGGGAGTGAAAAGAGAGAGGGAGAAAAATTTGGAACTCAAAATCTTACAAAAATGAATGTTGAAAACAATCTTTATATGAAATTGGGGAAAATAAAATACTATTAAGTGAAAAAGGTAGGTTGAAGGCTAGAGTCAGATAGTGGGGGGGGGTTGAATATAAGGATATGGAGTTTAGAAGATAGAGTGTCACTGAACATATTTTTAGCAGAGAAGCAGTCATCAAGGCAGTTAATTAGAAAAATCAGATTAAAGACAGAGAGTGGTTAGAAGCAATAGTTAAAAGACCAAGTGAGAGGTAAAGAGAGTCTATACTAGGGCAATTTCAAGTTGGAATATAAATTATCTGATAAATCCAATAGTTATTCCAGAAATAGATAATGGCTTAGCAAATGATTTTATGTGGGAACATGAATGAAGAGAAAGAAATAAAGCTGCCTCTGAAATTGTGACAATGGTTGATGGTGTCATTAACTTTGGAGGATAGAGAAGATTGAAGTGGGGGAGATGATGTGGTCAATTTCTTATACAATGAGTTTAAGATAATGATATGACATCTGTGTGGGCATATTTAGAAGAAAGTTAGAAATGAAAAGCAAAGCTGGAATTCAGGGGAGGGGTTGGACTAGAGAAAAAAGTTTGGAAGTCATCCATATAGAAGTGATAATTGAAGCCATGGGAGTGGATGACATCACCAACAAAGAGGATGTGACTAGAAATGGAAGGAGGGCCAAGGATAGAAGCTTGGAAAATGCACACATTTAGTGGAAAGGAAATAAAGAAGCAATAAAGAAGAGTGGTCAGAGAGGTAGCATGAGAACCAAGAGAGTACATTGGCACAGAAGCCAATGGAAGAAAAAGAATATCAAGACACAAAATGGCTAAAAGTGCCAGATGCTTCATAGAAATCAAAGAAGAATGCTGACTTTAGAAAAATTCATTGAAATTGTTGATAAGGATGTGATTAGTAATTTGGCAGAGACATCACATGTGTTATACTATAAACTCAACTAATCAAGTGGTCTTTCATCCATACAAGAAAATTATTCAAGATTCCTTGAAAGATATAACAACAGAGAGCCTTGTTCAAAGATTCGCTGATAACATCAAGCATGGAATAAAATAAGGAGATGGAGGTTTGCCAAAGGTATTCACCACTATCTTAGGGAAGAATGAAGTCAGGGTCCCAGTTGAAGCCATAGTCTCTATCAGTGGTGAAATGCTCCAGATGCTCCTGCCTGCAGATGATCAAGCCTCAGAACAGCATACTATATCTATAAATTATAAGTGCTTGAAACTATCTGCCTCTTGCATTTTCTCTTGTTCTTTTTTATTGTTCTTAGTGTTATGTGATGTCCTCCACTAAAGAAGCACTGTGAAATGATAAAAATACTAAATTTGGATTCAGAAGACCTGGTTTCATTATGGGCTGTGGCTTTTTGTCCTTGGGCAAGTCATTCAGTATCTCAGGCTTCAGTTTCTTAATCTGTAAAATAAGGGGATTTGACTGGATTACTTCTGAATTCTCTTACAAATCTAAATTCTGTGATCCTAAAGAGTTATAGAGGAAGAGGTAAGAAGAGAGAAGCAAAATTTGGTTAAAAGAAAAGAAGAGAAAAAAATACATTAGACTCTTGTTATAACTTGTCTTGTTATTACACATATTAATACACAGAATGACAGAATGAATAAGATTACTGAACTTAGGTAGACAATATATATAAATGGATTTCATGCCAACAGAAATCAGGGTTTGAACTAGTTATGTGATCATGAGCAGATTACTCAACCTTTATCAATCTCAGTTTTATCATCTGTCAAATGCAAACAGTAATATCTTTAGCATTTACCTCACTGGGTGGTTGTAATATCAAATGAGATAATACATGTAAAGCATTTTGCAAAACATAAAGTGCTAAATGAATGTCATATGTGATAAAGAGATGAAAATGGTGATACATCCATGTTAATTTCTAACCAATAACTATAAATTACCTAATTTCTTAAAGGTCTCAATTTATCTTTTGCTTTGCTTCACTTTTAGATAGCAAAATAATTGAATAGTTTGTTTATCATGATTTCTACATTTGTTCATTTTTATCATATTTCTTTGGGGGAGGCAGGGCAATGAGGGTTATAAGTGACTTGCCCAGAGTCACACAGCTAGTAAGTGTTAAGTGTCAAGTGTCTGAGGTCAGATTTGAACTCAGGTCCTCCTGAATCCAGGGCTGGTGCTTTATCCACTGCGCCACCTAGCTGTCCCCTTTTTTATCATAATTTTTAACCATTCATGCACAATTATTTATTATTTCCTCAAAGCTTAGCAGCCCTAATGCCCATATTCCATTCAACCATTAAATTGAATTACTTTTATACCAAGTAATATATATCTTCTCAATTACATCCCCTATGATTTATGAGATGTATGTTTTTTCATGAACTCAACTGAATCATGAAATCATTTTCATTAAGAGTTCTTAGAAGAGATGTAATTATGGTTAAGGGTTGGCCATTAGGACCCATGAGGAAGAGGACTGAGTGAAAAGGAAACAAAAGTTTAACTTAATAAGTGTCTACAAGTAGAATTAGGAGCAGTGCATGGAAAATGAAAACCAGCCTTTCCTTGTTTCTACTTATACAACCAAAGGAAGTGGAATTCAATTGAAGCAAGATGGAGTTAGGTTGGGTGGAATTTTCTTAAAACAAAATTTATTAAATACTTGAATGGATTTCTGTGGGAGATTTCAAAATTCCCATCCTTGAATCCTAAAAATAAAACAATAGTTAACTTTCTTCCTAAAATGACTGGATTAGGAGCAGTCTCAGCTGGAGGTAGGGTGACCTACTTTTTGTTGTTTGAGGTTTTTTAAAATAAAATGTTGTAGCTATATCATATAAATGTGCTTCATTTTTGCATTCATTTTGCATTTCCCAGCATTTTCTATATTCAACACTGTATTCAATGCCGTCATTTTATGACAGTAATATTCTATCACATTCATGTACCCCAATTTATATCCCTTAATCTATGAACATCTAGTAATATCTACTTTATTTCTAGTTTTTAGCTTGAAAAATATTTGTATTAAATATTTTGGCATAGATGGGACCTATATTTTTATCATTGACCTTATTGGGATATTTAACTAGTTGTTCAATATTTCTGTTAGAATATGGACATTTTTATTCTCTCTCTTCATGTACTTCAAATTGCTTTCTAGAATAGTTAGACAAATCTGCAGCTCTTAGTGTTCTTATCTTTCCACAATCCCCCTAATATTAACTATTCCCATTTTTTCTCCATCTTTGCCAATCTGCTAAGTGTGAGGTGAAACATCAGAAGTGTGTTGATTTCCATTTCTCTTATCAGGGATTTAGAGCATTCTGTCATATGGATGGTAATAGTTTTGTGATTCTTCTTTTGAGAACTATTTGTTCAACTACATTGACCATTCTTTTATTTTGGAAATGACTTTTGGTTTTATATATTTCTATTTGTTAACTATATAGCTTGCATTATCTGACCTTTATCAGAGATATTTGATACAAAGTTTTCTCCTAATTAGGACTTCCCTTCTTATCTTAGTTACATTAATTTTGTTAATGCAAAAGCTTTCAATTTCATGTAATCAAAATTATTTATTTGGTCTTTAGTAATTATGTCTACCCCTTGATAGATCAAGAATTCATACTCTAGCCATAGTTGTGAAAGGTACATTTTATGGTTTTCTGCTAATGATTTTTATAATATAATCTTTAAAATTCAAGTGATATATAGTTCTAAACCTAATTGATGTCTGTTTTCTAATTTCCTGATACTTGTCAAAAAAAAAATAAACTCTTTCCTAGGTAATTTTTGTGGTTGGTTTCATCAAACACTGTTTTGAGATTATTGAGTTCAATTTCCACTGATTCTCCCTTGTTTCATGTTTGATTTAACCACATTTCTATTTTTTAGCCAGTATTAAACATTTTGATGATTATTAATTTAAAATATAATGTGAGATCAGGGGTGTCATTCTTCCTTCATTCCTACTTTTCCCAATTATTTCCCTTGATTATTGTTTCAATAATCTATAGAAGAGTTATTATCCTTTAGGAACCTATAGTTAGTGATCAACATAGTTTATACATGGAAATGGTTGAAAATATGTAACATATCATTAAAAGCAATAAAAAATATATCATGTACTGAAAACATAAAAATCATATTTCGGTACTCAGAACTATACATCAAAAAATTCTCCTTTATATACTAACAAATCCCTCTAATACAAATATAGACCTCAAAAACATCCTAGGGAACTCAACAAAAGAAACTTGTATTGAAACCAGACCATTATCACCAGCTGCATTGTGATAGACTTAACATTGAAAACTTTAAGAACAATGTTTTAATGGATGCTGCCATCCCAAATACTCATAATATCCATGCTACATGGAATGATAGACTTTCAAATTATAAAGATCTGATTAAGGAGATCAAAATCATGTAGAGCAGAATGGAAAACCTAGAATACTTGTCCTAGGATGTTTTTTGTCAGTATATAGAACATGAGCTTATATCCTAACACTTGTTTTCAACTACAAAAAGTAGTTATTTTATCTTCCTGTCTAATTATCTTTAGAACATGGAACATAAAAAAATAATAATGAAATGATAGCTTGCATTTACATAGCACTTCAGAGCTCACAAACTGCTTTACATACATTATCTCATTTTATCATCACAACACTATTAGGTAGATATTAATCTTATTCCCATTTATAGATAATGATCTTGAGGTTCAGAGAGGTTAGGTGAGTTGCTCAGGATGACATTGCTAGTAAGTATCTGAAATGAAAATCAAGAGTAGTTTACCCTGGGGCAGCTAGGTGGTGCAGTGGATAAAACACTGGCCCTGGATTCAGGAGGACCTGAGTTCAAACTCGACCTCAGACACTTAACACTTACTAGCTGTGTGACCCTGGGCAAGTCACTTAACCCCAATTGCCTCACCAAAAAAAAAAAAAAAGAGTAGTTTACCCTAATTGTAAGCCAAGTATTTCAGAAAGAAGTAAATAGCCTTTGAAGTACTAGTTTTACAAACTCAAACTTAGGTGGTAACTTACAAATGTCACAGAGGGTTTTATATGGTAATAAGAAAGAGAAAATTCAGCATGTATAAAACTAAACTTATTTTATTTCCCTTCAAACCATCTTTTCTTAAAACTTCCCCATTCCTAATAAGTACACCACCATTCACAAAGTCTTCAAATAATAAGCTGATGAAATATCAGCTTAACTTCCACATTTCTCCAAACTTTTGTCGCTTTCTCTCCTCTCACAAGCCTCTACCCAAGTTAAATTTCTCATCACTTCTCACCTTTATAAAAATTTAAATAACACAACAAACACAATGATCCCTTTATATGTTGTATTCAATGCCAATTAAGGCAGTAAATAGGGAAGGAAAAATTTCACAAAAGTTGGGCTTCCTATAGATAGTGATTATAACAAGTAATTACTATAAAATTAGAGAACTGTGTTCATTTACAGGTACAGCTTGAGTCCTAACGTACAGTTTTTCATCCTGTAAAATAGCTAATTTTAAAACTTTGGTAGTTTATGTGCATGAAAGATTTGTTCTTTCATCTTTAAAAAAAAAGAAATATCTCAAAAGAATATGAATCCAGAACCAAACAATTCATCTCTGTATTATCATCTGATTGGAATTAACTCATAACTGGCCTCTGTTCTTTTCAGCTTTCCCCTCAACATTTCATTATCTGAACAAATCTGACCAGATCTTGACTCAGAAATTGAAAATGGCTCCATATTGTGTCTAAGCTAAAATGCAAAATACTCTGCCTGCATTTAGGGTCCTTCACATTCTGGACCCCACCTACTTTTCAAGTCTTACTGCATATTATTTTCTTTCATATCTCTCCAGTCCAGCCCAACTGGCCTCCTAGCTATTATCCATAAATGGCATTCCATTCTCTACATCTTTGTCTTTGAAAGGTGTCCCCTCCCCCAGGTCTGTAATGCACTAACTCCTCAACTCTACATTTTAATTTCCTTCAGCACACAGCTCAGGTAGAAGCTCCTGATTCCCTGAGTTCTTATCAACCTCTCCTCTGAGATTTATCTGGATTATTTTGTATATATGTTTTGCTTGCTTATTTATGGAACTTTATATGGGCTGTCTCCCATACCTGGAATAATCTCTCTCCTTCCCTCTGTCTTTTAGAATCCCTGGCTACCTTCAAGACATCGTTCAAATGTTCCCTTCTTCAGGGAGTTTCTCCTGGTCTTCTCCACTCTAGGTACACAAGCTTTCTTCTCTAAAGTTACCTTCCAGTTACTCTGCATGTACACTATATTCTTTGTACCTATTTATTTACACATTGTCTTTCTCACTGGCCTGTAAGACTCTTAAGGAAAAGGATGGTTTCTACCTCTTTGTATATCCCCAGTGTTTAGCACATAGTAAGTGCATAAGGGATCCTTGATTATTTGATTGTAACCCAAAGTAGAAGGTAAGCTCCTTGAGGGCAAGGACTGTTACATTTTTGTCTTTAAATGCTCAACACCTAGCACAGTTTCACACATGAATAGGTGCTTTATATTAGTTGAATTAAAAGTTCCAAACTTGGGAAAGACTTCATAACAAAGCTACCCCAAAAGAACAATGTGCTATTATAGGAGGTGATGCATGGATAATCACAAGACAGGATATTATAAAGTAGATGTGACATACATACACACATACACACACATGCATGGTATATATGTATATGTATGTATGTATATGCCTGTCATGTATCTCTATATATGTAGAACATTTATACATATACATACACATATATAGTTTTGTTTTGTTTTTTGTTTGTTTGTTTTTGGTAAGGCAATTGGGGTTAAGTGACTTGCCCAGGGTCACACAGCTAGTAAGCGTCAAGTGTCTGAGGTTACATTTGAACTCAGGTTCTCCTGATTCCAGGGCCAGTGCTCTATCTACTGTGCCACCTAGCTGCCCCTGCATATATAGCTTTTATTGATGTTTTATGTTTCTTACATCACCATAACATCCCGTGTATCCCTCCCCAATAGCCACCCCATATGACAAAGTGTTTTCTTCTTTAAGAGAGGTGGGGTGGGGGGAGGGGAGTCAATGCAACTGATCAATACATCAAGAAAGTATGAAAATATGTGCAATATGTAATACCTGTGGGTCTCCCACCACCACCAAGGGGTAGAATGGGGATGTCTTCTCATACCTCTTCATTCAAGTCTCATTTGATTTTTATAATTTGTTACATATCCTTTTAATTTTATGTGTCATTGTTTCCATTTACATTGTTGTGGTTACAACAATATTATTATCTTGGCTCTGCTTACTTCACTCTTCACTAGTTCATATAGATCTTTGCTTTTCTGTATTTATGATATACATAATTTCTTACAGTTCAGTAATATTCTATTACATTCATATAGCACAACTTGTTTTGCTATTCCAATGCTTAGCTATCACAAAAATGTGCTGCTATAAATATTTTGGAGTATATGGGGAATTTATTTTTGATCTATGGCTTCCTTGGGGTATAAGCTAAGTAAGAGAGTCTGGTTTGGATATGAACATTTCAGTCATTTTATTTGCATAATTCCAAATTGCTTTCCAAAATGGGTATACTTTTTCATAGCTCCATCAACACTGCATTAGTGTGCCTACATTCCCACAACCACTTTAGCATTCACTGTTATCATTTTTTGTCATTTTTGCCAATTTGTAGTGCACTAGGTATAACTTTAAAGTTGTTTTGATGTACATTTCTCTTATTAGTAATCTTGAGCATTTTGTCATGTGATTGTGAATACTTTCCTGTTCTTTCTTTAAGAACTGTTTGTTCATACCCTTTGATCATTTATATATTGGGAAATGGCTATTAGTTTTATATATGTGTGTGTGTGTGTATACATACATTATATGTAGAACAAATATATGAATATATTATATATTCATATAATAAATTAATATATTCATTAATTGTTTATAAGTCAAAGCAAATGTTCTTAACCTTTTTGGAGTGTCATGGACCATTTTGACAGTCAGTTGAAACCTTAGTCTAATAGTGGGGGGGGGGTTCAATTCATAATTGAGAGACATGCTAATTTTCAGTTGGTAATGAAAATTTCCATCCAAGTTCACATATCCCCTGAAATCTTAACGTGGTTCCTAACAAGGGGTCAGTAGAGAGATTTCAGAGCATCTGTGAACTTGGATGGAGAAAAATTAGCTTTATTTTCACTAACTTTTGGTTGTCTTAGTAATCCTCTGCATTTTATTTTATGAATTCAAATATATGTGTATGTAGATATATAATTTTATTGATATTTTCTATATTTTACATCACGACATTATCTATCAATGGCTTTTTTGTTTGTTTGTTGTTGTTGTTGTTGTTGTTTCTTGCAGGGCAAGGAGGGTTAAGTGACTTGCCCAGGATCACAGAGCTAGTAAATGTCAAGTATCTAAGGTTGTATTTGAACTCAGATCCTCCTGAATCCATGGCTGGTGCTTTTTCCACTGTGCAAACTAGCTTCCCCTTATCAATAGCTTTTTAAAAACAACTAGTGTTGGATGATGTCCATAAATCAGGGTAAGAATTCCCTTGATGTCAAGTCATTAAGTAGCATTGCCCAAATCAGCAACTCTCTAATCTAAGGTAAGAAAAATACTTCTTAAGGGGCAGCTAGGTGGCGCAGTGGATAGAGCACTGGCCCTGGAGTCAGGAGGGCCTGAGTTCAAATCCAGCCTCAGACACTTAACACTTACTAGCTGTGTGACCCTGGGCAAGTCACTTAACCCCAATTGCCTCACTAAAAAAAAAAAGAAAGAAAGAAAGAAAAATACTTCTTACTCAAGGGGCATTGACTCAAGTTCTGACTAGGTTTTTGTGGGGGTAGTTAAGGCCTAGATTTTATTCCCATATTTTCATGATTTCGGGACATAAAAGAAGAAAATTCTGCCAGTGACTGACAGCTAAGTTGGTAATATTTGGTCACAGGGTGGATGCCCAGTTTGTTTTGCATTGTTGTGAACTCTAACTCAGCCATAAAAGGGCTGCCAGTGCTTTCTATTTATAGCAATGCTGGGAACCAGTGCCCCTGTGGGCTTTATTATTATTATTTTTTATCAAACAGTATTAAAGCAGAGACATTCCAGGGTTGCAAAAGCAAAGATAGATTTCAGTCTCTTGTTTTTGCTTCTCACAGTCCCGTATCCCGAGGCTGTAATGCAGAACACACTTTTGATGGTTATTACCAGAGCTACCCACTGTTACTGAAACCTAATGCAAATCTAGATCTGCTTTCACATGGAGCATTAAAAAAAAAAAAGCAGCCTCCTCATCATGTTCGACTGCTTTATTTGAGGTGGGAACAGAAAGAAAATGTCAACACCAACCAAACACTCACTATAACAATAGCACAAACAGCCAGAGAGCTCCAAAGAATGGTTGTCATTTTCTCTGTATTGGAGGGACATCTGAAACAGATTGAGCAAAAAGCAAGGGGTTTTTTGAGTGGTTTTTTTTCTCCCCAGCATTCTTCACTTGGCATCAGTGTATTGCAGCAAGTATTTAAAAATCACTGGACAGCTTACATTCATCTAAATAAAACACCCTGATGTGTCTCAAGAAGGGTGATCATAGTGGTGGTGGTGGTAGATGTTTATGCGTGCTTTCTAAAAAGCCATCTCCAAACTTCAAAGTACAAGATCTATACAGTAAATACTCTAAAGCTAAGGATAGCTAAATCACATTCTTCTGCTCAATGTACAGTTAACATCAACTGAAACTCAGGTCAGAAGGGAGTTCATTTGGGTTCATAGAACCATTTTAAAAACCACATCTTGGCTTCAGCAAAAGTCGTGAATGAGCATCCTTATCTCCAGGCCATGTTTTCTAACCTCAGAATACAAATATCTGTGAAGCCACAGGACTAAACAAGTGTCACTGTCACATGAGGAGTGTTTTCTCTTAATGGGGATATTTCAGGACTAAGACAAGCTCTAAAGTATGCCAGTGGAAAATGGTAATTTCAGTTTTCTACTTGCTTTCTCAGACAAGATTTCTACTTTTGATGCGTATTAGAAAGGGGTCTATTTCTCCATCAACAAATGCAGTGCATAGAAGGTTATACTATGGGGTAATTCATGAAATCACAGGATTTAGTACTGGAAGGTAATTTAGAGTTCATCTAGTTGAAGCCACTTGTTAATTAGGAAAAAAGGAAAAGAAAATTGAGTCAGAGAGTGGGAGACTTACCCAGAGTCATACAATTATTAAGTAGCCATTCCAGAAAAGTCAGAACCAAAAAAATATCCTGGTTGGATAGTGCCTTTTTAATGTAGTCAAGTTCTATCTATACATCTAATCTCACATGGTTAGCAGATACAGGAACAGAATATCTGTACATGATCGAAATCAGGGACCAGGGCCCTTCCTTTACACATCATGATGCCTTTCTGGAATCAGGCTCCATAACTTTCTCCACATGGGGGAGTCTATCAGTTCCTGTTATATAAGGAATGCCCCAAAGAGTTGATTCATGGGAATCAGATCATCCTTATCCTCATCTTCTCCATCATCACCATCACTTTTATCATCATTGACATTTATATATAGTCATCATTTTATCTATACTCATCATTTTAGTTCTATATAGATCCCTCCCTTCCTAGAAAACTCAGGTTCAGAAACACTTTCTACACTAAGCTTTTTTTTCCTTCTCCATCCAGCTTCTAGTAACCTCCCTCCCTAATTATTTCATATTTATTTTTCACTTATTTCATAAATATTTTTGAGATAACAAATATATATTTATAGCAAATAAAATTTGATATAGTAGATAGCCCACTTTGACTAAACTGGGATCAAGTTCCCCCTCTGACATACTTTAACTATATGACCTTGGACAAGTCACTTAATGTCTCGGTGATTGAGGCAAGACACTGAAAAGCTATCCAGTATGATCAAGGCTAGAATTGGAAAATTTAATTATTTCCAAAGACATATTTAATATCACATGCAATAAAAATATGGTTTCATATTGAAGACTTAAAGAATATCTCACTAAAACCTTGTAAACTCTATCTATCTATCTATCATCTATCAGAAAAGTGATAATCACAACAAACATATTTACTTAAATTCTTACTATGTAAGACTCATATGACAAATGATTATAGCAAAAACAGGGGGTCATATTCCATATTAAACATCTTAGAGATATAAAATTTTATAAGGTTTGTTACATAATTCAATAAATTTAAGTTTTTGTCTCACAGTTAATTCATATAGCACCATAAAAGTTAAGGGAAATTTCTTCCTAAACTATTTTGTCAACCCAAGAGACTGAGATGGGGAGAATGAAAGACTCTACTCATCTCCACTTCAAAAGCTTCAAGTGTGCATATATTAGGAGGATTTCCCTTTGGCAAGAATATCCTAGGGGCAGCTAGGTGGTGCAGTGGATACAGCACCGGCCCTGGAGTCAGGAGTAACTGAGTTCAAATCCAGCCTCAGACACTTAACACTTACTAGCTGTGTGACCCTGGGTAAGTCACTTAACCCCAATTGCCTCACTAAAATATATATATATATATCCTAGAAGAAGGGTAGGTAGAATGATTTTCCATATATTTCTTTGAACTTAATTTCAAGTTACTAACAACAACAACAAAATAAAACAAAAACCACCACATCATCACAATGTTTTATTGTCTTAATTGAAGTTTTCAAGTTCCAGAAAGTGGCCTGAGAGAATAGAAAACCCCTATGGGATGGCGACTTAGAGTTGGATAGATAGTAGATTTTGTATTTTACTGTTCAACAATATTTCTTTTCTTCTCCAAGACTAAATTGGGGGTTTTTTTTCCAGAAAAAGGTTAACAAATGCCATGATCTGCATGAAAAACACCCTAAATGTTGATGACCATGGTAGCTCCCTATTAGCCAACAGATTGGTTATCTCTGCACATGCACGTGACTTCTACCTATTTATGTCTCCTGTCAGACTCACATCTTACTCTTAGTGGTCCCTTCTTGCTGTTGTGGCTCTATGCATCTTCCTATTCTATCCCAAAGAGCATCATGAAGATTAAGCAGGCTATTGGAGGGTGTAGAGGAGGTTTTGGAATCTCTGTCACTGAGGAATGGGATATTCCTCTGACTAAAGAAGGGTGAGCACATATAGATACTTCATCTCCCACTTTGCATGTTGGCACTGGCTATCCCCCAAACCTATAATGCTCTTTCTCCTTACTTTCGCTTCCTGAATTCCTTTGAAACTAAGCTTAAATCCCATCTGCAAGAAGCCTTTCCTAGCCCCACCACCCTCACTGTTAGTACCTTCTCTCTGAGATTACCTCCTATTTGCAATTATATAACTAGTAAATATATGCATGTTTCCATGTTTTTTCTCACATTTGAATGTGAGCTCCTTGAAAGTATAGACTATATTTTTGTCTTTTTTTTGGATTCTCAGTGCTCAGCACAGTGTCTGGTACATAATAAGAACTTAAGTAAATATGTGTTTTGTTGTGGTTATTGCTTTTCTTTTCTTTTCTTTCTTCTTCTTCTTCTTCTTCTTTTTTTTTTTTTTGGTGAGGCAATTGGGATTAAGTGACTTGCCCAGGGTCACACAGCTAGTAAGTGTCAAGGGTCTGAGGCCAGATTTGAACTCAGGTCCTCCTGAATCCAGGGCTGGTGCTCTATCCACTGTGCCACCTAGCTGCCCCTGGTTATTGCTTTTCTGATATAAGATAGATAGATAGATAGATAGATAGATAGATAGATAGATAGATAGATAGATAGATAGATAGATAGATAGATAGATAGATAGATGGATGGATGAGAGAGAGAGAGAGAGATTCTCTGGTGATGAAGTCTGGTGTCTTCAAGCAAGCGTTTTGTTCTAGACCTTAACATAATTCATTTTGTAAGTATTCTAGTCACTTACTGTCTTCCTAACATTTTATATTTCTATTCTATCATCAGTTCCACCAAAAGAGTCATAGAAATATAGTAAAAATAAAAGCCAGTTTTTCCCTTTGTTAATTTTTGGACAGTAAAACCTTATTTATATAGCATCTGGTCCATTTAGTCAAAAACCTCATAAGTAATTACAGAAGGTATAAAAGCACTAATAATGGTAATAATATATGAGAAGAAAGGTGTTACAATTACTGAGGAGGTAATGAGTTGGTTGCTTTGTTGACTGGAAGAAATTGTTTTTTTTATTAGACCTAAAAGTCAAACAATCACCACCAGCAGTAATATGAAGGTCAGCAGAAGTGGCAAGAAGAATAGAGAAAATCTGGCAGTAGAAATGGGGGTTGTAGTAACCTGTACAAGTATGAGCAGAAAGAAGGAGCAGAGACAACTGGAGTGGAGAAAGAAGACACAAAAATATTCTAGTCATCTGAGGACATTCAGAGTAGGGGCAAACAGCACTGCACATCTCAATAATCCCAAAGGAAGTAGGAGAGGAAAGAGAGCCAAAAGATGTAACAATTAGAAAAGTGAGTAGTTTGAGGTCATTTTAGTGTAGATTCAAATAGCCTCACACATCTTTAAAAAATCTCTGAGGACATTATGAAACCATGTACCATAGCTGATATTTATAATACTAACCGTAAAATATCAAGTAAACTTTAAATTAATCTAATGAAAGTCTATATACCAACACAAGGAAAGATTTCAGTCCAAAAACCAGATTATATAAAGTTTTGATTTTCAGAATCACAGAAACCCAGAGTTGAAAGGAAGCTTAGATGCCATTTAGTCTAAGTCATAATTGGTCAAAAATTCCCTAGTCCAGAAACCCAACAAATTTTTATCTAGAATTCAGTTATCTGGAAATGTCACATGCCTAAAACATCTCAATATATTACCATGCTGGATAACTGAGGTATTACTAAATCAAATGTTATGGGTCAGGGAGGGGGGAGGACAAAAGGATGGAATCAATGACTAAAATAAAGTTTGAAGATTATAACTGAATGTCTATTATCCCCACTTCCTTGTGCTCCATGAAAATTGAGAATAGAAAGTTGGGTGTTATTTAATGCATTATTTTATTATTCACAATTTGCTTATTTTTTAACCAGAATATACTGAAACTCTAATAGAGTTAATAATGATAAGTATCACACCATACTTTCTTATACATGATTTCTTTACACCAAGATAAAACTGGTCAAATTTTTACTTTTTTAAGTTAATTTTTTTCTTTTGCTTTTACTCTAATATTAAACACTTAAATGCTAAATACTAAATTCTAAAATCAGCTGCTGAATGACACCTCTCATGGAACCCAACACATGAGTGCCACATTTCCACTTACAAATTTGACTCCCACATTTTAATGTACTGTCTAGACTGATGAAATCCATTTTCCATGACTTTTCCCCCAAACCACATTTGTAAAGTCACACCAATGTCTTTTTAGTGTAAGTTGATTCCACTAAATAGTTACAACACTACTCCTTACTATACAGGGGAAAATGAAATATACTTTACATATTCAAATGGTTTATATGGAATCTGAAAAATGTGATATATTATCAATGATGATTTGCACACAAGAAGTGATGCAAAAGCCATCAATTAGACAATACACAGTCTGTACAAGGAGACTGGCTAGCAATGTATCAAGCCTGAGACACAGAGTCATAACTGAAGTGGTGCCATCTGACCTTTGCTCAGGGGAATAGAAATGAATGTTGCAAAAATGGAATGTTTTAACCCTGGTGAAGCATGATATATAAAGAGATTCAGTGCCACACTGGCACACGTGAAATGATGAAAGATCCAATAGATGGCCGTTAGTGTGTTGCCTAGATCGTCTTGGGAAGGTTTATGGGCAGAAACGTAATGGATAAGAGGAGATTGGAAGTTCTAGGTAAGCCTCAAATTAGATAATATTTTTCTGTATACCAGTTAAGGGAATGTCCATATTTATGAAATCATAGATCATAGAATTACAAATCTAGAGCTAAAAGAGACCTCAGAGGCCATCTGACTTAACCATCTTAATTTCTAGTTGAGGAAACTGAGCCAAAGAAAGTTAAGTGATTCGCTCAAGATCATGCAGGGAAGTTCCAAAAATGAGTCATTTCCTCTGACTTGAATGGGTTTCCTTTCTACCATAATACACTACTACCTACTTCCTTGTAGCATCATTGCAAAGCTACCTTCTGGAAGGCTATATACAAGTGTAACCCAACCTCTGGAAGGTACTATCAGTCTCTAAGGTCTTCAAGCCTGAACCAGTAGTAGACTGGGTGATCTCCGGAAGATGAGATTGTTCAAGTTAAGCAAAGCTTATCATCAGAAGATAAGCCACCAGATGGTGATTTTTTAAAAGCCAAAACAATTCATGAATCTGTTTGAGCACAAAAGCATAGGGAGCCTCTTTGGTAATAATAATGATGGTCAACCAATCAATCACCCAAAAGCATTTATTCATTGCCTACTATATTCCAAGTATTAGACCTTGGGGATACAAAGTTTAAAATTTTTAAATCTTGTTTCAAGAAGCTTACATTTGAATGGGGACGACTACATAGAACAACAAAAACAAAAATGAAATAACACCTGCTTTCAGGAAGCTTTCATTTAGTCTGGGGTGACTAAACAGTATAGGGGGAAAAGAGCAGTATTTGGAGTCTGATGACAGGATGAAGCTCAAATCCTGACTTTTCTTCTTCTTAGTTTTAAGTTTTGGGCAAGTCAATTAACTTTCTTGAGCCTCAGTTTCATATTTTGTAAAATAAGGGAGTTGGATGAAAGGATCTCTTTGGTTCTTCTAGCTACAAATCTATTATCCCATGATACTAAGTATATATAGAATCAATAAATGAACTACCTCCCTGGCTTTCTTTAAGTCCCAACTAAATGCCTACCTTCTACAGGAAGCTTTCTCCAACCCCTCTTAATCCCATTGCCTTCCTTCTGTTAATGATTTTCCATTTATCTTATCTATAGGTTGTCTTGTACATATTTGTTTGAATGTTGCCTCTTCCAATAAACTGTAAGCTTCTTGAGGGCAAAGACCGTCTTTTGCCTCTTTTTTTTATCTGCAGTGCTTAGTAAAGTACCTGACAATAGTAGACATATAATCAATGTTTATTGATTTCTTGATTGATTGCTTAAATACTTACTGTGTGCCAGGTACTGTTCTAAGTGTTAGAGCAACAAAGAAAGGCAAAAGTAGCCACTCACCTCAAGAAACTCATATTTTAATGATATAAATGAATAAGTACACACACAATACAGAGTAGATGTAAGGTAACCTTAGAAGGGGAGGCACTAGAAGTGAGGGGACCAGGAAAAGTCCCTTGTAGAAGGTAGAATTTGAGTTTAGAATCTAGTGATTCTAGAAAGTAGACACAGGGAAGGAGAGCATTCCAAAAATGGAAACAGCCAGTACAGAAACACATGGCACACCTGACCTCAAACACTTACTAGCTATGTGATGCTGGACAAATCACTTAACCATGTTTGCCTCAGTTTCCTCTTCTGTAAAATGAGCTAGAGAAAGAAATGGCAAACCACTCCACTATCTTTGCCAAGAAAACCCAATGGGGTCACAAAGAGTTAGACATGACTGAAATGACTGCACAAATTGTGAAGAGCTTTAAATGAAAAACTAAGGACTTTAATCTTGGAGATAATAGAAAGTCAACAGAGTTAATTAAGATAATTAGACCCACACTTTAAGGAAAAAATCACTTCAGCAACTGTCTGAAAGATGGATTGAAATAGGGAGAGACAGAGTGGAGAGACCTTTTAAGAGGCTATCTCCATAATCAAGGCAAGAGATGATGAAGGTCTGAACTAGGGTGGTGGAGAGATAAAAAGGAGGTAAAAATGTCAAGATTTGGCAATTGCTTGGATATGTGTATAGCCCCTTATTGGCAACAAGGGCCATTGGGGAATTTAGCGTAGTATGAGTAGAAGAGTCTGCTGTAAAGGATCATTTTCAATATGAAGCTATAACATTATTGATATGGGTCTAGGGTAACTCAAAGGTTTTCTTCTTGAGAAGCTAAACTGAAGAGGTAGGGGGAGATAAGAGGCTCCCAGGACAAGATAGCTCCAGAACTCAGGACCACCACTCCTCATTCAAGCCTTACCCATCCTACCTGGCATTCAAGCTTTCCCCACCCCCAAAACTTTGATTCGCCAGATAGACATCCCATCTATCCTCTATAAACGTTTTTACCTTTCTTCCATTTCGGAGGAGATTCTTTCTAAGTTATCTCCTTCCCTTGAAGTGAAATGACTTCTCTTTTGGTCACCTTCTCTAGAGCCCAGATAAAAGACCATTTTATTCTAATAGGACTTTGTGCAAGAGTGTAATTATTTATAGAGGAATACCTAAGGACCACCACCACCTATTTCCCCTGTGACAATTATGAGTGAGAGTGAGGCATTGAAAACAATGACAAACCTGGGTTGTCTGAGGGAATTAGCAAAGCCTTCAAAAATAATAGGGGACTTCAAAGGAGAGGACAGTTTGGGGAAAAGTTAATGAGCTCTGTTTGGACATGTCCAGTTTGAGATACATGGTGTCACTTCCTCTCTGCTTGAGAAAGGATAAAAACATAGTATTTTAGGGAAGGATAAATTGCATTTATGCAGTATTTACAAAGTGTTTAACATACATTGTGTCATCTGAGCCTCACAATGACCTTGTGAGTGAGGCATTTCAGGTTTTATCATCTCCATTTTAGAGATAAAGAAACTGAGGCTCAGAAAAGTTGTGACTTGCCCAAAGTTACATAGCTATTACATTTCAGAGGCAGGATTAAAAACAAGGTCTCTCTGACTCCATTCCCAGGGCTCTTTGTACCATACCATGCCTGTACCAATGAAATCACAAGTCTTTGTACTTCCTATTTAGTATATTATTAGATATTAGTTCCTTATTTTAATTATTTAAATAATTTGCTTCAGTTTCATTGAATAACACTAACCACACCAGATTTTAATTTCCTTTCTCCAATTTTGTTCTTATTCTTTGGAATAAATTACTTTCAATGTATTTCTTTCTGATTTAATTTTGAATCATACCCTATTCTTAATATTCAGTGGAAATGGCATTTGGTAGGAGCTGGAAATAGTGCTTCTCAATCCCAGCTTCCCTCTTGCTCTGCTTTCAATTAAAGCTTAATTTCACTCTATTATAACTGGCTTGGTGAGTTGTGTTATATCAAATCTAATTTGCATACACTGGAACATTAGAAATACATCAGACACATTTTTTTAGCTGTTTTCATGCTAAAAGTATCCCCATAGCCAGCATCTGGTTGCATAATGGACAGTCCATTCTCTCCTACTGTCTGAAATTCCCCTGTGAACTATTGGTGCTAAATTAAATTACAGGGAAAGGTTGTGAAAAGAACTCTACCAACCAACATGCACAGAAAGTATTATGTTTTTCTGAATTTCTTCATGCATAAGTAGTACAAATTCACATTTTTTGTTTGTTTGTTTTTTTGTTTTGTTTTAGTGAGGCAATTGGGGTTAAGTGACTTGCCCAGGGTCACACAGCTAGTGAATGTTAAGTGTCTGAGGCCGGATTTGAACTCAGGTACTCCTGACTCCAGGGCCGGTGCTCTATCCACTGCGCCACCTAGCCGCCCCACAAATTCACATTTACCAAAAGGTTTATTACAAATGGATAAAATTAAAGCTGGAAAAAATCCTAATATTAGCCACGAAAGTGTAGTTTTCTTATTTACATCCAAGAAACCTGTTGTAATCTTGGGCAAATCATTTTACTTCTCTGACTATTAAATATATCCTCATCTATAAAGTGAGGGTATTAGATAAGGTAACCTGTAAAGGTTATCTCCAGCTTTAATTATAAAATAAAACGTTTTAATTTGCCAGAAGAAAAATTGGGAGTTTACTTTTCAAAAGTCTCTTTATAAAAGGGTAGTGGTGGTATTAGGAGTAGGAGTAGGAGTAATATTAGGAGGAGTAGTCGTGGTGGTATTAGTGGTGGTGGGGGCAGCAACAGCAGCAGCAACAGTAGTGGTAGTGGTAGTAGTAGAGGTTGCAGTAGTATTGGCAGTAATAGTAGTAGTGGTAGTAATAGCAACAGCAGCAGAAGCAGCAGTAGTAATAGTAGTAGTAGTAATAACAGCAGTAGTGGTGGTGGTAATAGTAATGGTAGCAATAATAATAATAGCTCTAGTAGCAACAGCATCAGTAGCAGTGGTACTAGTAACAGTAGTGGTACTTGTAGCAGTAATAGAGGTACTATTAACAGTAGCAGTAGTAGCAGCAGCAGCAGCAGCAAGTGGTAGTGGTGGTGGTAGTAGTAATTTATATAGTACTTTAAGGTTTTTGATTCATTTTACAAATATATCATTTTATCCTCACAACCATTCTGGTAAGTAGTTGCTATTATTATCTGTATTTTACAGATGAAGAAATGGAAGGAATGATTTGCCAAGGCTCATCTAGCTAGTGTCTAAGGCCAGATTTAAACTCAGATCTTCCTGACTTCAGGTCTAGCACTCTAGTCCCTGAGCCACCTAGGAAAAAGGCCTCAAATTAAAGAATTTGGAATCCTTGAGAAAATTTCCAGCTGTTCCCATTTCCTGTTCCCATGGGCATGTGCTTATCATTCATTTAAATAAATCTGATATGATTTCTCCTACTTCAAAACACCTAGGCAGGTTTGTGGCACAATGAAGTGCTGAACCTAGAATCAATAAGACTTGAATGCATATCTAGTCTCAGATGATTACTAGCTCTGTGATCCTGGTGTAAGGGGCTAAAATTCTAGCTATACTGTCTAAAATATCTAATGAGTGGTCGCCAATAAATTATAAGCTTTAGCAAGACTTAGACTTTTAAGCATTTATTAAGGAGAATAAGAATTTGGTAAAGAGAGAGAGAAAGGCCTAGATTCATCTATCTATTAAAGGGAGAGAGCATTTCTGACTCCACTCTCAACCAGAGTCCTAATGAAAGAGAGCGAGAGCACCAGCCTCACCCCCTCTTTCTCCCACAAGCAAACGTTACTTCCTGACACCAAAGAGACCCATGTCTTGCCCTCAGACGCCTTCTCCTCATGGCGTAGCTCTGCTACAGTTAAGTCTCCAGCAGGTGGCATCATTCCAATCATTACACTGGGCAAGTAACTTAACTGCTTACCTCAGTTTCCTTAAATGTAAAATGGGAATAATAAGAGTCTCTACCAAGATCAAACAACATAATAGTAGAGGGCATAGCACAAAATAGACATCATATAAATGTTTATTTCCATCTCTTCCTCTTTAGAATAGCTATACTTTGCTCTCCTGTTCCTTCATATTCTACTTTGAGCTATACTTGGTCGCATCTCTGTCTCACTCCCATCCTAAATTGTCACTAGATTACTAATTCCTTGAGGACAATGGCAGAAATAATAGGGAGTGGTAAAAAGAATTCTGGACTGTGAATTAAGGGACATGAGTTCTAGTCTCAAGTCTACTATCAAACTGTTGTGTGATGTTGGCCAAGTAATTTAACCTCTCTAGACTTAAAAATAACAGGTTTGCACTCAAAGATCCTAAGAATGTATATATACCTTTGTCTCCTCCACAGCAAATGTCACAGTGACTTGCACTTTTAATACATGTGTATTAAATTGAATTGAAATGTCTTTTTATGGTTAAAGAACAGTTATAGTGAGGATATCATTTGGAGATTTTACCACACAGGGTCTTGACAAATTTTCTCTCCATGAGGTAAAAAAAAAAAAAACTTAGTGGTTTGGTGAGAAAAATGTGGGCACACAATTACATATTCTGCACCCAATTTTGTCAAGGAGCAAAGAAAACAAAATTTGGATCTTTTGTACATTAAAAATGATGAAAGCCAAGTGGAATTTGTTACATTAGTGCTTGAAGTCAGCATAGGGAACCATCAAAACACTATTGAAGCAAACCAGAATTGGACGGGGAGTCATATTTTCCAGATTCCCAGCTTGGAGTTTTAAGAAATATTAGAGAAGACGTGCTTGGAGAGAACTATATTAAGAAGCACTAGATAAAGAGTATATTAGTTTGGTACAGCTTGGAACGAAGGAAAGTTTTTCATAGTGATAGAATGTCTATCTGTTGATGAGTATGTTTTACTGATCACTCTCCTCAGTAAGCTGTTAGTCATTTGCTGTCAGCTGCCAGATTAGAATGATGCCAAATAATGGCAGTTGCAAGATACAGCAGAAAATTTAAGTCTCTCTGTTCTCCTGTTGGCAGAACTCCCCACCAGAGAGAGAGGGAAGGAAAATTTAAACAAACCTTACCCGGCATTAACAGCAAAGAAAAGGCACTTCTACTACCTTTTAGGCAGAATCTTCTATCATATCACCCATCAATTGCATGGGTAGAAGGCAAAAGAAATAAAGAGGATAGGAGAGGAAAAGCAGAAAGTGAGACAGGGAGTGAAGGGGGAAGAAAGGGAGGGAGGGAAAGGAAAGAAAAAAGAAAGAGGAAAGAAAGAAAAGGAAGGAAAAGAAGGAATGGAGGGAGCAAGAAAGAAGGGAGGGAGAGAGGGAGGAAGGAAGAAAGAAGAGAGGCACAGTATGACTAATACAGAAATATGTTTAATGTGATTGTACATATATAACCTATATCAGATTGTTTTCTGTCTTGGGAGGGAGGGAAGGGAAGGAGGGAAAAAGTTTGGAACTCAATATTTTATCAAAACAAATGTTGAACTCATGATAGAAGAGGATCTCCAAATCCAAGGAAAAAAAAAAGAACTGTGGAGTAGATGCTGAATGAACCATACTATTTCTTTTGTTTTTGGTGCTATTGTTTTTTTCTATTTTGAGGTTTTTCATCATTGCTCTGATTTTTTTCTCTTATAACATGACTAATGCAGAAATAGGAATAATGTTATTATGTGTATATATATATGTATGTGTGTGTATATATGTATGTATGTATATATATATATGTATATATATGTATGTGTGTGTGTGTGTGTATATATATATATATATATATATAACCTATATCAGATTACCTGCTGTCTAGGGCAGGGGGGAGGGAGGGGAAGGAGGGAGAAAAATCTGAAATTGTAAAGCTTGTATAAACAAAAGTTGAGAACTATCTTTACATGTAACGGGAAAAAAATAAAATACTTTATTAATTAAAAAAACAAATGTTGAAGGCAATCTTTACATATAACTGGAAAAATGTAAATCCTTTTAATATTAAAAAAAGAAAGGAAGGAAGGAAAGAAGGAAGGAAGGAAGGGAGGGAGGGAGGGAGGAAGGAAGGAAGGAAGGAAGGAAGGAAGGAAGGAAGGAAGGAAGGAAGGAAGGAAGGAAGGAAGGAAGGAAGGAAGGAAGGGAGGGAGGGAGGGAGGGAGGGAGGAAAGAAGAGAGGGAGGGAGCAAAAGAGAGAAAGAAGGAAGGAAGGAAGGGAGGGAGGAAGGGAAGGAGGGAAGGAGGGAAATAGAGAAAGAAAGAAGGAAGGAAGATAAGGAAAGGGATTAGATAGATAATAAATCAAAAAGTATGTGCCAGCTGTTATGAAGAGAGGAGGTAGGGTAGAGAAGCAAAAGAAGAAAAATAAGTAAAATGCCTATCTTAAAGTGTTTTTTTTTCTCTTTTTGGCACTGTACTGAATTTCACCATGTGTTCCCTGGATTCCTTTGTTGCTTTTAAAATATGAAGAAGAAATATGAAGTGTCCCCAAGTTCCTACAATGATAACTTTATAATATATTTTCCATGTCAAAATTTTCCTCCATAATACCACAATGAGAAAAACAAATGAAATATTCGATTAATGAATTAATTAAATAATGAATGGTTGGTTGAATAAAAAAGCATTTGAGTGGCTTACTCTGAATAAACACTGTGTTAAGTGCTGAGGTTACAAATAGAAAAGCAAGACTATCCCTGATTTCTAGGGGTACACATACTAATAGCAGGAGGCAATATATAAGGAGGTTTCTTTCATCTGCAAGTCAGATGTGAAGATTAAGTATTACTTACAGTTCAGGAACAAAGCAGTTGGTAATGCATAGTTTAAGTTCCTTCTATTATTACAAATAAAATCCATGTCTAAGGGAAATCCATTTAAGTGCTCAGTATAAAATCTGAAACTTTTCCACTGATTACTCTCAAACTGATAGTATCACTGTAGGTATTCCCCCCAAAGATACACATCACAACCTATTATGCCTCATCTTGCAAGATTGTTGTTCAAGTCCTCCCATAAGTATTACTACAGGAGGCCAAGCCAACATGCTGAGAGCCTTGTTCATTTCCTCCTGACATCACAAAGTTATGAGCAGAACATACAAGTTGCCCAAGGATTGTCTATCCCTCACTCTCACCACATGCCCAGCTCATCTTTTTCAACTTGGCATTTCTTTAATGGCATCTTTTATTCTGCTACTTCTTTGTAATTACTTGTTTTTAATGTGCTGCAACCTGCTTCTGATCATCATGATGATTTTCAATATAGTTCTTCAGAAACAGTAGTGTTTTATGGCACGCAGCCATACAACATCATTTTTAATATCTGTATTAAGAATATGGACCTTTATCTTAGGAAGAAGTTTAGGGTCATTAAAATAACTGCAGTTTTCCCAAAACAATTCAACCTACCTTGTTTGTTCTATTGAACCCTGAGACCAACTCATTGTCCATTTTTAGAGTTTTTCAGAAAGAGACAGACAGACACACAGAGGCAGAGAGAGAGATGCTGATAGAAGAATCTTATAGATTGACCTCTACACAATTTAGTCAACAGGCATTTCTGTCCATTATATTTATTCTTGCATTGATTATTAGGACTTTTTTAAAATTAGAATGTCATTTAGGGGGCTCTGCAGTGCTCAAGGCTTAATGCTGTCAGCACAATGTTATTTACAGACAGAAGTATCTAGAGGATCTTACCATCTATAGGGAATCTCTTTCACTTGGACTGAAATTTTCAGTTTGTTAACATATGTCTCTCTGTTTTTATTTCAACTGACTATTGGTCACAGGGTTGTTGAACAGTTATCTCTTTTGTTACAGCTTTCAAGGAATCAAATAATTTTGACATGAGCATGGAGACACATTGTTAAAACCTTTAAGGCAATATTTTGCAGAACCAAAACAAATGCATTTTTCATTTTTGACAAACAATAAACTCAGTGGGATCTTTAATCTTGTATCCTTTTCAGCCAAATTAGCAATGGTAAAGATGCAGTCTAAGGTGGAATATTGCTTTTGAAAACATTCTTGTTCCTTTCTAGTACCCCCATGAAGGATATCCTCAATCTATGTATAGATTGTTCTCCTAAAAAATATTAAATGGATAAAGAGGTATCAGTACTTAAAGATGTTATCTTGGTCACTGTTTTATAACAAAATCTCTTATTTTCCATACTTTTAATTTCATTTAACTCCAATACTATGGCCAATACTAACTAGTCCAAGCTGTTTTACCCATCATTTTTCTTTTCAATGACCTTTCTTTGGACTCTATAAGCACATGTGAGGCTGTGATACATGAATCTTAAGTGTGTTAGATCCATGGTCCACAATGGTAAAAAAGTTTGTGTATATATATAGAGAGAGGTAGATAATGATTAAATAAACACAGAGATCATTTCTCTCTTTCATTTGGTAGTTGATTTCTTTCCAAGTTCACCCTTAAAAACCTTCATCATCACTTTGCTTAATTGAATCTCTCAAAATCTTTCTTTAAATTGATCTTTCCCTCTGTTACTTTTTTTCCTATTTTAATAAGTGATACTGCTCCTAATAATCTGTAAGATTTGAAATTTTATTTTATCTTTTAAATAAGTGCTGACCTTACCCTCCATGTTTCTCCACATGGCAAGGAAATCTTATTTGCTGACCAATGTGGGTATTGTTTTTGTTGTGTTTTTTTGGTCTAATTATAGCAATTGATTTATATCTCTCAAACTTCTGTATAAAAGTATTACAGTTCATGACTTTCCTCCAGCTACTTACCAAAATTTATTTCCATATCTTGTTCAAATGAATTGCTTTTAATAACATGATTTTTTTTAAATCGTTCTCTTTTTTTTTGCTTTATAAAAATTGAGATTTGCTGTAATAAGCCAGTGGTCTAACAATGGTCTAATACAGACAGTTGATTCAGCAGTGACTCATTTCTATGAGTAATGTCTATCTGGAAAAAATACAACTTCATTTTTTGGTGATGCTACAAGGTACTTGCCATGTCCAGTACCTTCCAGTTCCTTTCTTGAAGTATTCCTGATACTTCAATGTGTATCATAGCAGAAGGCTTTTTTGTAGTCTTCAAATCTTTGACTTCTTTCATCTATTGGTCCTGAAATGTATTTTCCAGAAAATGTCCACTATTCTTCCCTATCCCCATGATTTCTTTATTTCTTTTATTATTATGAAGTTAAAAAAATCAGCAAACACAATCATTTCCATTTACAAAGAAAAGATATTATAAATGAAAACAAGAGTATTACATACAGCTTGCTTTTTTTCCAAAATATGATAAATTCAGCACAGTAGTTCCAAAATTGTTCTACTTATCTATGTCTCCCTCTGAACTCCCAACATTTTGGAAATGTTTTATTAGCATTCTGTCCCTTTTTTTGGCATTATTATTACAACTTGTTCCCTTTCTCCCATAATTCCCCTCAAAAAATTATTCCCTTAAAATAAATAAATATAATAAAGCAAAACAAAGACATGGATTGGTCATGTCTAAAAGTATATGTTTTGTTTTGCACCTCTAGTCCATCACTGTGTTGTCAAGAGGTAAGAAAAAGAATGTAACTCCTGTCTTTGGGAGTCACTATTGGTCATTTTATTGATCACTTTTTAAGTCTTTCAAAATTGTTTTACTTTACAATGCTGTAGTAATTGTATAAATTGTTCTCCTGGATCTTCTCACTTCACTTGTGGCACAATAATGTTCATGTATATATATATATATATATATATATATATATATATATACACACACACATATTATATGTGTGTGTGTATGTATGTATGTATGTGTGTGTGTGTGTGTGTATATATATATATTTTTTTTTTGGCTGGGCAGCGGGGGTTAAGTGACTTGCCCAGGGTCACAGCTAGTTAAGTGTCAAGTGTCTGAGGCCAGATTTGAACTCAGGTCCTCCTGAATCCAGGGCTGGTGCTTTATCCACTGTGCCATCTAGCTGCCCCTGTATGTATATATTTTGAGCGGGGCAATGAGGGTTAAATGACTTGCTCAGGGTCACACAGCTAGTAAATGTCAAGTGTTTGAGACCTGATTTGAACTCAGGTCCTCCTGAATCTAGGGCCAGTGTTTTATCCACTGTGCCACCTAGCTGCACCTCCAATATAGTTATATATGATAGTCTATCTAACCATTTCCCAGTTGATAGACACCTTGTTTCTAGGTCTTTACTACAACAAATGCTACTATAAATATTTTTGAATATATGGATTCCTTACCTCTTTCTTTCTCTTTTCTTTGAGTATATGCCTAATAGTGTTTTGTTGTTGTTGTTGTTGTTGTTTTTAGTGAGGCAATTGGGGTTAAGTGACTTGCCCAGGGTCACACAGCTAGTAAGTGTCAAGTGTCTGAGGCTGTATTTGAACTCAAGTACTCCTGAATCCAGGGCCAGTGCGCCACCTAGCTGCCCTAATAGTGTTTTTTATTCCATCAATGAGTTTAGTGGCTTTGGGGTCTAGTTTTTAATTGCTCTCCAGAATGGCTAGACCAATTCATAGTTCCATCACTGCAGCTTGAGTGTACCTGTCCTCTCACACCCACTTCTATAATTGCTATTTTTCTTTTTTTTAAATCATCTTTACCAATCTGGTGGGTGTGAGATAGATTTTAAATTGCAATTTTCTTATCATTAATTATTTGGCTCACTTTTTCACATGGTCTATTACCATATTTGCAATGGATTTAATGGTTAAAGTAGGAGTTTTGCTGTTGGTGTTTTGTTTTTTTTTCGTGAATTATTCATTTTACTTCCTCTCCTAATGCAGGTTAGCAACTGTTAAGCAACATACTTTTTTAGAAAGTTGCTTGTGGCACTGAGGGGTTAAGTGACTTGCCTAGAGGCATAGAATCAATACGTGACAGAGGTGAGACTTAAAGTCTTCCTGACTTTAAGGCCAACTCTCTATCCATTTCTCTTTTGCTTTCCCCTTCCATTATGACCCAACAGACCCCAACTCTATCATTAACAAACTCCTCTTCAACTTAGGGTGTTATTATTTGCATAGTTTCAATATTCCTGTGATCACATAAAATTGGAGCCCCTCAAAAAAAGACACAGGCTCCTTGACCATCCTCTCCTGCACTGCTTGCTTCTTTATCTCATGCCCCCTCACATATCAGACCAAGAAGAGGAGTTGGTATGCTCCTTCGACATGGCCACTACATCCTCTCTCTGCCACCATCATTTAACAACCTTTGTTTCTTTAAGGGTCACTTCATATTTCTCTATTTACCACTCTAGCTTCTTTCTTTAAGGAGTTAAGTAATATTAATAGCAATCTTTTCATACCTCACCATTCAGACCATGTAAGAGGAGGTTGAAGAGGAGTGACAAGATAAATAAAGTACAAAGTAAAGGCATTTCAGTTAGGATGGTGTACAGTAGAGACTGTGTGCCTTCCTATGATTGCATCAGTTACCATAGAGGGCCAGCAGAAACCTTTAATCACTGGTTATTTAGGCCCTGGTGATACCACTGATTGGGTTGGCCTTCCAGCCAGTGTGATGAAGTTGTTCCTATGGATTTAAAAAAATAGATGGGACAGCATTCAATTGCATGCTGATCCTACTTGAAACTATTATTATGATCGGCTTGATTCAGAGGACATCAGAGCAGGCACTACTCCTTTGAGTCATGAAGAATTAGACAAAACTCTTCTAGTACCTTCTAGTGCCTTCTAGTACCACTAGAAGGCAGAATACCTCAGAAGAAATCAGAAATGCCAATACTCTACTTGTTCGAAATACTTCAGTGAAGATAGCAATGATCTCTAAAGTAAACAACCTATGATTGCACATGAAATGACCTTAAAAAATCATTATTTTCATCATATACCACTGCTGCATCATAGCAAAATTAGAAACTGATCTCCCCAGTTATAAGCAAGGATGTCATGCTGCCTTTTGTCACTGATACCTTTAGCTCCAAGTCACAGGAAAGTATATTGTTATCCAGAAGAATAAAAAAAATCCAAAAACCAAATTTAGGGGGACTAAAAGAAGAAATATATTAACTATTAAAATCTGAAAAGAGAAAAATGGAAGAATCTGAGGTAATGGAAATCTTCACTTAGTACAAACTCTAGAAATTATAGCTAATAACAAATTAAATATAAAAAGTAACATTGACATCTCATATAATTTTCCTAAAAAGAACCCATATTATATATATATATATATATATATATATTTAGTGAGGCAATTGGGGTTAAGTGACTTGCCCAGGGTCACACAGCTAGTAAGTATTAAGTGTCTGAGTCCAGATTTGAACTCAGGTACTCCTGAATCCAGGGCCGGTGCTCTATCCACTGCACCATCTAGCTGCCCCAAGAACCTAGATAATATTAATGCCCAATTCCAGGCATTTTCATTGACTGCCCCCTATGCTTAGAGTGCTCTCCCTACTCCTCTTTACTTCCTAGTTTCTCAGGCTTTCTTCAAGTCTCCACTTGTCTCATTCTCTGTCACAGGTTTTTCCAGATGCCCCCTTAGTGCTTTCCTTCCATCTATTGTCACCAATTTATTCTGTATAAATCTATTTTGCAGAATAAAATGAATGTTCTTTCTCCCCCAATACCATATTTGACTATAAGTTCCTTTATAACAGGGACAGAGGTGTGTGTGTGTGTGTGTGTGTGTGTGTGTGTGTGTGTGTGTGTGTGTGTGTATCTCTTTTTATTCCTAGTACTTAGAACAGTGCTTGGCATATAGTAGGTACTTAACAAATGTTGTTTGACTAACTAATAAGGGGCTGATAACCAAAAGGTTGCTACAGAAAGAGTAATACTTTCTCACTAAGGAGGTAAAAAAATTGATTTAAATTCTTGGAGCAATAATAAACAGGTTTAAAAAAACTTCCTGAAATACTTAAAGAACAGATACCACTTTAATGAAAGATACTACAACTACAAAGAGAAGTTATTTTAACTTGCAAAATAGTCCATAGAGCTGTGATATGTAAAAAGTTCGAGACATAGTTTCTGGGTAATTAATCATTTTATTAATCATTAGAATAAGCCCAGCTCTCATTATAATATTCATTCTTCTCATTAATTATTAACCAATCAGAGTTGATTGCCACCCTCCAGAACATCTATTCTTACAAATGCATATAAATGTTGAGTGAATTCCATGAGGGGTCTTTGGCATTTGAGAGTGCCACTGACCCCTTTTATTAATTATCTGCTGGCATGATTAATAAAATGATTCATTATCTAGAAACTATGGTTCTCAAACTTTTTATATGTCATAGAATATCAGATATAAAAGAATAATAGCAGAAGAGCATTTTTTCTCAGGACTGTTTCTATCTGGACCCCACTGAAAAGATGAGAGTGATCAATCAACAAACATATAAGCGTCAGGCACTATGTTAAGCCTTAAGGATAGAAAGGCAAAAATTATCTCAAGGAGCTCACACCCTGGTGGGGGAAACATCATTATTTTTTAAAATACGTATGCATGTATATGTGTGTGTGTATATATATATGTGTGTGTGTGTGTGTGTATGTATGTATGTATGTGTGTGTATATATATATATGTATATATTTATGATGAATTTAAAATAATCAACAGAGACCATTAAAAAAGTATCAGGAAAGACTTCTGGTAGAAAGTAAGACTTTAGGGGGCACCTAGGTGGTGCAGTGAATAAAGCACAGCCCTGGATTCAGGAGGACCTGAGTTTAAATCTGGCCTCAGACATTTGACACTTACTAGCCGTGTGACCCTAGGCAAGTCACTTAACCCCAATTGCCTCACAAAAACAAAAAAACTAAACTAAAAAAGTAAGTAAGACTTTAGTTGATAACTTAAGGAAGCCAGAGAAGCTAGGAGGTAGAGAAGAGGAACAAGAGACTCCCAAGCATGTGGCACAGCCAGTGAAAATGCCTGGAGTTGGACATTAATATCATATGGTTCTTCTACTTTTTCTTTTTCAGCTGTTAGTAGCTGACAGGTTTCCCCTTTTAATCTACCTTATTTGGGCTTAAGGATGATTTTAATGGAAATTATTACCCTGGACCCTGGAGTTTTCAATACACCATTGGGTGACTGGGAGCTGAATGACATGTTTCGTTTTGCTGTGATATAAAACTCTAAGGATCTTGAAAAAGTTCTAGATATTGATTTCTTGCATGAGGAACAATACAACAGGCACTTAATAAATGTTTATTAAACGGAATGGATGATGAACTAGCTCCAGAGTTGAATGGGAAGAATCAAGCAGGCCGTGGATTGAGTGTATTTATTATTATTTTTTTTTTAGTGATGCAATTGGAGTTAAGTGACTTGCCTAGGGTCACATAGCTAGTAAGTGTTAAGTGTCTGAGGCCAGATTTGCACTCAGGTACTCCTGACTCCAGGGCCGGAGCTCTACCCACTGCGCCACATAGCTGCCCTGATTGAGTGTATTTGATAAATTGTGCAGTCCTTAAAACAACTTTATATTATTACCTGATGCAAAATACTTCTTCAAAAACTTTAGTATATTTCTAGTAATACTAGTGTTATGGACCCACGCCACCCCAGAAGTTCTCTGGGGTACATGAAAGAACCTTCTCCTTGAGAAATTAAACCAAAGGACAGACACACCTAAAGAGATAAGTGGAACCTGATCAGGACTGAGCTAGCTCCGGGACCATCACCCTTCATTCCAGTCTCCCCCACCCCTCAGGGAATTAAGATTAGGTGTGAATGCTGCCTTTGTGTCCAGAGGAGAATGATGGCTTGAGAGATCTGCAGCCACCCCTCACCCAACTCCTCCAACCACCACCAGTGGGGGATGGTCCTCCCTCAATAAGGGAACTTTCCACAGTCAGGTGATCACCCCTATCAGTCCTCTATAAAAGTATCTGCCTGTCTCCTGCTCAGCTCTGTGCCATGCCTTCTACCCATGAGAAGAAGTTCAAGGATTTCTCTCTTGCTTTCCTTTCTCCAGCCCCTAAATAAACTACTATAATTCTATTGGATTTGTGTGCAAGAGGGTGTAATTCTTTAAAGAGGAAGTCCTAAGAACCCCAAACACCAAACCCCTACCTTATTTCCCCATAACACTAGATAGCTACAAATCATAAAATACCACAGTGGCCAAAAAAATCTAAATTTTGGGTAAACCACAAGGCAATGGAGAGTAATATGTTATTTTTAAGTTGTTGCAGCATATTTTATTTATAATTTATTTACAAGTGGCATAAAAAGGGATCATCTAGGATATAAATGATTGGAAAGAAAGGTGAGAGCTGGCCATGCAGTGATAATAAAGGATAATAGGTGGATAGAGTGAATGCAGCACTAGAAACAATAAAGCATGAAAAGTCCTAGAGGAAGAACCCCAGTGCATTAGGTAGATCCTCTAACACAAGTTGAGAAGCCATGAACACATTCTAATTTTCTATTACAAGAATATACACATTGACAAGATCACGCATCCCCCAAAGTATTGTTGGATACCCGCATAAAAACAGAATAACTTAACATTGGCAAGATAGTCCATTAAAAGAAGGACCAGAATTTAAGAATTCCTCAAAGGACCAAACTATGTCAATAGACACAGTGCATTTTTTTTTATTCATAAGGCAAAAAAAAGAAAGAGGTAGCAGGGTGTTGTTTTTTTATTTCATAGTAAAATCATACTTGTTTATAATTGCACATATTTGAAATGTATTTGCATATATGAAATATTATGATAAATTATATTAAAAATATTTTGTTATTTGTGGTAATTAACACACCTAGTCCTCTAATTTTAAAACAATTTTACCTACTCAAACATAAGTGTCTTCAACCAGAGCCAAGGGGATAAGGAAATCATTTTAATGCTCTTCACTGTGCTCCATTTGTTGTTTTCCTTTCCCAATTCATTTTACATATGAGCAAACTGAGATAAGCAAGGTTAAGTGATTTGCCCAAGGACATACAGCTAGTAAGTGTCTGAGGCCAGATTGGAACTCATAGAAGATAAATCTTCTCCAGGCCCATCACTCTGATATGGGGGAGAAACCGATAGGAGAAACCACGTGGGTCCTTAGGATTCCTCTGTAAAGAATTACACTCTCAAACAACACCTAATTAGGAATAAAAGAACAGGTTTATTGGAGTACAAGAGAAACTGGCTGGGAGGAAGGTTTTGCCAGAACAAAATGCTTTCCTCCCCGGCTAACTTGTGGGGTACCATTTTATAGGGTTTAGATGGGGTGGATAAGAGTCTGTTATTGGGTGAGGGGCTGGTGGTCTTCCCGTGTTGTGCTGGGGTAGGAAGAATCCCTCGTGAGCGATCTGGTGGTGGGTGTCAACTTTGTCCTGATGGGTCTAAGCAGTCTGCTGATGGGCGGTTCCAGGTGGTCTTCTCCTGGATTACCTCATCCAGGTGTTTAGGATGACTGGAATGTAGGGTGATGGTCCTGGAGCATGCTCAGTTCGATCTGTGCTGCTTATCTCCATTAGTTGTGTGTGTGTGTGTGTGTGTGTGTGTGTGTGTGTGTGTGTGTGTGTGTGTGTGTGTGTCCTTGATTGAGTTCAAGGAGAGGCCTACTTGATTTCAAGGGAAAACTCCTGAGGTTTCAAGGAAAAAGTTCCTTGAACCCCCCAGAGAATTGTTGGGGTAACCAGGGCCCATAATCCTCCCATGACAACTCTATCCACTGCACTACCCAGACTTCTATAAAATTCACTTATTTAACTAGAGACAAGCTACCCAAACATCACATGATTCATCAGAAGGCCATTTTTCTCACTGTTTCAAATCTCTATCACTCTTCTCAATCCTCCAAGACCCTAAGTAATTTTCCTAGAGAACAAGTCTGACCTTGTTATCTCCTCCTCACTCCCTATTCCTTATTACCCATGTTGTTTGCAATAACAAACACCAAAATCTGAATTAGTGTTAGAAAGAAACTTATTAGGTCATTTTGTTTTAGGGGAGACTTGCAACCTGGATCGGGTGTCTAGCTCACCCAAAGAATTGGAGGCTCATCAAGAATCTTGTAAAATAAAAAGAGATTTATTAGGAGAGAGAAATATGGCTGGGGAACACTTCACCTTGGTGACTGTGCCACTGGAGTAAGAGAAGAATGGTCTTTTGTATTTTTACCAGACAAAAGGGAGGAAAGGACATTATAAAGAACTGGGAGGGAAATGTAACAAGAGGGAGGGGATCTTAGAATGATGGGGCTTCAGTAAGATATGTAGCACACATCCATATCTTACATATCAGTGTACCAGGGTCTTGCTGGACAATACCCATTCCTGAGGTGGGAAGCAGAGCTGCCCCTCCCCTGGGAAAGTTCAATGATTCCTTGGGGGGTTGGGATCTTTAGGTTTCTTGGGGTCCCACTGCATTCCCATAACAATTTGGTAGAGGAAATTGAGCCAGAAAGGAGTTTTGGCTCCCTCACATCCAGACTCTGGGAGGCTTATATTATATAGGGTTTAGATAAGGGTGCCTGTACATGAACCACATGTAAACAGTTAAGCAAAGTTGCAGAAAAAACAACTTGACAGTAAGGTAGGTTGAGATAGATATGAATAACTGTAAACATTTAATAAAATTTGTGTGAAGACAAAACACAAGGGAATCCCAAAAGACAAGCCTGGGGTGTGGTAACCTCATAAAAATACTTTGGGTGGATCCAGGACCCATGAGAACATACCCCTGTAGTCCAACATTACTGAAGAGTTGTTCAGGAGACTTGAGACCTGGATGGGGGTGGGGTCTAGCTCACCCAAAGAATTGGAGGCTCATCATGAATCTTGTAAAATAAAAAGATTTTATTAGGAGAGAGGAAGATATGGCAAGGGGACAGATCACTGGAAAATTGTCCCATTTGAGTGAGAGAAGACCTGGTCCTTTTTATGTTTACAAAACAAAGAGAAGGAATTACAAAGCAACTAGGTAGAAAATGCAAACAACAGGGAGGGATTGTTGGAATAATGGGGCATCAGTAAGATATGCAGCACCCTGAAGACTTTGGTATTATCAGCATACCAGAGTTTCTCAGCAACACCCATTCCTGGGGCTGGGGGGGGGGGGGCCCGAGCGGTTTTTCCCTTGGGAAAATTAAAGGATTCCTTGGGGGTAGGGATTTTTGTCTCTTGACTCCATCACTTGTTTCTCTGGATGTGGATAGCATTTCTCATCGTGAGTCCCTCAGAATTGTCTTTAAATAATTGTATTGTTGAGAATACCACTCATTCACAGTTGATCATCCTACAGTATTGCTGTTTTAGTGAATATTATTGATGTAGTAGGAAATAAACCTAGAATAAATGTTTGGTGTCTGCATATACTTCCATCTCATTCTAGCCAATAGCACACATCTTATTACTACCAAATCTTTTCCCAAAGTCATTAGTCAATTTGAATGGACCTAAAGATATCTTATTACATCACTGATTATGTGGTCTGGTGTCTCAGCCTTGTGGATCTGTTTATGAGGGTTGTGAAGCTGGGTGGAAGAGGCAGTGAGACATGGAGATCAGATCCAGGGAAAACTGACTCATGTTAACTACTAAACTCATATAAAATTGAGTTAGACCAGAAGGCCAGTTTGTTTATTTACACCAAGAAATGTAACTGTTTCAGCAGACCAGATTTTCTTGTCATCTGGTCAGCTCATCCCAGGAAGGAAATATCCTTGGGGAAACAAATTAAGATTATAAAATTATAGGAACAGAAAGCTGGAAGGAATCTCGGAGATTATCTAGTCAACTTCCTAATAACAAATGCTTTGATAAGTGCTCATCTAGCCTCTGCTTGAACACACAATGGCAAGTCCATTACTCCTTGAAGTAAACCTTTGCATTTGGTGAAAGCTCAAATCGTTGGAAAGGTTTTTTTCATACTAAGCAAAACCTTGTCGCTATAACTTGCACCTTTTGATGTTAGTTCTGCTTCTGGAAGCCAAATAGAGTAAATCTAACCATTGTTCCACATTGCAGTGCTTGCAATATGTCTCCACAAAGCATTCTTTTTCTTTTTTTTTTCATAACATTATTTTATTATTTTCCAGTTATATGTATAGTTTTCAACAATTGTTTTTAAAAGATTTCTAGTTTCAAATTTTTCTCCCTTCCTCCCCTCCGACACCCCTCCCCAAGACAGCAAGCAATCTGATATAGGTTATATATGTACAATCATATTAAATGTATTTCTGCATTAGTCAAGCTATGTAAAAAGAATCAGAGCAAAAAGGAAAAACCTCAAAAAAAGAAAAACAAAAAAATTAGAAATAGTATGGTTCAATCTGCATTTAGATTCCATAGTTCTTTTTTTTTCTGGAATTGGAGAGCATTTTCTATCATGAGTCCTTTGGAACTCTCCTGGACCATTGTATTGCTGAGAAGAGTCAAGTCTATCACAGTTGATCAACACACAATGTTGTTGATATCGTGTACAATGCTCTCCTGGTTCTGCTCATCTCACTCAGCATCAGTTCATGTAAGTCCTACCAGGTTTCTTTGAAATCTGCCTGCTCATTGTTTCTTACAGCACAATAGTATTCCATTACATTCATATACCACAACTTGTTCAGCCATCCCCAATTAATGGGCATCCCCTCAATGTCCAATTCCTTGCCATCACAAAAAGAGCAGCTATAAATATTTTTGTACATGTGGGTGCTTTTCCATATTTTATGATCTCTTTGGGAAAAAGACCTAATAGTGGTATTGCTGGTATATGCCCTTTGGGCATAATTTCAAATTGCTCTCCAGGATGGTTAGATCAGTTCACAGCTCCACCAACAATGCATCAGTGTTCCAATTTTGCCAGAGCATCTCCAACATTTATTATTTTCCTTTTTTTATTATATTAGCCAATCTGCAAAGTGTTCTTTTTCAAGGGTTGTACATTTTTTTCTTATTTGAATGAGCATTTGAGTGCCTACTATGTGCAATATCCTGGAGATACAAAAAAAAATAAATAAAATTAAAAAGATATAGTTACTTCCCTCAGGGATCTAATTTTCCCTTTTGTTTTCTTGCTATGTTCATAGGAATATTAGGAATATCTATTTCTAAATTGAGGCAGCTAGATGGCTCAGTGAATAGATAATTAGGCTTGGAATCAGGAAGACATAAGTTCAAATCTGATCTTAAACACTTACTAGCTGTATGACCCTAAGCAATTCATTTAGCCTCTGCATTAGTCCACTGGAGAAGGAAATGGCAAACCAATCCAGTACCTTTGCCAAGAAAACCACATGGACAGCATTGGCATGCTTTGGTCCACAGGGTCATGTTGAGGGTGCAGAGTTCCCCAGAAGTTCTCTGGGGCACATTGAGGAATCTTCTCCTTGAGAAACTAAACCAGAGGACAGATATGCCTAGAGAGATAAGCAAAACCAAATAGGACTGAGCTAGCTTTGGGATCTCCACCCTTCATTCTGGCCTCCCTTACCCCTGGGGAGATAGGTTTGGGTGTGGCTGCAGCCTTTGTGTCCTGAAGAGAGAGATGGCTTGAGAGATCCATAGCCACCCCTCACCCAACTCCTCTAGTCAGCACCAGTGGGGGATGGTCCTTCCTCACTAAAGGAACTTTCCACAGGCAGATAGTCCACCCCTATCAGCCCCCTATAAAAGTACCTGCCAGTC
Organism: Dromiciops gliroides; assembly: GCF_019393635.1. Lineage (NCBI taxonomy): Eukaryota > Metazoa > Chordata > Mammalia > Microbiotheria > Microbiotheriidae > Dromiciops > Dromiciops gliroides. The sequence continues at coordinate 276,438,719 of NC_057864.1, forward strand.
TCCTGCTGGAGGAAGATGGGTACCTCTGAGCCACATGCTTTGTTCCATACCTATCTCCCCATGAAAAGTCCAAGTATTTCTTTCATGGTTTCCCTTCCCCCTGCCCTTCCCTTCCCTTGCCCCTAAACAAACTACCATCTTATTCTAACTACTTTTGTGTACAAGAGGGTGTAATTCTTTAAAGAGGAATTCCTAAGAACCTCTACCCCTAACCAACCCCGTACCCCATATCCCCCATAACAGTCACAAAGAGTCAGATACAACTGAACTGAACAAATACATCATATCTAAATTCCAGAAAGGAATGTTACTATCTTGTACCACATCATGGTAGAAAAGATAGAAAACTACAGACTAGACACTAGTATAGAAAACTGGAAACAGTACTGGATGATGGTTCTGGAAGATTGATTAAGAGGTTAATGTCAGAATTCCAGGTTGGAGCCAAGATGGCAGAGGAAAGGCAGTAAGCTCTCAGAACTCATGACACAATTACTCCAAAAAACCTCCAAATAATGCCATGGGACAATTTCTGGAGTAGCAAAACCCACAAAAGAACGGCTGAGATAATTTTCCATCCAAAGACGGCTTAGAAGGTCAGCAAGAGGGGCAGGAGTGAAGCCCAACCCCACAGTCATGCTGATATAGATCCAATCCCAAGTAGGCTGAGTCAAGGAAAGAGACCCCCAGAGCCTTTGAATCAGCTGCAGTGCCAGTGTCATCTGGAACTAAGTTTATGGTCTGGTGAGAGGGCTGAGCAGTTTGCCTGGGGGAGATTACAGAGGTCTCTGCTGGTGCTGAGGTGGAACTTGGGTGTTTCACTCCTGCTGGGAACCAGAAAATAGGCGTAAGTGGTGGTGGCCAAGGTCGGGGAGGGGCACAGGCTCCTCAGAGCTAACAACCACAGCACACAAAGTTTTGCTGTCTGGTTAATTAGCAAGTTGGCCTGGGCTTATCTGCAGACCAAGGAACAGGCCAGGCAAGTGAAGAAGCTGCCCCTCCTTAAATCATACCACCTGAGACCCCCTGAAGCTTGGAAGATGCAGCTCCACTTTAAGGAGTTTAAAGTCAAGTAAAAGACTGTCAAGATGAACAGACAGAGAAAAGTGAGGACCATAGAAAGTTTCTTTAGTGAAAAGGAAGATCAAGGTGTACCATCAGAATAGGATAACAACATCAGGGCTCACACATCCAAAGCTTCCAAGAAAAATATGAATTGGTCTCAGGCCATAGAGGCACTCAAAAAGGACTTTGAGGCAGCTAGATGTCACAGTGGATAAAGCACCAGGCCTGGATTCAGAAAGACCTGAGTTCAAATCCAGCCTCAGATACTTGACATTTACTAGCTATGTGACCCTGGGCAAGTCATTTAACCCTTATTGCTCCCATCCCCCCCACACACACACACACAAAAGGACTTTAAGGATGAAGTAAGAGAGGTAGAGGAAAAAATGGAAAGAGAAATGAGAGTGATGCAGGAGGGTCATGAAAAAAAGGTCAATAGCTTGAAAATCCAAATTGGTCAAATGGAAAAGGAGGTACAAAAGCCCTCTTAAGAAAATCATTGCTTAAAAATTAGTATTGAGCAAATAGAAGCTAATGAGTTTATGAGAAATCAAGACCCAATAAAACAAATCCAAATGAATAAAAAAATAGAGGGCAATGTGAAATATCTCCTTGGATAAACTGCTGACCTGCAAAATGGATCCAGGAGATATAATTTTAAAATTATTGGACTACCTGAAAACCATGATTAAGGAAAGAGGTTAGACATAATTTTCCAGGAAATTGTCAGGGAAAATTGCCCTGATATTCTAGAAGCAGAAGGTAAAATAGAAATTGAAAGAATCGTAAAGAATTAATTGTTATTTGAGGTTTTTATGCCTCGGTTTGCACTGGCCTGGGGCTCCACAAACTGCACAGTGCTCCACCCACTGGTTGCAGCCATTGCCATGGAGCTGGCACCTCACATCATCACCACTCGCTGACGCCTACATGGGCCTGGCAAAATTATAATGATTGGAAGCCTGGTGAGGACAGTCATGTGACTGTCAGAGTGGCCAGACAATTAGTTGGGGGCTGTGTAGGGTTTCTGGGAATGGGAAGAATTTGCCATTCTATCTGGAAGCTGGAAGGCGACAGGAACTCTGTTGTATTTTCTCAGCTAATTCCTGGGTGGTGGTATTTTTCAGGTTGTATAATCTCCCTTTCCCCATTTTGTTTCCTTTCCCTTGATCCTACTGATCCTGTTTGTGTTTTGTTGGTTTTTTTTAAGTTCATTCTTGTTAAAATAAATCCTGTTCTGTTTCGAGGGAGGCTTCCAGTCTCCTTCCTTGCCCCAATATTGCGGCAAGTCACTTAGCTAACACTCCCCAATTAAAAATCGGTCCCCACAGAATCCACTGATCACCTCTAAAAATAGATCCCAAAAGGAAAACTCCCAGGAATTTTACAGCCAATTCCAAAGCTCCCAGGTCAATGAGAAAATATTGCAAGCTGCCAAAAAGAAACAATTCAAGTACTGTGGAGTCCCATTCAGGATAGCACACGATCTAGCAACTTCTACATTAAAGGATCAGAAGGCATGGAATATGATATTCCAGAGGGCAAAGGAATTGGGATTACAACCAAAAATCACCTATCCAGGAAGACTTATCATAATCTTTCAGAGATAAAAATGGGACGTCAATGAAAAAGAGAACTTTCAGGTATTCGTGATGAAAAGACCTGAAATGAATAGAAAATTTGACTTTCAAATACAAGACCATAGAGAAACATAAAAAGGTAAACAGGAAAAAGTAATTAAGAGGGATGTTAAAAGATTAAACTGTTTACATTCCTACATGGGAAAATGATACTTCTAACTCATAAGAGCTTTCTCAGTATTAGGGCAGATTTTATAAATAAATTTTGATAGAGGTCATGGGTGGTAATCAATTATGAAGGAATTATATCTGTAAAGTACTTATTTGTTGTTTATCTTTTTTTTTTTTGTGGGGTGGTCAGAGTTGGGTGACATGCCTGGGGCTGTGCAGTGCATGAGTTTCTTGTGTCTGAGGCCTAATATGGGATCAGGTCCTCCTGGATCCAGGGTGGGTGCTTTGTCCACTGTGTCTCCTCACCGCCCCATGATGACATCCTTAGGGTAAAATTGAGGGGTGAGAGAAATGTACTGGGGGATGGGGAAGGGGAAAGGTAGAATGGCGTGAAATCCCACATGAAAGAAACAGGAAAGATCTTATGGAGTGGGGGGAGAGATGGGCAAGGAGCAGAGCAGTGAATGAACCTCACATTCATCAGAATAGGCTCATAGACCTTAATATCATCAGATTTGGCTCAAGGAGGGATTAACATACACACTCAATTGGGTGGAGTAATCTATCTAACACTGTAGGAAAGTAGGAGGGGAAGGAGATAAGGAGGGAGAGGTGAAAGAAGGAAGGGCAGATTGGGGGAGGGGGCAATCCTTCTTGAGGAGGGATAGGGTGAAAGAAGAAAGATAATAGAGTAAATATCATGGGGAGGGAAATAGATGGAGAGAAACAGTTAACAATAATAACTGAAAAAGAAAAAAGGAAAAAAATTGTACAAAAAAATTTTGTAGCAAATCTTTGTGGTGGCTAAGAATTGGAAATTGTAGAAATTCCCATCAACTGGAGAATGACTGAATAAGCTGTGGTATATGAGTGTAATGGAATATTATTGTGATATAAGAAATGACAAGCAGGATGATTTCAGAAAAACCTGAAAAGACTCATATGAACTGATGTACAGTGAAGTGAGCAGAACCAGGAGAACATTGTGCACAGTGACAGCATTATAGCTCTATGAGTAATTGTGAATGACTTAACTACTCTCAGTGATACAATGACCCAAGACAATCCCAAAGGACTAATCATGAAGCATATTATCCACCTTCAGAGAAAGAACTGATATTAATTGAACACAGACTGAAGTATGCTATTTTGTACTTTCTCTCTTTGTTTTTTTACTTGAGTATTTTTATTTAAAATTACTAATATGGTAAGGTTTTACATAATTGCACATTTAATCTATACTGATTGCTTGCAACCTTGGGGAGGGCTGAGGGAGGGGATGAGAGAGGGATAGAATTTGGAACTCAAAACTTTAAATAAGCAAAAGAGGTTAATGTCAATCTTTAGGGAGGTCTCTAACCTGAAAGTATTTATAGGTGAAACTGGAAAACAGCAAATATATGTAAAATGAAACAGGTCTGCCAGCATTTTTCTATAGTGATCTACACTCATCACCAATAACTGGGCTACATCATTCAATGTTTGATATACTATGTGAGGAAGTGGTAATAGCATTTAAAAGATTAGTCAAGAAGAACACTAGAATCTGTAGAAAAAGATACAGAAAAAAGCCATGGGACTTTAAAAGCCAAAATTTTAAAGTCAATTAGGATGTGGTTCTCAATATATCTCAGTAGAAAAAAATTCTAAAGAAAGAGAACTTATCACACATTATTACCAAAAATAGTCTACCAAAAAAAATGTGACGGAAAATATCAGCAACTATTGACCCATATGTCTACAATTCTTATTTTTATTAATTTATTTCATAAAATATTTATGAGAATGGTTTATTTTTCAAATTTAAATTTTATTTTCAGTTCCAAATTCTTTCCCTTCCCCCAATCCCCTCTCTCATGCTAATTCTAACCCAAACCATTGAGAAAACAAGAAAGATGACATCCATTATAAATATGTCATACAAAACAGTTGCACATTAATTAAGTTATTTGAAAAAAAATAAAGAAAGAAAAGATGGAAGGAAGGAACAGAGAAAGAGAAAAGAAAATATGCTTCAATCTAAACTGAGTCCTTAAGTTCTCTATCTAGAGGTGAATAAGATTTTTCTTCATGAATCCTTTGGAACTATAGTGGATCATTGAATTGATCAGAGTTACTAAGTTCACAGTTGATTTTTTTTTTTTTTTACAAAATTGCTGTTACTATTTATATTGTTCTCCTGATTCTGCTCACTTCACTTCGCATCAGTTCACATGGGTCCTCCTAGGTTTTTCTGAAATTCTCTTCATCATTTTTATAGCACAATAGTATTTAATCACATTCATATTCCATAATTTGTTCAACCATTCCCCAATTGAGGGGCATCTCCTCAGTTTCTAATTCTTCTAATTCTAATTCTAAGTCATCACCAAAAAGAGCTGCTATACATACGTGTCCTTTTCCTAATAATGGTATAATTGGGTCAAAGGGTTTGCAGCGTTTTATAGTCCTTTGAGTATCATCCCAAATTGGTCTGTAGAATGGCTAGACTGGTTCACAACTCTACCAACAGTACATTAGGGTATCCATTTTCCTGTATCCCTTCTAACATTTGCCATTTTCCTTTTCTGTCGCTTAGCCATTCTCATAGGTAGTAGCCCATAGTTGTTTTAATCTGCATTTCTCTTATTAGTGATTAGAGCATTTTTATATGATTATTGATAGTTTTGATTTCTTCCTCTGAAAATTACCTGTTCATATCCTTTTACCATTTCCCAATTGGAAAATGACACTTAATTTTATAAATATGGTTCAGTTCCCTATATATCTGAGAAATGAGCCCTTCATCAGAGAAACTTGGTGTAAATCCTCCCTCCCCCACCAATTTCCTACTTGTCTTCTAATTTTGGCTGTATTAAGTTTGTGCAAAAACCTTTTGATTTTATGTTAACAAAATTACCTATTTTACCTTTTGTCAACCTCTCTATCTGTCTTTGGTCATGAACTCTTACCCTACCCACAGATCTGACAGGTAATTTTTTTCCATGCTCTCATAATTTACTCATTATATCACCCTTTATGTCTAAATCACGTACCCATTTTGAACTTATTTTAGTATACAGTGTTAGATTTTGGTATATAGCTATTTCTGCCATGTTACTCTCCAGTTTTTTCATCACTTTTTCTCAAAATAGTGAGCTCTTGCCCCAATAGCTGGGATCTTTGAGTGTATCAAATGCTAAGCTCTTTTGCTCATTTGCTTTCTGTATATGGTTTACCTAATCTATTCCATTGATCAACCACTTTATTTCTTATCCAGTACCAAATTGTTTCGATAGTTACCACTTGGTAATACAGTTCAAGATCTGGAACTACTAGGCCTGCTTCCTTCACATTTTTTTATTGGTACCCTTGATATTCTTGACTTTTTGTTCTTCTAAATGAATTTTGTTATTTTTTTCTAACACTATAAAGCAATTCCCTGGTAGTTTGATTGGTATGGCACTGAATGAGTAAATTAATTTAGGTAGTATTGTCATTTTTATGATATTGATTTCTCATAGTCACGAGCAATTAATATTTCTCTAATTATTTAGATCTGTATTTATTTGTGTGAAATGAGAATGGTTTAAGCATGCACTTATGAAAACATAAGAAGGGAAAAGGAAAGCACTCACAAATTATTTTCTCTACCAGACTATGTCTTCACAGTTAATAAGCTGACTAATAGCTCAGCAAGCAAGATCCTGCTGTGTTAAATGTCTATTGATAACAAAAAGAAAAAATTGACTTAATGGAGAAAGTAGCAGCCTGGAAGGCTCTTCTAAGTGTCACTGCCATGCTTGTGTTAAGATCATACAAGAACCTTGATAGATGTAACCATGGATATATACTTGTTTAATGATTCTCTCAGTAACAATAGCAAGTGAGGCATTAAACAGGAAAACATATGCTCTCCAAAGATATTCATCACTGCCAATGAAAATACCCTGTGCAGAATCCCAATGCAATGGGGATTCCCTATTGAAAGTGATATTTTCCAGATGTTCCTGTTTGCAGATGAAGTGCTAATAGCATTGAACTTTAGAATCATGTGTTCTCAGTGAGAGCCATAGTCACTCCAAAATGAATAAATAAACAATGGATGGGCAGCTCAGTGAGTTTATTCAACAGTACCTATATCACATACAGGAACTCATGATAGACAATGAACTAGACATAGAGTTTAACAATTACAACCACAATAATATCATCCTTATTTATACAGCACTTTAATGTTTGCAAAGTGTTTTATATGCATTATTTCATTTGATCCTCTCAACAGTACTGCAGGGATGTTTTTTATTATCCCCATTTTAGAGATAAGAAAAATGAGAATGAGTGTTTAAATGACTTTCCCGGGGTCACATTAGTAGTGAGTGTCAGAGATAGGATTCAAATTCAGGTCTTCCTGACTTCAAGTTCAGTACTCTGTTCACCACCTAGCTGTCTGGATAAAACTGCATCACCTTTGTAAAATTTTTTTGCCCTTCGTGTCAACAAAAAGATTCTTGTTCCAGTAGCCAATCTACTGCTAAATTTTGCCCTACCTCTTTGACAACATCTTTCTCATCTAAACCCTTGTCTCTACTCACATAGCTTCTGCTTTTATTCAGGCTGTCATTGCTTCTTGCCTAAATTATTTCAAGAACCTCCTAATAGGTCTCCCTGATTCAAGCCTCTCAAATAAATTCATCTCACAAAGTGACTTTCTGTCCAAGTAATTTTTCTTAATTTCAAACCTGACCATGCTACTCCCATACTAAATAAACTACAATGGTTTCCTAATGTCTTTAGAATCCAATATAAACTTCTCTGCTTAGCTTTTAAAACACAACCTTGCTCCAGTCTCTCATTCCAACCTCATTGTACATTACTCCACATCTCACTCTGCCATTCAGCCAAACTGGCCTCTCTGGTCCTGAAACCCAACATTCTACCTCCTGACTCCTTGCCTTTGCACTGTCTGGTCCCCATGCCTAGAATCTACTCAGCTCATTGGTGGTAGTTATCCAGCAGCTGTTGCTCATAGTGATGGGGAACGTGGGCCCCTTTTCCACAGTGAATGCTCCTTGCAAGTAGGAATTATTTTGTCTATGGTATATTATCCCCAGCTTCTGGTACAGTGCCCAACATATAGTAGGCCCTTAATAAATGCTGATTGGTGATTGAATGATCTCAGTATTAGGTAAGTAAAGTAAAGTAAAGTAAAGTAAAGTAAAGTAAAGTAAAGTAAAGTAGGTAAGTAAAAAGGGAATGGAAAGATGCATGATGTCTGTAAGTAGCTTCCAACATTGCCAAAATGAGTTGCACCTGAAAATTGTAATCAGATGCATCATCATGTACACATGGGCAGAAAGGAAGGCATGTCAGTCAAATAGTGAAACTGAGGGCTAGCAAATGAATAGAAGTGCTGGACTGGTATTTGTAAAATATTAAAAGAAATTCCAGCATAATTAAGGAGAGGAGAAGAAAACGTTTGGTAATGAAGAGGACAGTGTCAGCAATGGCTACATTTGGGAGCTGAATCTAAAACTAAATCTTGAAGGAAGCTGGAGATTCCAAGGGTAAGTGACTTCTTCAGCATCATAAAACTACCAGTAGGTAAATATAAAAGATTCAAACAAAGGTCTAACATTTTTTCCTCTATACAGGAGTCTCAGAAATATTTTTTGTCTGAACTATTCCTTTGATACTTAGCCTTTGTTGTCTAACTACAAGAAAACTCTTGTTAGTTACCTTTACACAATTTTCTCTCTTATCTTCCCAACTAACCTGTAATTTCCCTACAGGCAGGGACCAGTTAGTCTGTTTGAATTAAAGGCATCTCTACAGAAGAGCAGGCAAACCCGAGGTACCATTCAATTGTGAAAATAAGAGTTTTAAAGGAAATCTTCATTCAAAGCTGTATTGAAACACGCTTCTATTTTGTCCTTTCCCCTTCTCTATGAAGAGACTAAATCACTTGTTTAGACAGTTGTTGAAAAGTGAAAGACTGGCATCTGTCTTATGCCCATAAGCCCTTTGCTAGATGCTTCAAAACAAATCTATCTCAACTGGTCAGGAAAGTTAAATTTTCTCACATTTAACTTCCGGAATTCTATTCAACCTTTAGGGAGATTATAGTTCTTTAGATACATAGCATGCATTTCATTTTTTTAAAATAGAGTGAAGCTTACAAAGATTATTTATGGAGAGGCTTTTTCTACAAAATCATTTTTATTTACTATTCACCCAGCAGAGAAGGAACCTTGGTGTCTGTGGAAAGAGCATTGGACTTGGAGTAGAAACCTATATTGAAATCCTGGTTCTGAGGAACTCCTATGACCTCTGGTAAGTCACAACATCTATGACCCTCAATTTTCTCATCTAAAAATAGATAAAAATAATACTTGTCCAAGCTATGTGTGGTAGGACCAAGCTGATTGGTCTCAGCTTCCCAGGTTCAGCTTCCTTCCCCATATCCTCTGAAAATCTGGGGTAGGCCCAGAAAAAAGCTGGGCCCCTGCTTCCCTGACCAGTGTCTGGATCATCTAAGGGCATATAATGCCCCAGCCAGATGAAATTTGGGCTACTTGAACTTGGTAGATGCCTAAGACTACCTGAGTTTCCAAACACTGATGACCTACACATTTCTGGGGATATGGTGATTGGGGGGGGCAAGGGGACATCCAGAAAAGCTAAGTGCTACTGTGTCCTTATTGCATATTCTTGCTAAAAACCATGGTATCCTTGTTGTATATTCTTGTTGTGTTAGGGTAAAGTAATGCTCCTTTGTTAAATGTTTAATTACTTTTGAGTACCTCATTTCATCTCAACATGGAACCTGAAATAAAAGGATGCTGGTGTTAGATCCATGCCTCACTGGGCTTCTCTGAGGAAATAATTTTCTCATATAAATGTAATAGGAAGTATAAAAAAGTGGTGCTTCCAACATCTACCAACACCTCCTACATCAAGCTGACCTTTCTTAGATTTTTTTTCCTTAGTCTAGATCTGTGAGTTGGTTAGTATAGTGAGTCAGCTAGCATTTGTTAAGTATTATACCTATTATGTGCCAGGCACTGTGCTAAATGTTGGTGATACAAATAAAGGCAAAAGTCAATCCCTGCCCTCAGAGAGCTTACAGACTAGTAGGGAAGGTTACTATAGGAAAATAACTACATACAAACAAGATAAACAGGATAAATTGGGTGTAGTCTCAGAGGGAAGACTTTAAGATCAAGGAAGACTGGTTTCCCAGTACTCTGAAAGACTTCTTTCAGAAAGTGGTATTTGAACTAAAACTTTAAGGAAGATAGGGAAGTCAAGAGGTGGAGATGGCAGGAAGGAAGAAGGGGGAGAGTTCCAGGCCTGTTGGGATCGCCAGCCTTAAGTGAAAACACCTGGAGCAGGGAGATGGCTTGAGCTGTTATTGTTGTTGTTGGTCTTTTGTTCTTGAAGAGGGACTTGACATCTGGAGGTGATGTCATGACTTGCAGTGGATAGGATTTAAGTAAGAGAGGGCTGTGCAGAGTCACCAACCTCACTCTCTCCTCCAGAGCCATCTGGCTCCAGTGGCAAGATATACCCAGAAATGAGTGCAGATGGTCCCGGATACAGTGGGAGGAGACCATGGCCTTTTTAAGCTAAGGTCTTTCATAGGTCTTAGTTTGCCTGAGGAGGTACCCATTCAGTGATTGAGGCTAGGTAAGAAATGCAGCCAAAAATGACCTCTTTTGCCTACTCAAAATAAATAAATGAATGAATGGAGAAAGAAGAAAAGAAGGGAAGAAAGAAGGAAAGACGGATGCCTGGGAGGGGAAGGCCTTCTGAGTTTCTGGCCAAAACAGAAGCAATTGCTATTTACATCCTCTCTGAGCCATTAAGAGGCCATACAATGCAGGGGCAGCTAGGTGGTGCAGTAGATAGAGCACTGGCCCTGGAGTCAGGAGGACCTGAGTTCAAATCCGGCCTCAGACACTTAACACTTACTAGCTGTGTGACCCTGGGCAAGTCACTTAACCCCAATTGCCTCACTATTAAAAAAAAAAAATGAGGCCATACAATGGTGTGAGCTGTATGAGGAACTAAAGAAGGCCAGTGTCACTGGATCAGAGCATGCGTGGAGGGCAGTAAGGTATAAGAAGATTGGAAAAGTAGAAAGGGACTAGGTGTAGGGAGTATACCAGGTAGAAATGCTTTTTACCAATGCAGGTTGTCAGGGGAAAATTGGTGAGGGTGGGGGTGGGGCTCTTTAGGTATTCCTCTTTAAATAAATACACCATCACACCCTCTTTTATTTAACAGCTATAGAAAGGAAACTTTGAGAGGTGTCTCAAGGGGAGATAGTTACAGAGGCATGGTTCTCTAAGATCTCCTCAAACAGAAGAAAGGCAAAAGCTTTTATAAAGGAAGGATGGGGGAGGGACAGATGGAGTGATCATCTGACTAGAAAGTTCCCTTTTGGCATGGGGGAAGCTGGAACGAGGGGCGATGGTCCTGACTTCTGGAGTTATCTGTCCCCTTGGCACCACTCAGGTGGCAGCCATGCCTAATAGGATTATCTCCCAGAGGGGTGGGGGAGACTGGAATGGTCTTGTGGTGGTCCTGGAGTCCCAAGTGGGTGTGGCTTATCTCCCTTGCTTCTTTAGGTACATCTGTCCTTTGGTTCAGTGTTACCATTTAGTGTTACCCAGGACATGAAAAGGCTAAGTATTTTTTTTTTTTTTTTGCATTTTCATGCAGCATGTGCCAGGTGGGATTTGAACCCAAGTCTACCTTAATCACTCAAAAGTCTGCTCCCCATCTACCAGACCACTGTCTTTCTTTTTATTTTATTTTATTTTTCAATCTTAAAGGTACTTTATTTTCCAGTTACATGTAAATATAGTTTTCAACATTTGGGGGTTTTTGTTTGTTTTTTGCGGGGTAGGGCAATGAGGGCTAAGTGACTTGCCCAGGGTCACACAGCTAGTATTAAGTGTCTGAGACAAGATTTGAACTCAGGTCCTCCTGAATCCAGGGCCCCTGCTTTATCCACTGCGCCACCTAGCTGCCCCTCAGCATTTGTTTTTATAAAATTTTGAGTTCCAAATTTTTTTCCCTCCCTCCCTTCCCTCCCCCCTCCCCATGACAGAAAGCAGTTTGATATAGGTTATATATGTACAATCACATTAAACATATTTCTGCATTAATCATGTTGTGAAAGAAGACTCAGAACACAAGGGGGAAACCTCAGAAAAGAAAGTAAAAACAGTATGGTTCAATCTGCATTCAGATTCCACAGTTCTTTTTTCTGGATGTGGAGAACATTTCCTATCATGAGTCCGCACTTTCTAAAGACATTACTTACCTTTATGTGATGATTTGAAAAGTGTCACAGGACCCTGTCTGCTCAAATATTTTTCCCTACTATCCTGTCACACCAACAATTCCCTACATGCTGATCCAAAAGTCCCAATGAAGAATCATTCCACTGTATTAGACCATCAGAATGGAGGCATTATCACTCTAGGATTAGGCCATTGTAGGAAAAGAAACAGTGGTAGAGATAATCCCCTTCCACTTTACATCCACCTCAGGACAGTTAGGCTGAGTAGTTGTTACTTTCAGTTTGAATGAAACCAGCATCTGAATGAGCCTAAAGAAGTAAGTTGCTCATATCCATGACTTATTCAAGCAGAAGGAAACAAATATTTATTAAGCACCTACTCTGTACCAGGCACATAGTATACTAAGCACTTTACAGATATTTTCTCACTTAATCCTCACAACAGTCCTTTGGGGTAGATGTAGAACCTCCATTTTGTAGTTGAAGAATTGAGGTAGACAGGGGTGACCTGCCCAAAGTCACACAGCTAGTTAGCATATGAGGTGGAATTCAATCTCAGGTCTTCCTCACTACAGGCCCTCAGTGCACTAAGTCATCTAACTGCCTCTGAAAGAAAGAAGCTCAAAGTACAGTTAAGGGATGCTAGAAAAAGACCAAACATTCTGCTGTGGGCAGTGTTGGGATGGATAGTAATGCTTGTTGAATGATTGATTGATAAATGATTTCTAGAATGACCTGTGAGTTTGCAGAATTTCTTCATTTAAGAAGCACTTATTCATAGGGATAACAGAGCCATGAAAAGGCAGGACAGAGCAAACATGAGTTTTACTTGATAGATAAAGCAGAAGCAGAAATGCCTGGTGGTAAAGCTAGAAGGAGTTTGACTATGTTCCCATAGTTAGCATAGAACAAATGGGGCTTTGTCCTAAGGGACCAGCATCTGGGAGCCAAAGATCAATCCTCCCCAAGAGGGAGAGCTTCCATACTTGTTCTATTGGGTTTTGTGCCCCGCACAGCTCAACTATATACCACAGTGGGGTTGTTCTTTTTTGTGCTATCACCCTCCACATCTGTATCTGACTATTCTCTGTACTACAGTCATACATACCACCACCAGCCCCAACTGAAGTTCCCCTAGGAGTTGTATTTGGCTTATTCCCTATGTCTTACAGAACTAACTCATGCCTAGAAGTAGAATGGGAAGAAATGGGATATGGTGAAGGGTGTGGGGTTTGAGCATCAGTAAAAGATGTTCCTTCAGGGCAGCTAGGTGGCACAGTGGATAGAGCACTGGCCCTGGAGTCAGGAGTACCTGAGTTCAAATCCAGCCTCAGACACTTAACACTTACAGGCTGTGTGACCCTGGGCAAGTCACTTAACCCCAATTGCCTCCCTCTTTCTCTCTCTCTCTCTCTCTCTCTCTCTCTCTCTCACACACACACACACACTCACACACACACACACACACACACACACACACACACACAAAGATGTCCCTTCCCAAGGACTTCCCAGAAGTTGAGTTTAGTCCCTACAATTTGTGATGGCCCAATGTTTCGTTCTTCTCTTCTAAAACTCATTCATGAGGAAGAACTACTTTGTAAGAACCACTGAGGATCTGCCATTGTAATGATCAATTTTTCATTTTAATTATTGAATCATTTCTCTGGGTAAAATGAAACTTTAATCCATGAGAATTCTAGCCCTCATTTCTTTAGGCTGCTCTCCTCTGATAACAGGAAAGACATTTCTCAGATTCTTTTGGAATCCGAATAACTTGTGTAAGTTTTCAAGTAGAGCAGAACCACCCCCCCCCCCAAAAAAAAACCCATCGACTAAATTTATATTTATATAAACTTTATAAAGAGGCAGCATAATAGAGTGGAATCAAATTCCAACTCTGCCAATATGACCTTAGACAAAACAACCTCTCTGGGCCTTTTTCCTCATCTGTACAATGAGGTTGTTAAACTATTTTACATTTCCTTCTAGCTTACAGTCTAAAATCCTGTGATTCTTCTATGTCATAATCATTACTGACCCACAAATGGATTTTAAAAAGAAGTGGTTTTTTTTTTCATCTCTAGCTAGCTCTAAATTTTTCCAGGATTGAACATATGACATACCAAGCAGTCCACTCCTTGTTCCCCAGGGGTAGCCAGAAATCTTTATGATTGAGTTGACCTAAAGGCTGATTTATTTGGAGTTTGAGTCTTCCCTGTAACTTGAGCATTTGGCTTCAGTCAGATTCCCGGCTTGCAGATATTTCTTTTGCCTCCCTGAAAGAAGGAGGCTAAGATAAGCTCTGCTTTAGTTACAGAAGACAAAGTATCCAAGTGTATGCTCACTAAGTATTTTAAATGAGCAGTGTTCACTGAGATTGAATAAGTCAGAGGAAGTTGAAACCACTGTAACCATGGTTTCTTCTAAAAGGAATCACATTGATAACCTAGAAAAGTGGGCATGGAATTCTGCCAGTCCTACAGACCCAATTTTTTTGTGTAAACGGCAAATGATAACCAGAGAGGAAAAACAGGCAGAGCAAATGTGAAACTCCCATTTTGTTTTCCTCAGGGTTACAGAAGTGTTGAGAATCAAATAACATTTGGAGAATTTTTTGTCTTTCTTGGGAAATGGGGGTGAAAGTGAGGATGGGTAATGGAGTCCAGGCCTGAAATCCCATTGTTCCCGAGAACTCCTAGAGCAAAAATTCCTTCTATTAATGCAAATGAAGAACTCTTCTACTAGTTAGAGTCAAAAGTTGACTGGGGCCTTAAACGTAAGTGACTTGCCTAAGGCCAAACAGCAAGCATGTGTCAGAGGGAGGATTTAAACCCAGATCTTCTAGTTCCAAAATCATGCTACATCTCTAGAATATCTTAGCAAGTGCTTTAAAATCCCAATAAAAACAAAATTATAGAAAATCAGTCTTGGAAGTTTTATTATATTCCCACTAGCCATGGTCCAGGCCCTAAAATACAGGTGCTAAGACTCTGACTGAAGGTTCCCAAACCACATTTGGAGCTGTAACAGGAAACAAAGTCCTTATTCAAGAAGCCAGTCAGCAGGGGCAATAGGTATTTACTCAGGTTAAACTGTCAGTGAGGAAATTGTGCATGCTGATGGCAAAGGTGCTGGTTTGAATTTCATTAATCTTGAAGACACTCTCTACCACTGGCAGAATTCTAGATGTAAATGCAAAGATTTAGAAGCAATTTGAACAGAAAGTAGCAATCATTGAGCCAAAATTGCTTTGTCTAGAACAGGTTACTCCAGATCAACCTAACTTTAAAAATTTTTCCTGACGTGATGATTTGTCTGGTATGCAGCAGCTAGGCGGTACAGTGGATAGAGGACCAGGCCTGGAGTCAAGAAGACTCATTTTCCTTAGTTCAAAACTGACCTAAGATACCTGCTAGCTGTGTGACCCTGGACAAAGTTTGCTTTAGTTTCCTCATCTGTAAAATGAGCTGAAGAAGGAAATGTCAAACCACTCCAGTATCTTTACCAAGAAAAGCCCAAATGGAGTCATAAAGAGTAGGACATGACTAAAATAACTCAACAACAAAAATAACAGACCTGACTATCAGATCAGTGAAATATTCCTTTGTCTCAGCATAGTATTGTATGGTTTCTTGTGGGTATGATGGGGAAACAGATGACAAAGAATAGTATAATTAGGTGGTTTCAGAGCTAGTGAATATCCAGATACGAAGAATTGTCCTTAACAACTGGTGGTAAGATAGCTTCCTCTCAGCTTCCTCTTGTGAGGATCAAATGAGGGGTTTATAAGAGCACATAGTGGGGCAGCTAGGTGGCACAGTGGATAAAACACCAGCCCTGGACTCAGGAGGACCTGAATTCAAATCTGACCTCAGACACTTGACACACTTACTAGCTGTGTGACCCTGGGCAAGTCACTTAACCATCATTGCCCCACCCCAAAATTTTTTTTTAAATTTTAAAACATAACAGCACTTATACTTGACACTTACTAGCTGTGTGACCCTGGACAAGTCACTTAACCCCCATTGCCCCGAAAAAAAAAAAAAGATAAAAATAAGAACACTTAGCACAATGCCCAAAACATAATAGATCCTATATAAAAATTTATTCCTTTGCTCTAACAGATAATATAAGCCTACATAGAGGTGTCTAGTGAAGTGCCCAAGGAAGTCTTTGCTTTTTGTTGTTGGGGGTTTTCTTGACAAAGATATTGGAGTGGTTTGCCATTTCCTTCTACATCTCATTTTATAGATTAAGGAACTGAGGCTAACAGGGTTAAGTGACTTGCCCAGTCTCACAACCAGTGTCTAAGGCTGGATTTGAACTTACATCTTTCTGTATCTAGGCACAGCACTCTATACACTGTACTACTTAGCTGCCCAATAACCTGTGCTATTGAAAAATGAGGGTGCAAGGCTGAAACCCCCAAAAAACAAAAAACGCAGATGTCAGAAATCAAATAAAATTTAGTAAAGATAAATGCAAAGTCTATACTTGCATTTAAAGAAGTTATCTTCACAAGGAAGAAAACAAGCATTTATTAAGTACTATTTATGTGCCAGTACTTTAGAAAAACCCCATTTTATCCTAGCAAGAACCATGGGAAATAGTTGCTATTATTTTCCTTATTTTACAGATGAGGAAACTGAGTAAAACAGAGGTTAGGTGACTGTCCAGGGTCACACAGCTAGTAAATTTTGGTACCAGATTTGGATTCATGTCTTCCTGTCTCAAGGCCCAGCATTCTATTTACTATACCAACTAGATGATTCATCCCAAGTACAGGATGGGGAGGCTCTGTTTCGGAAAAAAAAAAAGAGTTAATTTGAAAACAATCTGGGAATTTCAGAGTAGTGCAAGGTTAGTATATGTCAGTAGTAGGTCCCAATAGCTAAAACAACCAACACTTTAGGTTACATTCAGAGAGACAGAGTGTCCAAAACAGATGTTTCTCTGCCCTAGTCAAACTTCTTCTGGAATACTATGTTCAGTCCCTGGTGCTGCTTTTTAGAAAGAACATCTATCAGATTCAATGAATAGAGAAAATGGTGGCGAGGATGGAGACAGGAGACATCATGAGAAATAAGGATTAGTTGGAAGAACAAGGCTCTCCCACTTGCAAAAGAAACAACTTATTGTTGATATGAAACCTATTTCAAGCATAGAATGTAAATGGGTTATTAAGGATGTTACATTTTGACCCAGAAAGCAGAATTAGGAATAATGAGTAAAACTTTCAGAGAGGCAAGTTTAAGGTGTGATATAGGAAACACATGGATAAGGAATAAATAGTGTAATGATTGGAATGACGCCACCTGCTGGAGACTTACTGTAGGAAATCTCCACCATGAGGAGAAGGCCTCTGAGGGCAAGGCCATGCAGCTTTTTTTTTGGTGTCAGGAAGTGACGTTGGCTTGTGGGAAGAAGAGGGGGCAAGGCTAGCTCTCTTGCTCTCTTTCATCAGGACTCTGGTGGAGAAGGGAGCTAGAAATGCACTCTCTGTTTAATAGATAGATGAATCTAGGCCTTTCTCTCTCTCTTTACCAAATTCATATTCTCCTTAATAAATGCTTAAAAGTCTAACTCTTGCTAAAGCTTATAATTTATTGGTGACCACTCATTAGATATTTTAGACTAGCTAGAATTTTAGCCCCTTACAATACTACCCAAATTATAGCATATGGTTCTATAGGCAGTCTGTTGAGTAACTCTTCCTGCATCTATATATCTCACATAGAAGCTATAACTAGATAGCAATATGGGCCAAAAATTAAATGGGAAGAGATCAGGCTGGCTCACCTTGGTATGATTCACCCTCAGAAGAGCTTTGTTATTCTCAACTTACTGTCACCAAAGCACATCTTTTTAACACTGTTTTTCTAGTGAAGAGGTAGCCTCCTGTAGCAAGCAAATATAGAATTAGTCTTAGAGTCAAAAAGATTTGGGTTCAAGTTTTACCTATGATACTTACTGGCTGTATCCAATGCAATCCAAAAAACATTTATGAAGCACTTACTATGTGTCAGACTGTGTAACACTGGACAAGTCATATAACCTTTCAGTTCTTCTAGGCAATGCTAAGGACTCCAAATTGAAGAGCAGGTGCTGATTTGCACTGATAGTTTCTTCACTAGGAGATACCTAAATCATAGACCCTGTAAAAAAAAAATGGCTCCTCTAGTAATGTTCTATGGTTGTAGAAGGGCTTAAAATTCTAGCTAGTCTGTATAAAATATCTAATGAGTGGTCGCCAATAAATTATAAGCTTTAGCAGGAGTTAGACTTTTAAGCATTTATTAAGGAGAATAAGAATTTGGTGAAGAGAAAGAGAAAGGCCTAGATTCATCTATCTATTAAAGGGAGAGCGCATTTCTAGCTCCCTTCTCCACCAGAGTCCTGAGGAAAGAGCGCAAGACAGAGCGCCAGCCTCCCCCTTCTTCCTCCCACAAGCCAACGTCACTTCCTAATGCCAAAGAAAGCCACAAAGTCCTGCCCTCAGAGGCCCTCTCCTCATGTTGGAGCTTTCCTACAGTAAGTCTCCAGCAGGTGGCATCATTCCAGTTGTTACAGTTGCAAGTGACTAAATACTACAATTTCATAAGACTCAAATTTTCAAGTGACCCAAAAAGGAATGGAAGCCCCATGGAAGCATATTACCCAGCCATGCTTTGAGAATAAGAAATAATGCAAAAGACACCATTAAGGACCTGGAAGTGACTTGGATATGTGTGGGCCAGACATTTAGTGAAAGTGAGGGACAGCAAATAGATAACCCAAGTGTTGTTCTAGTATCCATAATATATAAAAGGACCCATAAGTAGCCCTCCAGCATTTGAGTAGCTTTTCTATTGAATGTTTATAAGAGGAAATATATTAAAGAGGTAAAGAGGACAAAGATGGGCTGTTACTTGCACTGGTGGAGTATATACTCACGTGGATGAGATTAAGACTTCTCTGTAGTAACAATATATCATCCCATCATTCAGATGCCATCAAGTGGAACCTGTTGACTGCTTGTTGGAGATGTTGTTAGATGGGTTTCCTGTTGGGCTTGTTGTATTAGATGACTTCTGAGATTCCTTCCAACTCTGAGGCTCTGGGTCCTTTGATCCCACAAGAGTCTGTCTCAATTCTAATTCTATCAGCAAAACCTAGAAGGACCCTTTGCATTTTGAAAAGCAGCTAAGTGCTTTTGTGGACAGAGTACCAGGCCTGGAGTGAGGAAAGCCTGCATTCAAATTTGATTTCAAACACTTACTAGCTGTGTGACCCTGGGCAAGTCACTCAATCTGTTTGCCTCAGTTTCTTCAAATTTAAAATGGAGATAATATAAATGCTTATTCCCTTCTTCCTCTCCCTTCCCCAAAAGAGTTATGGTGAATGTGATGATCCTTTGGGGACAGATGATATTTGGAAATCAGTCCCAGTCTCTCTCCCTCTCCCTCTCCCCTCATGCCATTGGTCTAGAACTAAAAGGCATCCAGCTTTGGCAAACAAAGTGAAGTCATTCTGATTTTGCTGAGTTCAGTAGAAGGTCAAGAGCTGCACAGTTCACCCAACCTCATTACAGGCTATTTGTGGAAAGCATATTGTATGTTTTCATTAAGAGACGACCATGAACCTCAGAAAATTAAACACGCTGTCTCATGTTTAAAGGGTCTCTATAATAAACAAACAACATAAGAATGAGATAAAAAATATTGAAATGAACAGTTCATTGGAAGGGAGATGAGCTGAGATGTCAAACTAAAAGCATTAATAAATAAGCATTTAGCTAAGTCAAAATGCACAGGATTATTGAAACATCAGGGCAGCTTTGTCAAATTTATAGGCACAGAGAAATTGATTCTTCCAAAGCAATTCATTTATTTTCCAGCCAACCACAGACAATCCAGTGATCCATGAAATTGTTTCTGGAGGGAAAGTATTGCCCATGTCACATAAACTATGTATCATACTAAGGAGTTCTAGGGTTTTTTGTTGTTTTTCTTTAAGAAGGAAAAGGTGCCATTAAAATTTAAGGATAAAGTTCTGTGTCTTGGTTCAGTGAAAATTAGGAAGTTAGTTGGAACATCTTCCTTTCTACTTACAGTACCAGAACCATTTTTCAACAGCTAAACTCCGTTTGTCTTCAAGGGCACGTAGAATAAATAGCACAATTAAATCAACAAGCACTTCAGAGTCTTTTTGTTGTTGTTGTTTCTTCTACTTCAGGAATTTGAGTAAAAATAGTGTTGTATTCATATTTATATTGTATTAATAGTGTTGTATTTAGTTGCATTTATATTTATATTGTATTAATAGTGTTGTATTTAGGAAAGCATGTTTTTAAAAAGCTGAGACTACCTACTAGATACTGGAATTTCCCTTCATTGTGAAAACACCTGTAGGATAAATATAAATGCTTTAATATATCATTGAAAATATAATGTACAGATGAAATTCATTGGTGAGTCACTTCTGTCTGCTCTCTATAGATTAAATGGTATCAATATAGAATCAATCCTTCAGTTTCCTGACTATAAGGAGCAAATACACAAATGTGATCTTCAAGGCACTCCAATTTAAGGCAGCTATCCCACCTAAAGAAATTAACTTAGGCTGTCTCTAGCTAATATCAAAATAATTGGATGATTAGACCAATTCACTGGATCACATTCTTTCAAAAGGTGATCCATTGTGGGGCAGCTAGGCGGCACAGTGGATAAAGCACTGGCCCTGGACTCAGAAGGACTTGAGTTCAAATCCGGGGTCAGACACTTGACACTTACTAGCTATGTGACCCTGGGCAAGTCACTTAACCCTCATTGCCCCACCAAAAAAAAAAAAAGACAATCCATTGATTTGTATTAATTTACAATCTACTGGTTATCTAACACTTCCCTAGGTACAGTGGACAACATAAAAACAATGATAATAATAATCATAACTCACATTTAGACAGAACTTTAGTAGATTATTTTAATTTCCTGGGTTGCATGAAACAAGAAATTATCTAGTATATGCAAGATGTAAAAAGAATTTGAGGAACCTCCCTTGAAAAGTATATTAAGTGGAATACCTGGCATAAGTTTATAGGAAGATAAGGACAAAAGCCCCACAGAATGGGTGGGTGTACAAGGATGAGTTGCAATCTGTATTTTTAGGGAGAAAACAAATCCACATTGGTGAGATTACAGACCCATTTGAATATTTAGTTGATTACCAAGTCATTATCTTAAGAGTTGAAAGCAAGCCCAGAATATGTCTAGTTCAATTTCCTGCCCCATTCAGGAATCCCTATACCTAACTCCCACAGCATCCTTGTGTAACCTCTATATAACGTGGTCCTTAACCTCAAGGATCTGAGAGAAAGCTGAAATGCCTTAAATAAAGAACATACTAGCAACACATGTTAAGGAATATGTAAAAATGACACTCTGGCAAAAATGAAGGGAGCAGTGGGAAAGAAGTTTGAAACAAGTAGAGTGGGACCAAGCTGAAAAAGGCCTTAAAGTCTGAATCATCCTTGATTCTTCTCCAATTCCACCACTTGAATGATCTTTTAACTTCCCACCTTCTCTCACCGTCAGAGTGGACCCTCTTCTCAGGTCTAACACTGTCCCAGACACAGGGATGAAGAAATTTTGCCCCTAGGCTAGAGGAACATAAGAAACCCTGGGCCAATAACTCAGGGTCCAGAATCAAATCATCCTTGGTGCCAATTCCACTCTGACCTATACCCTAGTTACACTTAGTAGGTTCATACCTCCAACTTTTACTCCAACCTCCAAACAGGAGGTTTATGGGAAATGTCCAGCGAGTGAGTCAGGATCTAAGAAAGTGTCTTTCAGTAGGTAGGAAGCCATCAACTGTATGTCAGAATCTCTGCCTTTAATTCTCCTGGCATCCAAGTTCCTTAGAAAATGGTGTCCTATTTTGACACTGCTTCTATTCAACCCAGTCGTTCAAAAAAGTAGTCTGGGTCTGTACTAAATACCACAAACCTTCATAAATGCTACCTACCCATGTGATTGAGCCTCTTCATATTTTCTACTGCTCATATTACTCTCAATGATGTCTGTGGGTCTCTCTGGCCTTCAAATACTAGCCATGCTTCATCTGACTCATCGTACCACCAAGCAAGCTTTTCTTACTATCTGGATGACATGTAATGGGAACTTAATAGATGATTGTTGACTTGAATTAACTTTTACCTTTGAAATTTCCCTCACATCTGTCTCCTTTTCATTCCCATTGTTACCGTACTCATGCAGGTCTTCATTAATTTTCCCCTGCACTGTTTTAATTATTACAACAGTCATCATTTACATACTGCTTTAAGTTTTGCAGAGTGTTTTACATATATTATTTTTGTTTGTTTTTGTTTTTGTTTTTCCTTTGATGATTTGCCCAGGGTCACACAGCTAGTAAGTGTCAAGTGTCTGAGGCTGGATTTTCACCCAGGTCCTCCTGAATCCAGGGCCGGTGCTCTATCCACTGCGCCACCTAGCTGCCCCCTTTACATATATTATTATTGCATTTGTTCCTCATAACACCCCTTTGAGGTAAGTGCAATTATTATTTCAATTTTATAGATGAGGAAAATGAGGTTAAGTGACTTGCTCAGGATCGTACAATTAGTAAATGTCATGCAGGATTTGAACTCGGGTCTTCCTGACTTCAAGTCCTGAACTTCATTGACTATATCACACAGCTTCCTCATGGTCTCCTGGACACCAGATTCTCACTATTTCAATACTTCCTAATGCCAGAGATCTAGCTTTGTGGTTATATTCCTACCTATTCTCAAGTACAAGATGAGTATCAGATGATTATGCCCCAACCATGCACCATAAATCATCATAGCCTACCAGCTTGCTGGTAACTTTGATGATAAGAAGGTAGGTTGGGACCAAGTTGAAGCAGCTAGGTGGGGGTTGAGCAGCTAGGTGGCGCAGTGGATAAAGCACCGGTCCTGGATTCAGGAATACCTGAGTTCAAAGCCAGCCTCAGACACTTGACACTTATTAGCTGTGTGACCCTGGGCAAGTCACTTAACCCTCATTGCCCTGCAAAAAAAAAGAATATAAAGTACTAGAAAACAGGCACTGTTTTGTTTTCTTCTGTATCCTAGCCATCTTAGTATGTATCAATCATAGAAAACAAAACAAGCTCCCCTTAAGGAGGTCGGATTTAATAAGAGACAAAACATTTGTACATATCAATTGTAGGACAAATGGAAAGGTCCAGTGACCCACAGGTAGGTACACTGAAATGTAGAGGGGAGAAAAAATTAATACAAAACACTTCTTTATTGTATTTTATTTATTTTTAGTTTGGTTTTTTTGTTTGCTTTTGTTTTGTTTTTAGTGAGGCAATTGGGGTCAAGTGACTTGTCCAGGGTCACACATCTAGTAAGTGTCAAGTGTCTGAGGCTGGATTTGAACTCAGGTCCTTCTGAATCCAGGGCTCGTGCTCTATCCACTGCACCACCTAGCTGCCCCCTATTGTATTTTAATTTATAAAACTTTATGCATGCCAATGTCGAACCCACTACTTGATGCTGCCAAGGACTTTTATGGAAAGAATGTTCTTTTCCAAAAGCTTCAGGATTAGGCTGGAGGCAAGACTGGTGGTCT
Organism: Dromiciops gliroides; assembly: GCF_019393635.1. Classification (NCBI taxonomy): domain Eukaryota; kingdom Metazoa; phylum Chordata; class Mammalia; order Microbiotheria; family Microbiotheriidae; genus Dromiciops; species Dromiciops gliroides. The sequence goes on from NC_057864.1 coordinate 276,462,454, forward strand.
GGTATCACTTTTAACTCATGGGGGTCTTGGACATGGCATTGGATGGGGGAAGGGAGTGACCACCTCCAATAGAACCAGAGGAAGGTTGAGGGGGTCTTGGTGGTAGGATTCTTATCCACATTCTTCATGCTGCCTCACTCATATTCCTTCTTTATCCCCCCTGGGGCTCCTCATTAGTATACAAGATATCCTAAAACTTTTAGAGCAGTTTTAATGTATTAAAGCTTTTGGAATATCCTGTACAGTAGTAGTAGTAGTAGTAGTAGTAGTAGCAGTGGCAGCAGCAGTAGTAGTTAGCCGTAGTTATAGTATGTAGTAATAGTAAGTAGTAGTAGTAATACACTGTCCCTCCTTCATTTATTAAGGAATTAATTACTTAATTCACTGAATTATCAACAATGTTTTGAGAACTTTGTGAAAAGTGCTATGTTAGGTTCTGAGAATGATATAGACTCTTCATTCTTGACCCTTCTAGATAATCTCCTCTCCCATTTATGACTTCCTTTACACTAAGAGACAGATCCCCAGATTTTAAATTTCTCTCTGGATACCTCCCACCCTCCCTTCTGTCCACTAAGAATTGGTGAAATGGAAAGTGCTAAACCTGGAGTTGGGACCTCTTAGAATTCTGCTTCTGACATGTGCTAACTATGTGGCCTTGAGAAAATCATTTTCACTCTTGGGACCTCAGTTTCTACCTTTGTAAAATGAGAAGGTTGGAAACAATTATCTTTGTATTCCCTTATAGTTTTGAAAGCTATGAAAGATATCTTATAGGGCTGCTGTGAGAACAGCACTTAATAGACATTGAAATGTATCTCTAAATAGCAATGTTTTCTTTTTCCTTCCTTGTTGGTCTCCCACAGAGCAAGAGTGAGCCCCAGATATCATTTGCATCATACTTCTAAATGATACACTGGCAGCATTAATATAAACACCATATAATTGGAGAAGAAAATTATTAAGGTGATCATGGGTCACATGAGAATCTCTGATGGGATAACAAAAATGAGGCTCATGACTGAATGTATTACCAAACCACTTGATAAGATGATGACTGTGTTTCTTCATTATAACCAAATAGTCTAACTGGTTGAAATTTGCTTGAGATGCTATGCCTGCATGGGATTTTCCCCTTATAATTCAACTCTTCATCTAAACAAGCAAACCATGGCTTCTTTAGTACCCTAACTTACCCATAATAGTAGATCAACCTGGCCTTTACCAGGGCATTATCTCATCTGGCTTGTCTCCCAGATTTCTGTCCACCCACACCCAAACTGAATCTTTTTTTGGGAATTTCCCTTTTTCTTACAGATTAAACTATACTGTACTTTAAGCACCACTTAACACGGGCAAATACCCTTCACCCCAGTCCCAACCCTAACATTACTTTCAAGAATTTGCTAATTTTCTATATTTCTCTAGTGGCATGCTTAAGAACATTTATTTCTACAAAAAAATCTATGTCTGAACTCCATTCTAAAATATTAAATCTACTGAATATAAGGAAGTAAAAATAACTTGTATGCACACATTTATTTTATATCCTACAACTTTGCTAAAGTTATTGTTTTGACAAGATTTTTAGTTGACTGGAGTTCTTTAAGTAAACCATCATATCATCTGCAAAAAGTAATAGTTTTATTTTACTTATTGCTTATGCTTATTCTTTATCTTTCTTGTCTTTTCTAATCACTATAGCTAGCATTTCTAGTACAATATAAAATAGTAATGGTGATAATGGATATCTTTGCTTCACCTTGCTTATTGGAAAGGCTTTTAGTTTATCTTCACTAAAGATAATGCTTACTCTTGGTTTTAGATAAATATTACTCATCATTTTAAGAAAATGTCAATTTATTCCTATCCTTTCTAGTGTGTCTAATGGGAATGGGTGTTGTATTTTGTCAAAAGCTTTTTCTGCATTTATTTTTTAAAAATATATTCATTTTATTTTTAATTTATGGAATAAAATAAGCATTTACATAACAGAGTAAAAAAGATAATGGCTCATGAAACTATAAATCTATTATGTGCAACTTGCTATTTCTTTTAAATATATAATAAAATTATCATGTATGTAATTTTCTTTTTTTTCTTTCCTCTGCCCACCCTAGATTTGGCTACCTATTCTTCATCTATTGATATAACCATATGATTTTTTTGTTTTTATTATATTTATTACTGGTGTGAGCAATTATGTTTATAGTTTTCCTAATGCTGATATAAAATGCTGGTATAAATCCAGCCTGGTTATAGTATATGATCTTTGTGATTAATTGGTATAACTTCCTTGTTAGTGTTTTCTTCAAAAATTATTGCTTTGATATTCATTAGAGAAATTGATCATCAGTCTTCTTTTTTTTCCTCTCCCTAGAACTGTATTTGCTCATTGAAGGAATTTGATAGGACTCCTTTACCTATTTTTCTTTTTGTAAAAATAATATTTTCCCAGTTACATGTAAAAACAATCTATACCTTTTTTTCAAAAAGTTTACATACTATTGGAATTAATTGCTTTTAAAATATTTGTTAGAATTCTCTTGCAAATCTGTCTGATCCTGGGATTTTTTCTTAGGTAACTCATTTATGGTTTAATTTGATTTCATTTTCAAAGATAAGGTTATTTAAGTATTGTATTTCCTCTTATATTAATATGGGCAATTACATTTTTGTAAATATTTATTAATTTCATTTATTTGCAAGTAGTTGAGCAAAAAACCATCTTAATCATTGCTTTAATTTCATCTTCATTGTTTATGCATTTGCTCTGTTCATTTTTGATACTGATTTTCTTTTTTAAAAATAAATTTTGTTGTTGTTCTGTCATTGTCATGTCCAACTCTTTGTGACCCTAAGGACCATATCACACCAGGACCTTCTATCCTCCACTATCTCAAATTCTGTCCAAGTTCATGTTTGTTGTTTCCATCCTCTGCTGTTCCCTTTTCCTTTTCCTTTCAATCTTTCCCAATATCAGGGTTTTTTCCAATGAGTTCTGTTTTCTCATTATATGGCCAAATGATTTAAGCTTCAGCTTCAGTATTTGAGCTGCCAGTAAATAGCCTGTATTAATTTCTTTATGTATTGAATTATTTGACCTCCTCACTATCCAAGAGTCTCTTAAAAATCTTACCCAGCACCACAATTCAAAAGCATCAATTATGTGGTATTCAGCTTTCTTTATAGTCCATCTCTCACAGACAAACATTGCTACTGGAAAAGCTACAGCTTTGACTATACGGTACTTTGTCAGCAAGGTGATGTCTCTACTGTTTAGTATGCTGTCCATATTTGCCATACCTTTCCTTCCAAGGAGCAAGCATTTTTAATTTCATGGATGTAAGTCGCTGTCTACAGTGATGTTTAAGCCCAAGAATATAAAATCTGACACTGCTTCCATTTCTTCTCTATTTGACAGAATGTGATGCAACCAGTTGCCAAAATCTTAGGGTTGTGTGTGGGTGTGGATGTGTGTTTATGTTGAACTTCAAGCCAGCTTTTACACTCTCCTCTTTCCACCTCATTAAGTTATACATGAGTAGTAACGCAAAACATTTCCACATTAGCCAGATTGTGAAGGAAAACAGACAAAAACAACTTCTGATAAAGGAACTAAGAAAAAAATTATGCTTCAATCTTTCACCCTCATTAAGAGCCTTCTTAATTCCTCTTCACTTTCTGCCATAAGAGTTATACATATCTGAGATTATTGATATTTCTACTGGTTACCTTAATTCCAGCTTTTGATTCATCCAGCCTGGCATTTTACATAATATATTCTGCATATAAGTTAAATAATGTAACAATTTACAACCTTGTCATACTCCTTTTCCAATCTTAAAACAATCAGTTATTCCATCTTTGGTTCTAATTGTTGCTTCTTGGCCCACATACAGGTTCCTCAGGAGACAAGTAAGATGATCCAGTGCTCCCATATCTTAGAGAACTTGCCACATTGTGTTGTTTTTCACACAAAGGCTTCAGTCTAGTCAGTGAAGAAGAAGTAGATTTTTCCTTGCTCTCTCCGTAATCCAGTGAATGTTGGCAATTTGGATTCTAATTCCTCTGCCTCTTCAAAAACCAGCCTGCTTTTCTAGTAAGTCTTGGTTCATATATTGATGAGGCCTAGCTTGCAGAATCTTAAACATAACCTTTCTGGCATGTGAAATGACAGCAAATGTTCAGTAATTTGATCATTCCTTGCTGTTTTTCCTTCTTTAGAATTGGGATGTAAACTAATCTTTTTCAATCCAATGGTCACTGTTGTGTTCTCCAAATTTGCTGACATATTGAGTGCAACACTTTAACAGCATCATCTTTTAAGGTTTTAAACAGCTCCACTGGAATTACATCACCTCCACTAGCCTTCTTGTTACCAGACTTCCTAAGACCCACTTGACTTCATTCTCCAGAATGTCTGGCTCTAGAACAGTAATCATATTGTTGTGGTTATTGGTGATGTTAAGATCATTCTTGTATAGTTATTTTGTGTATTCTTGCCACCTCTTCTATTTATTCTGCTTCTGTTAAATCCTTATAATTTTTGTCTTTTATCATCCTGATTTTTGCATAAAACTTTCCCTTGATAGCTCTAATTTTCTTGAAGAGATCTTGTCTTTCCCATTGTTTTCTTCCATTTCTTTGCATTGCTTATTTTTTAAATTATAAAAGTATTTTATTATTTTCCAGTTACATGTAAACAGTTTTCAACATTTGTTTTCATGAAATTTTTAGTTCTAAATTTTTCTCCCTCCCTCTCTTCCCTCCCTGCTCCCCAAGACAGAAAGCAATCTGAAATAGGTTATATATGTACAATCACATTAAACGTATTTCTGCATTAGTCATGTTGTGAAAGAAGAATCAGAACAAAAGGGGGAAAAACCTCAAAAAAGAAAAAAAAAACAGCCAAAAAGTAGAAACAGTGTGATTCAACCTGCATTCAGAATCCATAGTTCTTTTTTCTGGATGTGGAGAACATTTTCCATCATGAGTTCTTTGGAATTGTCTTGGATCATTGTATTGCTGAGAAGAGCTAAGTCTATCACAGTTGATCATCACACAATGTTTCTGTTACTGTGTACAGTATTTTCATGGTTCTGCTCTCTTCACTCAGCATCAGTCCACTTAAGTCTCTCCAGGTTTTTCTGAAATCTGCCTACTCATCATTTCTTACAGCTCAATAGTATTCCATTACATTCATATACCACAACTTGTTCAGCCATTCCCCAATTGATAGGCATTCCCTCAATTTCCAATTCTTTGCCACCACAAAGAGAATTGCTATAAATATTTTTATACATGTGGGTCTTTTTCCCTTTTTTATGATCTCTTTGGGATACAGACCTAGTAGTGGTATTACTGGGTCAAAGGGTATCTTTGCATTGCTTATTTAAGAGAATCTTTTCTTTCTTTGTTATTCTCTGGAATTCTACATTAAGTTAGGTATATCTTTGCCTTTCTCCTTTCCATTTCCCTCTCCTTCTTTCCTTATCTATTTGTAGTCTCATAAGACAGCCATTTTGCTTTCATGTTTTGCTTTTTGCTTTGGAATTTTTTTGTCATTATTAATGGTGATGATGCTTCCTGTACAATCTTGTGAACCTCTGTCCATATTCTTCATGCCCTTTATCTACTAGATCTAATCACTTAAATTTATGCATTACCTCCACTTTCTATTCATAAGGGATATTATTTAGGTCATGCATATGTGATCTAGTGGTTTTTCCTTCAATTTAAGACTGGATGTTGCAATAAGAAGCTCGTGATCTGAGCTATAGTTGGTAAGCTCCAGGTGTTGTTTTAACTAACTATATAGAGACTCTCCACCTTTGGCTGCAAAGTATATCATCAATTGAGCAAGGGGAGTTTGGAAAGACCTGGAAGGACTTACATGAACTGATGCTGACTGAGAGGAGCAGAACCAGAACATTGTATACAGTAAGAGCAGCGTTGTGTGATGAACAATGGTGACAGACTTGGGTCTTTTTAGCAATGTAATGGTCCAAAATGATTTCAAAGAACTTCATAATAGAAAATGTTCTCAACATCCAGAAAAAAAAAAAAAAAGAATTGTGGTCTAGGAATGCAGACTGAACCATACTGTTTCTACTTTGGGGCTGTTTTTTTTTTTTTTAATTCTTTTTTGAGGTATTTCCCTTGTGCTCTGACGCTTCTTCTAATGGATTCTTCCCCGTGGTAGTGTATGTAGTGATCATCTAAATTGAACTCATTCACTCCTATCCATTTAAGTTCACTGACATTCAAGATATCAATGTTTTATCTTCCCGTATCCTATTTAACCACATCCAATTTACCCAGGTTCCTATGTAATATTGATCTTTACAGAATTAAACTTTCCTTTTATTAGCAGACATATCCTCAGCTGAGCTTCTTTTCAGCCTTAGTTCAGCTGCTTCAGTAGTACTGGACAGCTTCTTGTAGTTGTCCTCTGCTCGTCCCCAGTATTGTTGGGCACCTTCAAACCTTAGGGCCTCATCTTTTGATGTCATCTCTTTATCAATTTAGTGCTGTCCATGGGTTCTTCTTTGCAAAGATACTGGATTGGTTTGCCATTTCCTTCTCCAGTGGATCACCTTAAGTCAGAATTCTTCACTATGACCTGCCTATCTTGGGTAACTCTGCATGGGATAACTAACAGTTTCATTGAGCTACACAAGCTTTTCTGCCATAACAAGGCAATGGCAGGGAGATAATTCAAATGAATCAATAGTTTGTCTATTTTATTGTATTTTTTCCTTCATAAAACCAGTACCCAGTTTTAATTATTTGTTTAATTGGTATTTTTACTTTCAATTATATTCATCTCTCATTTGATCTTTCAGTATTTCCATTTTGGTGTTTAATTGGGATTTAAAAATTTTTTTTTGGTGAGGCAATTGGGGCTAAGTGACTTACACAGTTAGTAAGTGTTAAGTGTCTGAGGCCGGATTTGAACTCGGGTCCTCCTGACTCCAGGGCCAGTGCTCTATCTACTACGCCACCTAGCTGCCCCCAATTGGGATTTTTAATATATTGTTTTTCTATGTGTTTTTTTATTTGCCTAATAGGTTGATCTGCTCTTCTCTCTTTTACTGAGAGAAGAGTTTAGAGATATAAATTTTCCCCTTAGCTTTAGCTTCCTTCTACAAATTGTAGTATGTTATCTCAGTATTGTCATCTTTAGCAAAATTATTGTTTTGATTATATGTTCTTTAACCCACTCATTCCTTAGGATTGGGTTATTTATGCTTCCAAAGTACTTTATTGAATATAATTTTTATTGAATTATGGTCAAAAAAGGTACATTTAATAATTCTGGTTTTTCTGCACTAGTTTGTGAGGTTGTTTTTTTTTCTGCTCTAACACGTGAATGATTTTTGTGAATGTGCTTGACCAAATGGTAAAAGTGGTACAAAAATATTCTCTAGCTTCTCTGCTAACTTATGACCTACTCTTCTACACCACTACAATTACACACAAAGGTGTTCATACTCTTAATCTCATCATCACTTATAAATGTACCACTTCCATGTTAATGAAGAGGGAGTTAGGAAAGACCTGGAAAGACTTACATGAACTGATGCTGACTGTGAGGAGCAGAACCAGGAGAACATTGTATACAGTAACAGCAGCATTGTGTGATGAACAATGGTGACAGACTTGGATCTTTTTAGCAATTGCCTTATCTGATCATGTATTGTCCTTCCACCTCTCCTTCTGCCTTCAGCCCCAAACCCCATTCTTCATCCTCACTGACCTCTAAACTTGGTTTTTTCTTAGGTCATCCTCCTGCACTGACTATACTCTCCTCTCTTTCACATCTTGACCCCTTAGTGAACTAGTTCAACTTTACACTGTCCACTTCTCTCAATACCCCTTTTCCTTTATCCTATTGCTGATCTTTCCCTACCAAGCCTCAGCCCTTGATTATTCCCACCATTTGCTGCCTTCACTCCTACTCACATGCTGCTGAATGAAGCTGGAGAAAATAATTTAACTGTGCTGATTGGGTTCACTCCAAAGTTATGATATATAATCTCAACTGGGTCCTCATTGAAGAAGGGCAATACTTTTATTCCTCCCTTATTGGCTTATTATCCCACTCACCATGCAACTTTTCCAAAACTTTTGATTCCTCAATAAATCTCTGATAGTTCCCCCTTCACTGAAAGCATTGAAGTGCCATTAGCTAAGAGCTACCACTTTTCTCCTCCTTTCATCTTACATAAGAAGATGCCTCCCTCCACTATCTTTTCTTTTACCCCAGCTTCACATGAAGAGATGGCCCTTCTTTCCAAGGCAAACCCCATGTACATGCAAAACTGTTTCCATTCCTTCTTGTCTTCTCCAGCAGATTTCCCCCTCTATCATCTTCTCTCTCTCTCTCTCTCTCTCTCTCTCTCTCTCTCTCTCTCTCTCTCTCTCTCTCTCTCTCTCTCTCACACACACACACACTCACTCACTCACTCACTCATCTTCGATCTCTGTCTATTGTCTACCTATAAGCATGCCCATGTTTTCCCCATCTTCAAAAAGTCCTTAATAAGGGGCAGCTAGATGGTGTAGTGGATAGAGCACCAGCCCTGGATTCAGGAGTACCTGAGTTCAAATCCGACCTCAGACAACTTAACACTTACTAGCTGTGTGACCCTGGGCAAGTCACTTAACCCCAATTGCCTCACCAAAAAAAAAAAGTCCTCAATAGATCCATCAATACCCATTAAACATCCTCCCATATCTCTCCTCCTTTTTATGACTAAGCTCCTTGATAAGGAACTAACATTGGTGTCTGTATTTTTTAAACTTTTTTAAACTCTCTACATTCTGGTTTGCCACCACATCACTCAATTATAATTATTTTCCAAAGTTACCAACAATTGCCAAATCTAATAGCCTTCTCTCAGTCCCTGTCCTTGACCTCTCTTCAGCCTTTGGTACTGTCAGTTGCCCTTTTTCTTAGATACACTCTTCCCTTTATGTTTTTGTGACACTGCTCTATTCGAGATCTATTTTACCTGTCAGGTTGCTCCTTCTCAGCCTCCTTTGCTGGACCATGCTGGACTCATGGCATTATCCATGAGTACTCCTGAAGGTTCTGTTCAAAGCCCTTTTCCCTCTATACTATTTTATTTGATGCTTCCATGGTTCGACCTATCATCTCTCTCCTAATATTTCTCAGATATACTTATGTAGCCATAACTTCTTTCCAAACCTCCAGACTCATATTTCCAACTTCCCATTAGATATTTTCAACTGGATATCCCATGGAAATCTTAAATTCATCATGTCTAACACTGAACTCATCTTCCACCAGACTTCCCCTTTCAGATTTCTCTATTACTTTTTGTTAGCAAGTATCTTTTATTCTTTAAAAACCATGTGATCGGGGAAGCTAGGTGGCACAGTGGATAGAGCACCAGCCCTGGATTCAGGAGGACCTGAGTTTTTCAAATCCAGCCTCAGACACTTAACACTTATTAGCTGTGTGACCCTGGGCAAGTCACTTAACCCCAATTGCTTCACCAAAAAAAGAAAGAAAGAAAAAAAAATGTGATCTTTGTGAAGAGAGACAGGGAGAGAAAGCAGCATAGTGGAAGGTGGGGTGGGAAGGTAAAGAACCTGCTCTCACATCTTGAATACTGGGTTGGGAAGAAAAGAGTAGGTTAAAGACAATATAGAAACCAGTAGGGAGTTCATGTCAAGTACTTCTGGAGGCCATGTGGTAATAGCAAGTTGTCAAAGTTGCCATGAAGGCTAAAAATGGTTAGTGGAATCTTAGCCATCCTGTTCCTGAGAGATGAGGGCAGAGTAGAAGGCAGGGCATGGTGGAGAGCTTTGTACTTCATAGTAAGGAAGGACAGGATTAAAATTCATTTCTTTCACTGAATAGGGGGTTAGTTCTATGCTAGACAAAGAAAGAGAGGAGGTTTATCCTCTTCTATTGTCGAAGGATACTGGAGCTCTTGAGTAACATCTCTGTTGTTCTCTTATCCAAGGGAACTGTCTAGATATAAGCAACAATAGCAACAGAAAAGATAAGAAAGGATATGTGGAGTTATCCTGTTGGTTCAGTTATCCAAAAGGTTGTTTATTTGTTTTATCTTTTAAAGGAAGAAAAAAATTCAGAGCTTTGTGGGTCATCTGGGGCTTTATATGCTAAGAGGAAGGTAGAAAGAGGAGGACCTTGTTCATTTCAGGGAATTTTTTGCCCCCACTTCCCTCTAGATCCATCCTTAATTCTTTGTTGAGTACTCCGTAGGACTTCAAGAGGCCCTGAAGAAGGGGTGGAAGCAGAGTATTAGAACACATCATGGCCCGTGCCTCTTAAGCTGGTCCAATGGCAGAGCGCAGCCTAGCAACCTCCTCACCCCTCACACCTAACAGAAAAAGCACTGCGGCTGCCCAACTCAGGTTCAGAGATGGTTCTAACTCTTATTTTTGACCCTCAGCCACTATGGGCTTATAGAAATCTTTAATGATCACTTCAAAAAAAATCCAAATGATGCCATAAAACAATTCCAGGAGCAGCAAAACCCACAGAAGAATGTGCTGAAATCATCTTCCAACCAAAGACAGCTTGGAAGGTTGGAAGGAAGGAGCTGCTGTGCTGAGACAGGAGTGGAACCCAACCCCACAGTCACACTGACACAGATCCAGTCCCAGGAAGGCCTTGCCAGAGAAAGAGACCCCCCCCCACCCCAGGCCTCTGAATCAGCTGCAGTGCCAGTGTCATCTGGAACTAAGCTCAGAGTATGGTGAGAGGGCTGAGCCCTTGGCAGGGGGAGAGATTACAGGGGTCCATGCTGGTACTGAGGCAGAACTTGGGTTTTCACCCCTGCTGGGAACCAGGAAGTAGTCTTGAGTAGCAGTGGACAAGGTTGGGGAGGGGCACAGTCTCATTGTAGCTGACAACCACAACACACAAAACTGATTGATTAGCAAGTTGGTCTGGGGTCATCTACAGACCAGGGAACAGGCCAGGTGAGTGAAGAACCTGCTCCTCTTTAAATCATACTACCTGGGACCTCCTGAAGCTTGGGATAGTGCAGCCTGGAAACAGTGCCCCACTTTAAGGAGCTAAAAGTCAAGTAAAAGAAAAGCAAGATAAGCCGACAGAGAAAGGTGAGGACAATAGAAAGTTCCTTTAGTGACAAGGAAGATCGAGGTGCACCCTCAGAGGAAGATGTCAACGTCAGGGCCCCTATATCTAAAGCTTCCAAGAAAAATATTAATTGGTCTCAGGCCATAGAGGCACTCAAAAAGGACTTTATCTTTAAAGGAAGAGAGGTAGAGGAAAAAATGGAAAGAGAAATGAGGGTGATGCAGGAAAGACATGAGAAAAAAGTCAACATCTTGAAAAGCCAAATTGGCCAAATGGAAAAGGAGGTACAAAAGCTCTCTGATGAAAATAATTGCTTAAGAATTAGGATTGAACAAATGGAAGTCAGTGACTTTGAGAAACCAAGATACAATAAAGCAAATCCAAATGAATAAAAAAATAGAGGGGCAGCTAGGTGGCGTAGTGGATAGAGCACCGGACCTGGAGTCAGGAGTACCTGAGTTCAAATCGGGCCTCAGACAATTAACACTTACTAGCTGTGTGACCTTGGGCAAGTCACTTAACCCCAATTGCCTCACTTAAAAAAAAAATAGAGGACAATGTGAAATATCCTTAGAAAAACTGCTGACCTGGAAAATAGGTCCAGGAGAGATAATTTAAAAATTATTGGTCTACCTGAAAACCATGATCAAGAAAAGAGCTTAGACATCATCTTCCAAGAAATTGTCAGGGAAAATTGCCCTGATATTCTAGAAGCAGAAGGTAAAATAGAAATTGAAATAATCCACCAATCCCCTCCTGAAAGAGATCCCAAAAAGAAAACTCCCAGGAATATTATAACAAATTCCAAAGCTCTCAGGTCAAGGAGAAAATATTGCAAGCTGCCAAAAAGAAAGAATTCAAGTACTGTGGAGCCCCAGTCAGGATAGCACAAGGTCTAGCAGCTTCTACATTAAAGGACAAGAGGGCATGGAATATGATATTCCAAGGGGCAAAGGAATTGGCATTACAACCAAGAATCATGTTTCCAGCAAAATTGAGCATAATCTTTCAGAGGAAAAATGGGACTTCAATTAAAAAGAGGACTTTCAGGTATTCATGATGAAAATACCTGAACTGAATGGCAAGTTTGACTTTCAAATACAAGACCGTAGAGAAGCATAAAAAATTGGAGTTGGTGGACATACCTGGGGTCATGCAGTGGGTGACTGTCTCGTTTCTGAGGCTGGGTTTTGGCTGGCATCCCCCTGGGTCTGGGGCTGATGCTTTGTCCACTGTGTCACCTAGCTGCCCCATGATGAAATCTTTAGGGTAAAAGTGAGGGGTGAGGGTAATGCACTGGGGGAGGGGGAAGGGCAGAGGTAGCATGGGGTGAAATCCCAAATGAAAGAAATAGGAAAGGGTTTATGGAGTAGGGGAAGAGATGGGGGAGGAGCAGGGCAGTAAATGAATTTTACACTCATCAAAATATGGTCAAAGACCTTAATTTCATCAGAGTTGTTTCAAGGAGGGATTAACATACACACACACACAAAATTGGGTGGAGTCATCTATTTAATCTGGGCAGTAAATGAGCCTAACGCTCATCAGAATTGGCTCAAAGAGGGAAAAACATACACACTCAATTGGGTGGAGTAATCTATCTAACTCTGCAGGAAAATAGGAGGAGAAGGGAATAAAGAAAGAGGGGAAAAAGAAGGGAGGACAGATTGGGGGAGGGGTAAGACAGAAGCAAATCCCTTTTGAAGAGGGATAGGGTGAAAGAAGATAGATAATAGAGTAAATATCATGGGGAAGAGAATAGGACAGAGGAAACAGTTAACAATAGTAATCATGAAAAAGAAAAAAGGGGGGAAAATGTACAACAAATATTTATATCAACTTTTTGTGGTGGCTAAGAATTGGTTATCAAGGGAATGTCCATCAATTGAGGAATGACTGAAGAAGCTGTGGTATATGATTGTAGTGGAATGGTATTGTGCAATAGGAAATGACAAACAGGATAATCCCAGAAAAACCTGGAAAGGCTCATATGAACTGATGCATAGTGAAGTGAGCAGAACTGGGAGGACATTGTGCATAGTGACAGCAGTATTGTTTGATGAGCATATTGTGAATGACTTAACTACTCTCAGTAATACAATGATCCAAGACGATCCCAAGGGACTAATGATGAAGCATACTATCCAATCCCATAGAAAGAGCTGATAAAAAGAGCACTTGGGGATTGTACATATATAACCTAGTTGATGTCTTGTGGGGGGGGGGAAGGAGGGAGGGGGAAAATTTGGAGCTGTAAATCTTATGAAAATGAATGTTGAAAAGTACCCTTATATGTAACTGGAAAAAAAAAATGTTTGTTGGAAAAAAATCTTTAATGATCACACAGACAATCCAGTACATGAGGATCAGGATTTTGAGTTCTGAGATGAAGAAGAACACCCCACATGGGCAGAGCTCAATACAGTGGGGTACCTACCCAACCTGGCAAAGTTAGTATCATGGTCAGGATCTGGAGGCCAGCAAATGACAAGGATTAAATAGATGCAGTCAGAGAGCAGGAATAAGGATGTCACTGTCCTCCCAGTCACCCAAGCTCACAACCTAGATGTCATTTTTTTAATCCTCACTCTCTCATCCTCCATATTGAATCAATTTGAAGACCTGTCATTTCTACCTTTGCAACATCTCTTCCATACCCCCTTTTCTTCTCTGTAACTAGAACTGCCCTTGTGTAGGCCCTCATCATCTTATTCCTAGACTATTTCAATAGCCTTCCAGTTGGTCTCTTTGCCTCAGTTCTCCCCTTACTCTAGTTCATCTTTATCTCAGTTGTCAAAGTGAGCTTCCTAAAGTGCTAGGCTGACCACATCAACATCATATTCAATAAACTACTGTGGCTCCCTATTGAATTTAGGAACAAATATAAACTCCTCTGGTGTTCAAAGCCCTTTACATCCTTGCTCTCACCTTTGTAGTCATCTCAACACCTTATTCCTTTCTATATTCTTTGTGATCCAGACCCTGACCTCCTTGTTCTTCCTAATACAAGAAACTATCTCTCCTGACTGTGCATTTTCCCTGGCTGTTTCTGTGCATGGAATTCTCTTCATCTCTGCTTCTTGGCCTTCCTGGTTTCTTTGACATCTCAGCTAAAATCCCAGCTCCATGAGAAGACTTTTTTTTGTGATTTCCCATTAATGCTCCATTGCTTATCTCCAATTTATCCTATTATATAGCCTGTAATAAGGGAAATTCCATACATAGAGTGCTGGAAGCCAATCCAGCTTCAGACACTTAATAGCTATGTGAACTTGGGAAAGTCATTTAACATCTATTTGCCTCAGTTTCCTCATCCATAAATTGGGGATAATAATAGCACCTCTTTCCCAGGTGTAATGAGAATCAAATGGGGTATAATTGTAAAGTGCTTAGCACAATGACTAACACATAGTAAGTGCTGTATAACTGTTAGCTATTATTATTAATATCTGATTTTTATATAGATGTTCTTCTATTCAACTCCATTGAGAGCAAGGACTGACTGACTGTCTGTCTGTCTGTCTGTCTGTCTGTCTGTCTGTCTCTCTCTCTCTCTCTCTCCCCCCACTCTGCACATATATAAATATGTGTATATAAACCCATATATAGTCTCTCTATACTACATATAGTCTCTAAAATGGCTATATATCTACATATATAAATATATATATTTATACATCATATATACACATATACATATGTATTTTATATATGTGTATATATACATATATATTTTTATATGTATACATATAAATAAACACATAAATATGTATATATATTTTATCATTTGTTCACAACAGCAAGTAAGCATTTTTATAATCTTCCTTTTTTAGATGAGGAAACCAAGGATAAGAGAGGTAAAATGGTTTGCCCGGGGTCACACAGCTCATAAGTATCTGAGGCAAGATTTGAACTCAGGTCTTCCTGAAGCAAAGCCCACTGTACCACCTAGCTGCTTTCTTATATCCGTTCATGTTGTCTTCCCTTAAGGAATTATAAGTTCCTTGAGGCAGGGACTATTTCATATTCCTCTTTGTATCCCTAGTACCTAATATAGGGCCTGGTTCAAACATATGAACTTAATCACATGCTTAATTAGCAAATAGGCAACTATTAATTGACATTGAGCAAGTTTAGAAATTTATTTTTCATATCAGTTTTTTTAAAAAGGTTAAACTATGTGATAGCTAAATTTTCCCCTGTTTTTGACATGTCATTCTCCTCGCAGCTTGCTTCTGACATTCTAGACTTTGTTACCAAGTCTCAGCTTCTCCCTCATCCTACAACTTCTCTTTGTGCCTGGGACCTCCTCATCCTGGAGCATGCCTCTGATGTACCACTCCCAGCTCTCCCTTCTCCCATGGTGACTTCCTCCCCAGGCCTCCCTTTTTGGGGAGGATTCCAGGCCAGACAGACTTCATTTCCCTCCCATCACTGTTTTCTGACTTTCTGAAGTTCAATACCCCACACTCTTTGGTACATTTTCTTCTCTCTTAAGCCCCTCTACCTTTTCAGTTCCCTTTTGTGTGGTATTTTCCTGCATTAGAATCTCTAGGACAGCTTGGACTATATTGTATTTATATCTCCAATGCTTGACATAGTGCCTAGCACCTGACAGGTGCTTAATAAATGCTTATGGCCTTATCAACATTGTATGAAGTAGGGGCAGCTAGGTGGCGCAGTGGATAAAGCACCAGCCCTGGATTCAGGAGTTCCTGAGTTCAAATCCGGCCTCAGACACTTGACACTTACTGGCTGTGTGACCCTGGGCAAGTCACTTAACCCCATTGCCCCATAAAAAATAAAAAAGAAAAGAAAAAAAAAAGAAAAAAAAACATTATATGAAGTAGTGCTATGATCTTTTTTTTTAATTGATAGGGAATATTTTTATAAAAGAATGAATGACTTATTAGAATTTGGTTACTGAGACTGTTAGCATGTGATTTTACTTTTAATCTTGATAGTCTGTGGTCTGTTGAAGGACCACTTAAACTCACCTAAAGAGGCACTAATCTTATTTTTCCCAGTTTTAGCTGAGAAAAGATAGAATCAAAAATACTCAACTCGGAAAACATTCCATAGCTTCCATGGTAAGGAAAGGAAATATGATGTAGTCAACCAAAAGTCAATCTAAAGCTTGATTTTCTAGTCAGACCATTCACAGCCTAACTGTTGTAGTCCTTAAAATCTTTGTGGGCTTAGAATTATGGAAACTTTAAAGGCTAGAGCAGAAAGGGACTTTAATGATTATTTAGTCTCCCTCAGGTTACAGATTTCAAGAGTAAATGTGGCTTCAGGGGTTAAATAACTTGCTGATGATCTCAAGTAAAAATAGGTCTGTGACTGAAACCCAGACTCTGGATTCAATGCACTTCTTTACTTCAAAATTATTAATTAGAGAAATGCTAACACTTCAAACAAATCACAGTCCATTTGAATCAACTTAGAGAGAGGTCTTTTGGGTGCATCAAGGTATGCCCCAGACATCCCTCCTGCATTATATGTTCAATATTTTTATCAGTAATGTGGATGAAGCCACTGATAACAGGCTTGCAACATTTATGGGGAAATGTTGTAACTAGAAAGGATAGCTATGAAAACATAAAAAAACACCAAAATGTCAACAGGCTAGAATATTAATCTGAATAATAATAAAAACAATGACAATAGCCAGCATTTATATAGTGCTTTAAGGTTTCTAAAGGGTTTTAGGTGTATAAGGAACATAATCAGGCTAGCTCTGCTTGTCTTCTGAACAGGAGCCATCCCAAAAAGAATGTGTGGGGATCAGCCTATTAATTGGCCCCTTGCTTAAGGATATGGACAACCAGAGGTAGCCCTGTGTGTCCCTGTGACTAGAAGCCACTGTTTGCTCTGTAGAGGTATGTCTTCTCTCTTTTTCTCCGCTTTGGAGTATACAATGAGGGACTAAGCTTCTGTCTCAGACTTTCAGCAAAAGTGGCAGGGAATCCAAGACAATTCTACTCTTTCTACTGGGTAATCTTATATTCTCTGATAGAAAGAGCAACATTTCTAAAGGAATTCTTGAATTGCCAGACTCCAACAACAACAACAACAAAACTTTCAAAAAACTGTTTGCCAATTAACTGTCTGGCAACCTTCCAACTCTCACACCAAGAAGGAAGCAGGAGTGGTCATGAGTCTCAAGCAATTTAATCTCTGTAGGAATCCTTTGAAGTTATTTTGTATTTAATGGTTTCCTGAATATAATTTTTGAAAATATTTCCTTGAAACATGATAAAGTAAGTTTGTGTAGTCCTGAATAGGTGTCATCAAGAGAACTTCAGAAGGCCTAATGGATATTGCCAAATTTCCAGACTAAGACTCAAGCCCTGAGAGAACAGGCTGAACTCCAGATGAATGGAGTGAATTCAGTGCTCCTTGAAGGACTCCATGTTTCATCTTGGAGCGTCAGGGCTGTTCTGATGGCTGCCCAGGCTTTCAGCCAAGACTAAGCTTCACTATGGCAACAGCCCTTGTTCAGACAGGATCCACATGGACATCTATCCACATAGTATAATATAAACTGATGAAATGAGACTTCATACTCTAGTCAGATTTTTTTCTTATGGTGCTTGTTAAGTATGAAAAGTAGAGCCAACATTTTTTCTTTTGATAGTAGTTGAAAGATTAATTGACTTTATATTATAGCTTCTAACGAATAGGGTCTCATTGGGCTGAGGAACAAGCCTTAGAGGGGCATAAGATTCTTTATTCAAAGAAGATAACATTTCCAGAAATCAGCCCAAGTCAGGCTTTCATTGTCCACCCAAAATAGGATACTTGTATTTTGAAGAAAATCAGCAGTAGTCTTTAGGCTTAGATCCTTCCTGAAGCTGGGATAAATTTGCTTTTACACTTATTGGCAGTATTTCATCCATTTAAGTAATCACTTTATTGACATCTGTACTTCCCCCTATTTACCTTTAATACCAGACCTTTTGAAACCCAAACCAATTGTTCTGCTTCTTAAAGTATGCTGAAATGTAAACTTTTCATCAGTGTGAGAGAGACATGTCCATCCCCTAAATATAATGTGAAGTGGGAGAAAAATTGAGAAAACTGGAGAGTATTTCGGTATCTCCTGAGACAGCTCTTCACAATATGTCTTCATTTTTTGAGTCAATAATAACAATAATGTATAAAACCTTGTATGCTTATAAAGTAATTTTCTTCTAAGGCCTCACTGAGGTAGAAGCTGTGTCATCATTTGCAATTTGCAGATGAGGAAATTGAGGCTCAGCAAATCTGAGTGACTTGCTTACAACCACATGTTAAGAGATGTCAGAGTCGAGATCTGAACCAAGTACTCTTGTCTCCAAGTCCAGTGTCATGCCACAAGAGTAGCCATATTCAAATCCAAAGTCAATACACATCTTATGAACTCAGATGCCAATAATTTTCAGACTGGCTATACTATTGCTCCCTTTCAATGGAGCAAATAATTCAGATCTGATGGTTCTTGGAATATTAGACATCAAATTGGGATTGTGCAAATAGAGAAGCATCATAATTAATGACTCATATACCTTGAGGAAGTCAAAGATAGAAGGTCCAATGTGTTCCAAAATATTTATAGGAGAACTTCTGCAGTAGCAAAGAACTGAAAAAAAGTGGATGCCCATGGACTAAGGAATGACTTAAAAATCAGGGTCATTCTCCTGAATTTCTTCCCCAAACCAAGCCTCATTGTCCCATTGGCCAGTTCCCACCAGGTGCAGGTCACTATCAGATACCCATATTCCCATCTCTATTGGATGTAACTCAAAGCTCCACTACTCTCTGACCCACTATCCCCTTCTTTGGGAACCATATGCCCTGGCATTATTTCCCAGGGTCCTTAAGATCTTGCCATCTGCCTTGTTCCTTAACCTACCCAAACTGGCCTTTTTGTCTTCCTGTATATGAACATAAGCCCTCCTTTATGCAAGCTCCTTAGGGGGAGCTAGGTGGCACAGTGGATAAAGCAATGGCCCCAGATTCAGGAGGACCCAAGTTCAAATCTGGCCTCAGACACTTGACACTTACTAGCTGTGTTACCCTGGGCAAGTCACTTAACCCTCATTGCCCCACAAAAAAAAAAAAAAGAAAAAGAATACAAGCTCCTCAAAAGCAGGTATTGTCTCAACCATAATAAATATTGAATATAAAGAAGACAGGAAGGGGGCAGCTAGGTGGCCCAGTGGATAGAGCACCAGCCTTGGAGTCAGGAGTACCTGAGTTCAAATCTGGCCTCAGACACTTAACACTTACTAGCTGTGTGACCCTGGGCAAGTCACTTAATCCCAATTGCCTCACTAAAAAACAAAAAAAAAAAGAAGACAGAAAGGAGTAGGAAAACATAAGAACTGATACAAAATAAAGTTATAAGAACTAGAAGAGCAAATGAATACAATGACTACAATAATATAAATATATAAATAATATAAACAACAACAATGGAAACTGAATGCTGCCTACTTATAATGTCCAAACATGACCCACAAGAAGAGATAGGGGAACGCATCTCCCTCCATTCTTTGTAGAGTTGGGGGTTTATGAAGGTGCAGTACACTATTATTGCTAGTATTCCTTTTCTTAATTAATTTTTTGTTTGTTTTTTCGGGGCAATGAGGGTTAAGTGACTTGTTCAAGGTCACACAGCTAATAAGTGTCAAGTGTCTGAGGCCGGATTTGAACTCAGGTCCTCCTGAATCCAGGGCAAGTCCTTTATCCACTGCACCACCTAGCTGCCCTCGCTAGTATTCCTTTTCAATCAATGGTTCCCTGGGTGAGTGGAGAAAGGAATATATTAGAAAATGAAGGAAATGTTAAAAACAAACAGATAAGAAAAAAAAGTCATGACTGAGCCTGATAACTAACCTCCAACTGAATATGCTGACTTAGAAGAAAAGAAACAGTCTGGGAGTTGTTTTTGTTGAGAGGGAAAAAAAGAATTTATAAAAATAGTCCTTTTAAATTCACTAATTGACTCATCCCACTCACCGGAGCAGCTTTTTCTTTTTTTGTTTGTTTCTGTGTTTTTTTTAAATCAGGGCAATGAGGGTTAAGTGACTTGTCCAAGATCACACAGCTAGTAAGTGTCAAGTGTCTGAGGTATTTGAACTCAGGTCCTCCTGAATCCAGGGCTGGTGCTTCATCCACTGTGCTACCTAGCTGCGCCCCCACCCAGAGCAGCTTTTTCAAATCTTTTCATCCTTTCTCATATTCCCCATGGTTCTCCCTCTCTGCCTTTCTCTGCTGAGAAACTTTCTTCATAGTTTAATGGGAAAAAAAAGAGGCCATTCACCATGAATTCTTTCTTTTCCTCTTCTCTTCATCACAAATCACTTCCCCCCACAATCTCTTCCTTCACTCTTATCTCATATGAAGTGGTGGTCTTTCTCCTTGACACAGCAAACTTTTCTACATTCACAAGTGATTGCATTTCTTTCACTTCTGAAGTTTTTGCATTCTGGCTTCCAACTTCATCCAACTGAAACTTCTCTCTCCAAAGTTACTGTTGATTTCTTATTGCCAAATCTAAAGACAGAGCCTTTTTTTAAAATCCTCATCCATCTTGGTCTCTCTGCAACTTTTAACACTGTTGATCACCCTCTTCTTGATTCTCTTTTTTCTTTAAGTCTTCATGCCCTTACATTTCTTACCCTTCCTTCTCATTTTCTTTTTCTGGATCTTCATCCAGGTCATTCCTATTAACTGTGGGTATTCCCCAAGTTTATGGGAACTTTTCTTTTCTCCCTCTATACTGATTTACTTGGTGATCTTCAGCCTTAACTTCTCTCCTGACCTCTAGTTTTGCACCTCAAACTTCCTATTAAACAGTCCAAACAGTATGTCATGTAAATATGTTAAACTCAACCTGTCAAAAACTGAACTTATTATCTTTGCCTCCAAACTCTTCTTTCTTCCTTACTTCTTTTTTTTTTTTTTTTTTTTTTTTTTTACTGTGGAGGGTACCACCATTCTCCAATAACTCAGGTTTGCAAAGAGGTGTCATGTTCAACTCACCACTCCCTCACACCCCTCATATCCAGTTGCCAAATTATGCTATTTTTATCTTTGCAACAATTTTTAAAATACATCCCCTCTTCTCTGATACTGCCGCTTTGGTACAGACTCTCTTCACTTCATGCCTTTTCTACTGCAACAGCTTGCTAGTTGGTCTCCCTGCCTCCTTTCCTCCCACTTCCATCTATTCTCCATTCAGCTATTAAGTTGATTCTCCTAAATGCAAGTCTGACCATGTCGATACCCCTTTTCAATCAACTCCATTGGCTCTCTATTTACTCTTTTTCGGTGTTCAAAGCATTCCTTAACCTAGCCCTCTTCCTAAGGTCATCTACAAGGAATGTCTCCACTTCATTTCTCCTCATTCCCTTCTGAACTTTCTAGTTTTCTTATATCGTACTCACCCCAACATCATTTGAGAAGCAATAACGCTAGTGTCCATGCTGTGCCTCTCCCAACTACATGGATTTTCATTAACTATCCACCATGCCTAGAACTCTCTTCTCTCTTCTACCTTCTAACTCCTCTGGCTTGTTTCAAGTCTCAGGTAAAACTTTAGCTTTATACTGTCAATGGCATGATAAGGGTACAATGGATTGACATCAGGGTGTAGTTATCATTTGTTCTGATCCTGGAATTTTAAAAGTTATGAGAAGTCTTTCCTGATCCCTCTTAAAGTTAATGTCTTCCCTCTATTAATAATATGCATTTTTTCTTGTAGAGAATTTATTTGTACACACAATCATTTGCATGTTGTCTCCCCCACTAGACCATAAGTTTCTTGAGAGCAGGAGCTGTCTCTTGCCTTTTTTCATATCCCAAGTACTTAGCAAAATCCTGTCACTAAGTAGTCACTTTAAAAGTATTTGTGGACTTTCTAACCAAATGACTGGTTTGGACAGGAAAAATACACATCTGAAGTATTACTACCTAGAAGGAACCTGGTGAATCATATAGAATGCTAAATCTAGAGTTACAAGGGACCTCCAAGACCACTTAACACAACCCCCACATTTTATTGATGAGGAAACTGAAACCCAGATAAGTAAAAATTACTTGCTCAAGGTCACATAGTAATCTGGGGCTTTTAACCCACATGTTTTCACTCCATCATTTTCCTTTTGTCTCATAGTTGCTGTTCTTTGGTTGAATCTTTTTAGATAAGTGTTCCCCAACCTCTTTTAAGAACATGAGTGAATCATGGGGCTGACTTGTGAAAATCCATGTTTGAAAAGGGGTGCATTATTCTTCAGGAAACAGAAGTCATGACAATATAAGGGAAGTGGAGGAGTTAGAGAACAATGAAAAAGGAAAAGAGTATTTAAAAAATTATTAACAACTATATCTAATCTAATCTGAAAAAATATATAATGGTACTTACAAAAATTATAAGTATATGAAAAATTATATCTATAGAAAAATTATAATTGGGCTGTAAGTCCTGCCATGGTCACCAATCAAATGTAAAAATATTTTAACTGATTAGGGGCCTAATTTGGCTGGGGACTAATCTGGGGACTTTTGACTGGATGGCTATCTGACTGCTATTAATTTCCAAAGCCAATCTGTTAGGGCCTTTTAAAGATTTCCTCACACTTGCTCCTCCCAAACTGATAAGCAAACAGCCTCTTCCAATTTAACAGCAGGGGGTTTATTTATGAGATACAATTTAAAATTGTGCTTGTGCTTAATCTTTGCCATGCCCGCAACTTTCTTAGCCTCTCCATACCAACCAACCTTCTTCTAGTGTTCCCCTCACTGTCTCATTAGCTCTGTCAGCCCCTCTCTTTACTGTCACAAGCGGCCGGGTGGGGGCTCGAGTGTCTCGTGTGTACCACACCCAGGACTCCAGGGGAATGTGCCTCCTGCTGTGCACTCAGGGACCTCCCCACAGGCTACGCCAGAGGCTGGTCTGGATAAGCCTGGGATCTCTGGGGTAGATTCCCTCAGGGTGGAGGGAGCTGGGGTTTTTTCCCCCCAGCTGTCTGACCTGTAAAGCCACAGGGCTTTTTGGCTCAGCTGAAGTGGAGGGGGAGGGGCAGCAGCCCCTCTTACACAGACAAAACCCCTGAGGGCCTAAGGCTTTTTAATCTCAGCCCAAAGGCAGGGTCCCCAAATCACAATAAATTTCCACAAGAGAAAGGAAGAAAATAAAAAATAAGAGTTCACTGTTTTTTATTTTTTATTTAAAACTAGGTATGTGTATGAAAGTCTTTCTTTTATGAAACTAAATTGAAGGAATTATTTAAGAGATTTTTTAAATGAGTGATGAGAAGGCTACCTCCAACTCAGATTGTTGCGGGATGAAATTTGTGAGTCATATACTAAGGTTGTCATACTCAGGCTGCTGTTTTGTGGTGTTCTGGGGGAGTCTCATCAAGTTTCCCTACAGACTTCAAATATTCATATGGATAGAGCCAGAATTTGGAAGTGGTACCTCAGCTCCAAGTTCTGAAGTACTTCTGGGTACAGTTCAAGGTGTTTATAACTTTTTATTTTCCTTTTCATAGAGTGGTTATAAACTAGTATAACTGAAAAAAAAAAAGCACCCAAAAGTAGCTGGATGACTCCAACTGTTGGCTCTGAGCTGGAGTTGGGGCATGGTCAATGGAAGATTTGAAACATAATCTCCTTGTTGGCCACCCAATTTTAAACTTTATGCTGTTGATGGCATAATAGAAGGGCTACAGTGGATTAACATCTGGGGGTGGTTATCAATTTGTTTTGATCCTGGAATTTTTAAAGCAGGGCCAACCATCCTCTTTCAGTAAGGGTAGGGAAATTTTATGTATTTTTTAAATATTTAATTTAGAGCTTGCCTTCCCAATTCCTAATGCTTTAAACAATCCATGGCAGGCTTCAGCCTGGCTTAATTCATGGATGGAACCTACCATGCAAATGGCCTCTGCAAAACTTACAAACATGCTAGCCTCCTCTGGATATATGGGTAGGGAAGGAGATTGAAAAAAGGGAAAAATGAAATACTGAAACTTCTGTTTGAATAGTTTGTAAGAGTTAATACAATGGAAAGAGCACTAAATTTAGAGTCAGAGGTCCTGGGTTTAAGTCCAACTTCTCTATTCCCTAGGGCCTCGGTTTCCTCAACTACATAATTGGGGGTGGATGGGTTGAGAAGCCTCTCAAGTGTGTTCCAGTTCCAAATATATGATCTGATTATTCAGCTGTCTCAAGACAAAGCTGTGGTGCTTCATTTAAGTGGAAAGGGAAGAAAGAGAATAGGATTGTAAACACCTTGCTATAAATAGATGCGTTAGCCAAGACTGTCAAACCATTTCCACAAAGATTACTCTACTGATTCTCTTGATCAGGTTATGCCTCCAAATCTAGTTAGCTTTCTTGGAACTCCATTTCTACCTTTCTCTTGGTCATTGAGTGGATTTTCCTTGACTTTTGCCCACTCTCAGACTGTGTTGGTAGTTATCTGAAGAATTGATTTTTCTGTATTTTATCAGGTGTGCCTGAGCAATTAAGAACCTGGCAATTGGGGGGTGAGGGGCATTTAGTATGGAATGAGAAGGATTTGCAATCCTAAAATCAGGAGATCCATGAAACTGTGCCCAGCACCAGGAATACAAATACAATGGGAAAATTCCTATTCTCCTGGTCCATCATTTCCAACTCCTTATAGGACATCTCCACTTAGATTTCCCCCACCACCACTAATTCAAACTCAACATATCCAAAACACTGTTCAATATCCTTTTCTCTAAACCTGTTATTCCTCCTAATTACATAGTTTCTGTGGAACCACCATTTACCTAGTATCCCCTAGTGACAATATTGAAGTTATCTTTGATTGTTTTACTCTATAATCTCTCTAATCCAATCTGTTGTCAAGCCCTGTCAATTCCACCAGCATTTTTTCCCTTCTTTGATATCCCCCTTGCCACAGCCCTAGGATGTGCCTATATTACCATGGACCTGGATTATTGCATTAGCTTTCTTAGATTTCCAACCTTAACTCTCTCTCCCTTAATCTATTCTTTATATCAACTGATCACCGTACCACATTGTCTTTTTTCCTGAACAATAATGAGGATGACCAAATTTGCATAGTTTTTGTTCAGATTTCCAAAATGTTGTACATATATTTTCTTACTAGTTCCACATAATGATCCTGTGAGCTAGGTGTTATTATCCCTGATTTATGAATTAAAAAACTGAGATTCAGAGAAGTTAAGCAATTTGTCCAGCATCTCACAGTGATAACTCTTATTATATACTAAATATAGCTCATTCAAAGCCTGCCACAATCTTTGGAACCCTATCTTTCTGGTCTCTTCCAATATTACTCCTGCATCTACCCCAAACCAAACTGGAATACTTTCTGCCCCCAAGCAGGTTCTAGGTTTTTACACCTCCAATATTTTGGCTCTCCTTATTGTGGAATTTGAGGAGTTAGTCATTAAAACCCCAAATTCATTTTCCTTCCAAGAAAATTCCAAACCTCTAGGAAATAACTACAGTAATGGAAGCTTATACATAATGTACAATGCATGTAATATGATGTATAAATCCCTGGAGTGGAGGTGGGATTCACTGGGAAATCTGCAGGTTGTCCCTTTTCATTTCCCTTCTAAGAAGAGTCCAAATCACAGAATGGAATCATCAGAGAGAAATGGAATGCCTTCCCTCTTTTTCTATTAAATTCTTATTTATTCTTTAAAGTTCAATTCAGTTTCCCCTGGGGTCCAAGTGATTGAGGAGCTCAACAATTTTCCTCTTACTGACATTTGTGGCTTCCTGAGGGAAGTCTGTGGAGAAGGATAGACTTCCTACCTCCCTTCCATTGCTCATGTCCCTTCCAGGAACAGTCAGTTCTTAGATCTGCAGCTAGGTGACTCAATGAATAGAGGACTGGCCCTGGAGTCAAGAGGACCTGAGTTTAAATCCCACCTCAGACACTTACTAGTTGTGTGACCCTGGGCAAGTCACTTAACCCCAATTGCCTTAAACATTTGGGGCCATCTCCAGTTGTCCTGATGGTACA
The DNA here is from genome assembly GCF_019393635.1 of Dromiciops gliroides. Classification (NCBI taxonomy): domain Eukaryota; kingdom Metazoa; phylum Chordata; class Mammalia; order Microbiotheria; family Microbiotheriidae; genus Dromiciops; species Dromiciops gliroides. Next base: position 276,488,604 of record NC_057864.1, read on the forward strand.
TCTTGTCACTGGGCCCACATGGCTCTGTGAGACTGGTGACCTTGCTCAGCCCTCTCTTGCTTAAATCCAATTCAGTGCAAGTCATGACATCACTGTGATGGTATGGTCCTCTTTGAGTACCAAGGACAAACAACAACAGCTCTTTAGTCTGTGCTCAGCTCTCTTCTTGTTGTTTGTCCTTGGTTCTCAAAGAGGACATCAGGAGGGTGATGTCTTGGCTTGCAATTGAATTGGATTTAAGTGAGGCAAGGCTGTTCAAAATCGTCAGCCTCAGTCTCTCCTCCAGAGTCATCTGAGTCCTGTGACAAGACATACATCAGGATGACTGGTGAGGCCACCAGATGCAGTGGGAGACCCTGGCCTTTTTAAACTAAGGTCTTTCCCAGGTCTCAGTTTGTCTGAGGCAACACCCATTCAGTGACTAAAGGCTAGGTAAAAATTGAGGCAAAAGATGACCCAGTTTGCCTTCTTAAAAGAATTAATCTGGGAGGTGAAGACCCTAAGGGTTTCTGGCCAGAACAGAAATAATTGCTATTTATATTCACTCCGAGCTATCAAAACCCAAACAATGACAAAGAGATGCTTGGGCTGTGGTGATTACTCAAAAAAAGGACCTCTGCAGATTTATTGGGACCCTTTTATAGGTTCAGCACAATGGAGGGATAGACTCACAATTGTTTAGGCCACCAAATAATTTCTAACTGTTAAAACTCAATAATTCTCAATGACATACGAGGTATCAATAAGTATATCCATGTTCTCTGCAGGAATACAAAGCTTCTGCTGCCTTTCCTGGGTGTGTGGGGATGGGGGGTAAGGGGTGAGAGTTGGAGAGAGAAGCTCATCTCTCTGTATATTTATCAGGTTGATAATTTCTCCTGGTCAAACAGTTACTTGTGTGGTATCTTGTGTTGTCTTATTCCCTGCTACTAGTATGTAAATGACATGAAGACAGGGACCATGTTTTGGTGATGCTATGTATACTCCCCAGTGTCTAGCACACAGAACCACTTCCATTAGGTGCCTAACAAAAACTGGTTGCATTTCTTACAGAATGAGCATCCATATTTATTGACTGAATGGTAAGGAGATGCAAAAGTTCCTAAAAGAGGTCACACCAACTTTCTTTCCAAGCATTCATTTGGGTTGTTCTGCCACTAGTTTCATCCTTTACTTCAATAGGAAAAGCTTTTTAGCTCTTTGATCTTTTTCCAGCTGCATATGTGTCTCCAGCATTGGCGCACACTGGTTAGAGTTTCTTAGAAAAATTAAATTAAACCTTTACTATTATCTTGAAATCAAAGAAACAGCCTGGAATGGTCTTGTATTGGCCATTTAATCTATTCTCCTGACTTCAGGCAGAGAATCATGTGTCAGTCTGGATTTGGGAGGAATCATAGGTTTCAATGAGCCAGATGCACTTGTTGGGGAAAATCTCAAAGCAAAATCCTCACAAATTCTCTTTTCTGATCCATTGGTTAAAGGCTTTTAAGAAGTCCTAGGTGGTGGGGGTTTTTTTTAATTATTTATACACTTCATAAAAGCACCCCTGGCTCTGATTCCTTCTTCTCTAGACCACTTTTGAGTGTTTCTCAATAATGTAACCTATAAATACATCGACAGAAATATAGCAAGCTCCAGTGCTCTGACATTGCTTGTCCTTTCTCCATTCCTTCCTCCAATCCATCACTCAGAGATAGACTGTATTTATAGTCTTAACGACAATCTCTAGTAAACAGATCATGCTTGGTGTGGGAGAATCTAAATTTTAAGAGGACTCTAACTGAACTTTTTTTATACATGAATCTAGTGTGGATCCCTAGTTTCATGGGGGTCTTTTGTGACAATTTACAAAGTACCACAGGCTTTAAGAATACCTACTGTGAAACCGGTTTTCTGATGGTTTCCCCTGCCTCCTTCAGTGATATAGTTGAAGATTTTTGTTTCACCAACTCTAGAATAAGTTTCTCCTTTGGCTTAGTTTCACTTACCCCTTATTGAGGGGCAGCTAGGTGGCACAGAGGAGAAAGCATTGAGTATACAATCAGGGAAGACTTGAGTTCAAATAGAGACTCAGAAACTTTACTAAACTGTGTGACCCTGAGCAAATCACTTAACCTGTTTGTCTCAGTTTCCTCATATGTAAGATGGGGACAATAATAATAGCATCTACCTCCCAGGGTTGTTGATCAAATAAAGTGCTTAGCATAGTGCCCAGCACATAGTAGGTGCTACATAAATACGAGTTATTATTATGACTATTACTAATAATTATAAAGGACAATAAGCACATAGCAACTACTAGATAAATGTTAGCTATCGTTATTGTTATTAGTATTGGTATTACTGGACAGTTAAATTCAAAGCCTCTGAGACCTGCTTCAGCTTCAGATCTATGATCCTATTATTCAGCTGCCTCAGGATAAAGCTGCTTTGCTTTAAGTAGATGGGAAATCTAACATTATTTGTTTACTTGTTTATTTATTTATACATTATTTATTATATGTCTATGTAATATTATTTACAACCACCACTCTCACCACCACCACTGGTGTCATCCAGAACTTTTCTAATCTACTTCTTGCCTCTATACCTACTATGAGCGAGGCACTTTGCTAAATACTGGGGCGGGGGGGGGGGGATATAATTTTTAAAAAAAAGTTACTCCCTTAAAGAAATTTCCATCCCACTGACAGCATGCTACAACTCTGTAGTATTCTTTTAGGAAGAAGGAAGTTGGTTACCAGCCATGCTACATTTTGATGGTGAGGACTTCAGAACATCTTCCTGATCACTGTCTGGTTCCTCACATTAGCGAATGGTCAACAAAGCTTTACAAGAGCTCCTTACAAAGTACCAAATGCACCCCTTAAAACATCATTTCACCTGGCTTCTTAGCTCCCCAGAGGTGCTAAGAAATAGGGAAATTACCTAAAGAATGGCCACAGGAAGACAAATGGCGGAGAGCAGAAAGGGCTAGATGAGAAATGGCCCATGCAAAAAGTCCATTCCTTCTCTTCCTCCAGGACATGGACTAGGGCTCCCTGTCTTTTGTGTTTCCCAACGTACCTACCACAGTGTTGAATAATTTATTGGGTGCTTGATAAAGACTCATAGAACCCATGTTTAGAAAGAACTTGGGTTCTTGCCCCCATGATTTCCTACATTTCTAGCTACCAAAGAAAAGCATAAATGTAGAAGATGGGAGTTTCACAAGGCCATGAATGTAATGCTGAATGAGTCTTTTATGACAGAGACCAGGGCCTGCTTTACATGAACCATGACAGACATACTGGAAAGAGACATGGCATAGGGACAATGAGCCAGCTATGAGGTATAGGGGAATGGAGGGGAAGGTATGTCATTCAGATTATTAAATAGGGGAACTACATCCTTCTTCCACCCTTCTTCAAACATCTCTGGGATTGAAATTTGGATTGACGGCAAGTCTGGGTCCACATGGTGGCAACACGTGTCAGGTATGGGCAAGAGAAGGCAGAGATAGCACATGGTGGGGTCCTGAGCAGGCATTATAGAAGCCTGGAATTAGAGCTGGAAGGGCCTTAGAGACCATCAAATCCAGTTTGTAGAAGAAACTAAGGCACAGATAGGCTAAGGGACAGGCTGAGGATCACATAGCTAACAAGGGCCTGAGGCAGGATTGGAATTGAAGTCTTCCTGAATCTAAATCCATTGATTTATTCACTGAATCATGAGACTTTGTGGGTGTGGTGTGCAGAAATGGTCCCTAGGAAGAAGACTGGATGGCCCCTGACCAAGCTTCTTCAACTCTTTTGTCTCTCCACACAAAATCAATGGGTTTTTTCTTCTGCTTGATCTATAGCTTTCTTTTGTCTTCTAATTTCATTTAAAGTACTTTGGATCTTACCTCTGACACTACCTGTGTGACTGTTAGGTATTGAATCACCCTGAGTCTTAGTTTCCTCATCTGTGAAAAGAAAGAATTGGATTAGATGACCTCTGAAGTCCCCCCCTCTCTCTGGAGTTATGATTACATGATGCTCTAGTGACTTTCTTATGAAAGTACTGGGAATAGCAGTAGATGTTCCTGAGATAACTCTACCTTTTCTCCCATAAAATTTGGAAAGGAGGGGGAAGCTAGATGGCGCAGTGGATAGAGCACCAGCCCTGGAGTCAGGAGTACCTGAGTTCAAATCCGGCCTCAGACACTTAACACTTACTAGCTGTGTGACCCTGGGCAAGTCACTTAACCCCAATTGCCTCACTAAAAAAAAAAAAATTAAAAAAAATTTGGAAAGGAAAGTTTGAAGGTGCTTCCCTAAAGTCATTCAAATGTCCCTAAGAATACTCGGCCAAAGGCTGGGATGAGCAAAGTAGAGAGTATAGATCTTTGCAGAATGGCCTGGACTCTAGATTCCATACTCTAAAATTTCCCATTCAGCTCATTAGATGTAGAGTAATTTATAATGTAAATACACATTACTTCAGGACATGTGAAGTTGGGAAGATAAAAATCTTAATAGAAGTGGAGGATGAAATAATTTGGTTACATTTATGAAATATCATACAAGAATTTGCTATTCATTTTTTTAATCCTACACTAAAAAAAGATTATACAGAATTAGGTCAAGGCATGAGGAGGCTATGAGCTTTTGGGGGATGTGAGAGAAGTTGGAAATGCAAGTCGCTTGTTTTCCATATGTGGAAATTGATTGGAGAAGGTTTGGATTCGTAGCAAACTCCAGTTCTGAGTTCCATTAGTGTGTTTTTTCAGAGACTGTACCCTGTCTCTACTAAGCCCCAACCTGGAAGCCAAGTAAGCAGGGTCTGCTCACTTGTCTATTTTTCATATCAATGCCCATGTAAGGCACGTGCTTCTGGATAGAGGAAATAAATATGCCCTTTATATTTGTTAATGGATTATTAAAGAAACATTAGTTTTGGGGCCCAATAATGGAGAAAGCCTTGGCTAAATATTGAAGTTAACCTCTATTATTAGTCTGGTGTCTTTGCTGATTCTTTTTTTTTTTTAAGTGAGGCAATTGGGGTTAAGTGACTTGCCCAGGGTCACACAGCTAGTAAGTGTTAAGTGTCTGAGGCCGAATTTGAACTCAGGTACTCCTGACTCCAGGGCCGGTGCTCTATCCACTGTGCCACCTAGCTGCCCCTTTGCTGATTCTTAAGATAATTCTCACTTTGGGAACTAATATTCTCAGAATGACTCAAAATATAGCTTGAATGATTAGTAGAGAATTCCAGTAAAGCAAACAGCCAGATCTATAATTACTCCAGCATTAAAAGAGGATATGGGGGGCAGCTAGGTGGTGTAGTGAATAAAGCACTGGCCCTGGATTCAGGAGTACCTGAGTTCAAATCCGGCCTCAGACACTTGACACTTACTAGCTGTGTGACCCTGGGCAAGTCACTTAACCCCTATTCCCCTGCAAAAAACAAAACAAAAAAAAGAGGATATGGAAGGAGGGAGGATAATGTACAGGATGAAATGAGGTCCTTAAAGCTCTATGAACTCAATCAAAGAATAGATATTACCCATTATGATTTTAAAGATATGAGATGCAACATGACAGTGGATAGAGGGTTGGTCTTGGAGCCAGAAGGCCATAGTTCTGAGTGTAGACATTCTTTCACATTCTTCTTATCTTAAAAACAAAAGCAAGAACCTGACAGAGTATCAAGCCTGGAGAGTTGTAAAGATCAGGTGAAATTACAAATGTAAAGCACTTTATAAATCATAAAGGGGGAGAAGGAAATGAGTATTTATTAAGCACCTACTATGAGCCAGGGACTGTGCTAAATGCTTTACAGATATCTCATTTGAAACTCACAACAATTCTGAGGGGTAGATGCTAATTTGATCTCCATTTTACAATTGAGGAAATTGAGGAAGATAGAAGTTAAATGACTTTCCCAGTTCACCCAGCCAGTAAGTGTCTAAGGCCAGATTTGAACTCAGGTCTTCTTGACCAAAAACAAAAACAAAACCAAGTCCTGTTTTGTGAATCTGACTTATTGATATGCAGGATATGGAAATGTTGACTTTATTTACAAAGGATTTGAGAATATGTCCCTCCCAGACCACAATAATAAAGCCTGGCTGCTGTCATGAAGTCATGTTATAATATCCTTGCCCATGATTTTCCAATTTAGGATTTTAGAGCTGTAAGAGACTTTAGCCATCATCTTACCACTAATATAATAATAGCCATCTATAAAGTTCCCAATTCAATAATCACTCACATTTTTATGGTTCATTAAAATTTACAAAGCATTTTCCTCATGACATTTTTCTGAGATAGGGAGGAAAAATTAGGACCCCCATTTACCCCATCTAGAAGCTGGCTTCATTTAGATTGAATGGCTTGTCCTGGGTCACACGGTGCATTAGGATTCAGAGTTACTACTCAAACCCTGTTCTTCTGACCCCAAGAACTGTCATCTCCACACTACTAGGTATCTCTCACAATTCATCTACTTTCTCCAAAGGATAGTGTTCATGAATGTGATACTGAAAACATTTAGCCTCTGGAAAACATTACCAGGTAATTCTCTATATATTTAACATACTTAATTCAACACAAGTACACTGTGTATCACTTAAGCCAAATCACATTGGTCTATACATACATTAAAAGAAGGGACAAGAGAAGTATTTATGATTTTGTCAGCCTCAGGTTGAGGATCACAGATTTAGAACTGGAAATTACCATATAGATCATTGAGTCCAACCTTCCCATTTTAGAGGTGAAGAAACTGAGATACAGAAATTAAGTGATTTACTAAGTTTCATGCAGCATGCAAGCTGTATTGTTTTTAGTGATCTTTAATTAAGGGAGTATTCCTAATATACTCTAAATTAGAAATACAACTTTTTTTGACACATGTTCTCCAGATGATGCCATGACAATGAATTTTGGAATGGCAAAGTCTCGGATCTGAAGGGCTAGAGAGAGACTCAATTTGGCCATAAATAGGACACAGCACATTTCTGAAAAAGACCTAGGCCCAAGTGACACGATGTAACATTGGAAAAGGAAATGGGCCAGTCATGTAGCAAGAGTGAAAGATTGCTATGAAAAATAGCCTATGATGAACTAGTATCCATGAAATGTAAGATTTAGTGAAAGGTCTCCAGCACGTTAAGGAGATCTTTGTTGGAGTATCCATGGGAAAATATGAACAACTCAAGTCCAACAGCATTTATTAAGCACTTAATATGAATCTGGCATTGGGCCATGAACTAGGAATATAAAGAAAGAAACAAATAGTTTTTGCAGGTTAAAAGATAGAGGTGTAGGGGTTATCTTAAAGGGAAGTCATTAGCATTGAGGGACTTTCAGGGCAGGAAAGATAACTTGCAGAAGGTGGCATTTGAGGTGAGTCTTGGAGGAAACCAAGAGGAGGTTATGAGGGAAAACATTCCAGGCATGGACAGCCAGCCAATGAAAGGACATAGAGCCAGGAGATGGAGTATCTTGTGAAAGGAACAACAAGATGGCAAGAATAATAGGCTGAGAAGGTGTGTATGGGCAGTAATCTGCATCAATGGAGGAATGATCCAAATCAGTGAGATCATGTCTAATACTTTATGGCTGGAAATCATGGAATATCAAACTTTCCAAGGTCTCAGTTATGGTTTTTGATAGGCATTGTTTTATATGACTAGAAAACCACATCATGATTCATTCACTGATGAATTTCTGCCTGTTGAAGTAACATAAATGATGAATCAAATCACTGCTTGAGATTCAATCTACTTATTACTTATTATATGTAGAAAACACTAGGACAACCTCCATTTTGAAAGATTTCTTTCCTCAGTGGAAGAAACATTCATATAAAGCATATTAAAGGTTAATATTCTGTGTGTGTGTGTGTGTGTGTGTGAGAGAGAGAGAGAGAGAGAGAGAGAGAGAGAGAGAGAGAGAGATTATTATAAATACTTTTAACCTCTTGGTTTGCCTGTTAAATTATTTGACCCGTGAAACCTTTGTAACTTTTATAAGGAGCCTTACTGTGTAGACTTTCTCTTCAACATCATTCCAATCTAAAATAACTCCTTCAAGGTCATTCTCAGGATAATTATAAGATCCTTCACTGGGCAGGCTGCCCACCCAGAAATAACAGCCACCTCTCAAGATTTCTGAATGCCTGCCAAGGCCAAGCTGCCCAAAATACCAGTCTTGAATTTGGAAAGACTATCCATGAGCTTAGCCACCTGTACTCTGACCAACCAATGTCTTGCAATCCTTCAAGGACAGATCAAAAGTTGAGACTTTACTGATAAATTATGTCAAAAAAGACTTTGTACTATAAATGATCAAGAATAACTTTCCTCCCCAAATATAGGAATTCATAATTGGTGCATGGAGGCAAGTAGACTCATCACAGCATGGGAAGTAATATCAAAGGCAGTCACACTCTAGGATTCTTGGGTCTCTGCTATCTCTGCTATATCCTTAAATAAACCATACTTGGATATGTAAGTTATGGATCGAGGTCAGCTTTCATTTTTCTTTTTCTTTCTTTCTGTCTTTTTTTTTTGCAGGGCAATGAGGGTTAAATGACTTGCCCAGGGTCACACAGCTAGTAAGTGTCAAGTGTCTGAGGCTGGATTTGAACTCAGGTCCTCCTGAATCCAGGGCTGGCACTCTATCCACTGTGCCACCTAGCTGCCCCCTCAACTTTCATTTTTAATGATACATCGATGCTATTTATCAGATAACCATCCATTTAGAGAGTATTTTCTATTACAGGGATCATTGGGATTGAGAAAGAATGCCTGATCACTTCTCCAACCTCTGATATTAGCCCCTTAATTTTAGGACAAGGTGGTTGGATAGTTCAAATGAAATAATATGTAAAAGCACTTTGCAAACATTAAAGCAATATAAAATCCCCGTTGCAAATATAACCCCTTATAAACTCAAGAATTTTTGGTTTAAAATATTACTACAATCATAGTTTCTTTAAAATACAAGATAGTTCAGAGGTCAACCCCTACCTGAATCATAAATCTCTTATAATTCTGATGAGGCTGCCACCCTATTTGAAAATCATTGGCTAAATAAACACAAATAAGAAATTATATGACTATCATCCCTCCACTCTTTTAAGATAATGTTAACATTTAATATAAAGAAACATGTTGAATAAAGAACACGGGATATAAACGGACCTGAACTCAAATTTCTCCTCTGTCATTTACTACCCATATGATCTTGGGCAAGTCTATAATATATCTAGGCCTCAGTTTGCTTATCTGTAAAGTCCCTTCTCACTCTAAATATATGGTCTGTAAAACTGGCCTCACAATAAAGCAAATATAAACTATGGTCTTATGGACATATATAAAGTGGTTTCAAAATGTTTTTGTGACTTTACAACAGTGGATTCATCATTAATAACAATGATTGCTGATCTGTTTACTGAATGAATCAATGTGTAAAGGCTTCCTAGACCCTCCCCCATACTTTGCTTTATTTGCTCCCTTTCCTCCCAAGATGCATAGCATCTGGGATGGGCTTAAAAGGGTTGCTCACCCAGAGTGAATGTTAGAGGTAACTTTAGGCATGGCACAAATTTCAGTAAGTTGAGAAACAGAAAAGAAATTGCAATTGGGTCCTGCTGGATTCCTGTCTTCCAGAAATCCTCCTTTACTATGAGACTCAAAAAATATTTCCCACTGGAGCAGGTGAGAAGCTGAGTTTCTTTTTCCTTGTGAGTGTTACCTAGTAGAGTTAGAGGTCCCATCAGGCTGCAACTCTGACCTTCCAGCAACAAGAATAATAATAAAAAAATTTCATTCTCTAAATATTATTTCATTTAAAGGCACACAAGAACCCTGAGAGGTATAGTCCTATTATTATCTGCATTTTGCAGTTGAGGGAACTGAGGCAAGAAATTAAGTGATCTGTCCATTGTTTCACAGCTAATAGGTATCTAAGGCCTGACTTTTTTTTGGTGAGGCAATTGGAGTTAAGTGACTTGCCCAGGGTCACACAGCTAGAAAGTATCAAGTGTCTGAGGCCAGATTTGAACTCGGATACTCCTGACTCCAGGGCTGGTGCATTATCCACTGCACCACCTAACTGGCCCCTCTAAGGCTTGATTTTAACTAAGGTCATCTTTTTGCGGGGGGGGCCACAATGAGGGTTAAGTGACTTGCCCAGGGTCACACAGCTAGTAAGTGTCAAGTGTCTGAAACCAAATTTGAACTCGGGTCCTCCTGAGTCCAGGGCTGGTACTTTATCCACTGCACCACCTAGCTGCCCCAAACTAAGGTCTTCTTAATAGAGTCCAGTCCTCTACCTACTATGCCACCAATCCAAGTGCTTCTTTTTTTTTTAATTAATAAAGTATTTTTTTTCTGGTACATGTAAAGATAGTTCTCAACTTTTGTTTATACAAGCTTTACAATTTCAGATTTTTCTCCCTCCCTCCCCTCCCTCCCCTCTCCCCTAGACAGCAGGTAATCTGATATAGGTTATTTATATATATATATATATATATATACATACATACATACATAATAACATTAATCCTATTTCTGCACTAGTCATATTATAAGAGAAAAAATCAGTGCAATGATGAAAAACCTCAAAATAGAAAAAAACAACAGCATCAAACACAAAAGAAATAGTATGGTTCATTCAGCATCTATACTCCACAGTTCTTTTTTTTTTTCTTGGATTTGGAGATCCTCTTCCATCACAAGTTCCCTGGAACTCTTCTATACCCTTGCATTGGTGAGAAGAATATAGTCCATCACAGTAGATCAACGCTCAATGTTGATGATACTGTGTACAATGATCTTCTGGTTCTGCTCATCTCACTCATCATCAGCTCATGCAAGACCCTCCAGGTTTCTCTGAACTCCTCCTGCTCATCATTTCTTACAGCACAATAGCATTCCATTGTATTCATATACCACAACTTGTCCAGCCATTCCCCAATTGATGGGCACCCCCTCAACTTCCAATTCCTTGCCACCACGTAAAGAGCAGCTATAAATATTTTTGTACATGTGGGTCCCTTTCCCCTTTCCATGATTTCCTTGGGAAAAAGAACCAAAAGTGGTATTGCTGGGTCAAAGGGTATGCACAGCTTTATTGCCCTTTGGGCGATAAATTCCAAATTGCTCTCCAGAATGGAATGCAAGTACTTCTTGAAGCAACAATTATCATCTACTGCACAGCCAATCCCCTATTATGCTGGTAAGCATCTTGAATAATAGCTATCATTGGATCCTAAACCCCCATTACCAGGAGGCAGGAAATACATATTAAGCAGTCTAACACTGTTCTTTCTCCACCTGTCTCTTAATAAACTAAAGAAGGTAGAACTTAATTTTAGCTTCTGAGAGGATCCAGTTGGCCTTGGGGTTAGAGCTCAAAAGTGTTTGGAATGACACATTATAAAAGTTGCTAATGTTTTTTGTAATTTTAGCACATTTTGACAAAGTATAAAGTGTTACTTTAACCATGACCTTGAGGTGAGTGACTGAAACACTGGATCTGGAAGGAATGGGAACTCTTTAGTAGGTGGGGTTGAGGTTGTAACACTTTATATTTGAAAGGGACTCTTAGACACAACTCAGTAAATAGCAGCAAGGATGGGAATGCTAATTGATTGACATTCTCTTGCTTTATGGTCCAGGCTGCTGCCAGGACCAGCCTGCTACAAATGAATTAATGATCAGGGAAAATATCATAGGAGATTACTAGGTTGGTTCCAGTGGATCCATGGAGTTCCATTACCATCTAACTGGTCCAATAAAATGTCAGAAAAGCTGGATGTTTCTAATATCATGTAGTTAGATGGGACCTTAGGGGCCATGTAGCCTAATCTTATTATTCTACAAATGAGGAAACTGAGGTCCAAATAAGTGAAGTCACTTGCCCAAGGTCATATAGGCAGTAAGTGGCAGAGTCCAACTATGAACTCAGGTCCTATGATTTCAAGTCCAGCCTCCTTTTTCTTCATACCAAGCTTGCAAATTTTTTCCACACTTTATTCCAGTTGACATATTATAGATGATGCTTTCATATAATAAGCAAATTAATGAAATTGTGCTGACAGCAGCATAGTCAAAAGTTCTATTCAAACTGTAGATTCAGGAAACAAGTGATTTTTGTTACTGAAGAAGCAGCAGAATTGTTTGGCAGCAACTTGGTTGTTGGAGTAGTTCCATTTAGGAACTTGTCACTCAGGCCAAGACAGGTGAATCCCTTCTTTGAGTTGAGAAGGGGGTAAGGGAGGGAGAAGGGAAAAGATAAAGAGAGACAAAGAGAAAGAGATGGGGAGGGAGGGAGGAGGAGAAGGAGGAAAGTACTCTGGTTTACACATTTAGAGCAAATACTCAGGATGCAATAAAAGCAGTATATCTTTATCTGGGAAAAATCGTTTGAAGGGAGGAAAAATATTTTGAAGCAAATGTTATGACCTGGAAGTATATAGAAGGGTGGAGATACCAGAGGTTGTGCTGATGAGGAATAAATAGTTTAGGAAGAATAAGGCAGATAGAAAAATGAAAGGTCAGAATGTGACAGAAAGGAATTTCATAGTTTAAAATTATGCCATTGCCAAAATTATGAGTGATAATGGGATTCAGGATCACCTCACTGGGTGACTGATATGAAAGGAGGAAGTAGACCATTGATAGGAATAGAGATGAGCTAGCAGAACAAACTAAAAGGATTTCATTGTGAATATTGAAGTCCCCAAATAGGAGGACAAGCAATGAGACATGTGGGAACATTGTGAGACAGGTACTGAATGACTTGAAAAACAAGAGTGAGGCTAGTAGATTATAGACAAAATTAATATGTACCATGGGCTATATAGATAAAAGAAAATAATAGTGATAGTAATAGAAATATCATATTTGTGTAGCACCTTGAATTTTCAAAAGGCTTTACATCTTTTTATTTTATTAATTTGTTTTTTAGATTCAATTTTATTCAGTTCTGAATTCTGTCCCTATCTCTAACCATTGAGAAAGAAAAAAAATCCATTCAAGTATGTAAAGTCATGCAAAATAAATGAATTTTGGCATTAGTAAGGTGAGAAGGGAGGGAAGGAAGGAAGGAACATTCTCCAATTTGGTCTGAGTCCACTAACCCTATGTAGAGGTAGGAACTCTATGTGGAGATTTCATCATGCATCATATGGAATTGTCATTGGCCATTGTGTTGATGAGTTACTCTTTCAAAGTTGATTACTCTTTACATTATTGTTATGGTATAAATTGTTATCACTTCACTTTGCATCTATTTTCATTTCACTTGTACATCTCTATTAGTGATTTAGAACAGTTTTCATATAGCTGATAGCTTTGATTTCTTCTGAAAACTGCTTTTTCATATCTCTTCATCATTTTATCAATGGGGTATGGCTCTTCCTCTTGTAAATATGACTCAGTCCCTATACGTTTTGGAAAAGAGACCTTTGTTATGGAAACTCTGCAAATATTTTCCCTTTGTTTTTTTCATGTTTCATTAGTTTTGTTTATGCAAAATTAAAAATGAATTTTAGGTAATCAAAATATTCCATTTTATCTCCTGTGAACTTCTTTATCTCTTGTTTGATCATTAACTCTTTACCTGTCCATAGACCTGATAGATAATTTCTTCATGTTCCACTTATTCGTTTATGGTGTCACTTTTTTTTTGTCAGGGCAATGAGGGTTAAGTGACTTGCCCAGGGTCACACTGCTAGTAAGTGTCAAGTGTCTGAGGCAGGATTTGAACTAAGGTCATCCTTAATCCAGGGCTGGTACTTTATTCACTGTGCCACCTAATTGTCCCTATGGTGTCACTTTTCATATCTAAATCATATACTAATGTTGGGCTTATATTTGTATATGGTATGATATGATAGTCTTTACCTAGTTTCTGCCAGGCTATTTTCCAGCTTTTCCAAAGATTTGTGTTGAATAATGAGTTCTTGCCCCAATATCTAGGATATCTATGTATCTATATATATCAATATCAATATCTATAGATATAGATATAGATATCAAACACTGTTAATATGCTTATTTGCTTTGGGTGACTAATCTGTTCCATGATCATCTATTTCTTACCCAATACCAAATTGTTTTGACAATTACAGTCAAATTTGAACTCAGGTCCTCCTGAATCCAGGGCCAGTGCTTTATCCGTTGCGCTGCCTAGCTGCCCCCACTGTAGTCTTTTGGTAGATTGATTGGTATGTCACTGAATGACTAAGTTTATTTATGTAGTGACATCATTTTTATTATATTGGCTTGGCCTACTCACAAGCAATTAGTATTTCTCCAATTATCTAGATCTATATTTGTGTGAAGAGCGTTTGTAAGACTGATATGATTCTTGTGTCTTGGAAAGTGGACTACCAAGGATTTTATAGCAAGGCAATTCTTTTGCATTTCCTTAATCAATTAGGTCAGCTAATGGTTTACAAATATTAAGGCTTTTTGTTTTGGTGGGGCAGTGAGGGTTAAGTGACTTGTCCAGGGTCACATATCTAGTGTGTCACGTGTCTGAGTCTGGATTTGAACTCAGGTGCTCCTGAATCCAGGGCTTGTGCTTTATCCACTGTACCACCTAGCTGCCCCCAAGGCTTTTGTAAAAGTAGCTCTTGGTTCATAAACTTTATTTGTCAGGTTTTTATGTTTTTTCCTCCAATTTTTAAGATTTTTTGTATTTGTTTTGGTGGTGATAATTTTATTTTCTAATTTTCTTTAATCATATACTTATTTTATTGATTCTTTTTAGGTCCTATAAATATGACATTTCAAAAATGTTTTCCTCTCTAGATGGCTTTTCATTTATTCTATAAGTTTTAGTATACTGACTCAGTGTTATTATTCTCTAACAATTATTTATTGTTTCTCTGACTTATTTTTGCCCCACTCAATTAGTTACTAGTCCTCCAATTACATCAAAATATTTTGTTCATATTTTCTTTAGTGATTTCTATGGTCATTACATAATAATCTGTAAAAAGATGGGGATTGTTTCTACTTCTTGTTTATGACTTCTTTGTGTCCTACTATGTGATCAGTTTTGTGAAACAAATTGTTGATATGAAAAAATGGGAAATAGATTTTTAAAAATAAAATTAATATAGACTATCATCATTTGTGAAGAAAGTTGAATTGTTATACATTAATTACAATAATAAAAACCTAAGATCATAGAAACTAATTTAGCCAACAAATAGTTGTTCTAGGACACCACCAGTCTACAGTGCAAACTCATTTGTAAATGTGTAAATAGAACATAAGATTATGAACAACAACCTTTTTCATTAAACTATAAGGAGTATTAGAGGAAAAGAATATTTATAGAAAGCTTGGTGAGGGACCCACTTAAATCAGATCACTCCAAAGGCATTTAAAGATAAAACTGGAAGAACAATAGACAAAAAAAAATGGAAATAACCTGGAAGTATTTGCATTATAAACCCTTTTCTCTATCAATAATGGTGGAACCACTTTCTTTGAAATCCATCATGATCGCCCCCTATGTGCTACATGAAGAAATAGAAATGGAACTATAGAAAATAAAGATTCTAATATTGCCAAACTATATTCAAGTATATATAGAAGAGATCCATCCATGCAGAAGATAATACAGTGTTGAGGGCCCTGAGGGATTAATTCTCAAAATATCCATAGCATTCTTAGTAGGGCGTGGGACAGGAATCATAAAGCAGAATCTCAGAGTTGGAAGGGCCCAGAAAGGCCACCTTAGCCAGCTTCTGGTTGAAAGGACATACAAGATACCAGACAAGTCGTTATCTAATTTTGAAGAGAAGCCTTCATTCTAGTGATCCACCTTTGAAAAGGGATATTACTTCCAGGGGCTGTTCATTTCTCTTATAGACCTAATTGTTAGGAATTTTTCCTCCCATTCTTGTCTCATTACAACCAATTGTATGCTCTTACATGCAAAAAAGTCTAATTCCACTCCCACATACCTCTTCAAATACAAAATAGCTGTCTTAAAAGTATTTTAATTGATGTGAAGATGAAGGATTTGGCCTACTGAAGTTAATATAAATTAGTACTCAATAATTCATTTGAATCAAGCTAAGGTGTATACTTTTCTTTTTTTCTTTTTTCTTTTTTTGTTTTATGGTGAGGCAATGAGGGTTAAGTGACTTGCCCAGGGTCACACAGCTAGTGTCAAGTGTCTGAGGTCAAATTTGAACTCAGGTCCTCCTGAATCCAGGGATAGTGCTTTATCCACTGTGCCACCTAGCTATTCTTTTTTGAAAGAATGTGTTTATTTCTTCTTAATTACATGTAAAAACAATTAACATTCTTTTTTTTTAGTTAACTTTTGAGTTTGAAATTCTTTCCCTCCCCTTGAAAAAGGCACGCACTTTGATATAGATTATATTTGTGAAGTCATGCAAAACACATTTCTATATTAGCTATCTTGCTATATAGGCAAAAACAAGAAAAAAGTTTTAAAAGTATGTTACAATCTGCATTCAGACTCCATCAATTCTTTCTCCGGAGGTGAATAGCATTTTTCATCATGTGTCCATAAGGTCTTCAGTCATTGCATTGCTGTGAATAGCTACTGTGTCATTCATGGTTGATCATCCTACAATATTGCTATTACTGTATCATATCACAACTTGTTCAGTCATTCCCTAATTGATATACATCCCTTTGATTTCTCATTTTTTTGCCACACACACAAATAAACTATTTTTGAATATTTGGAACCTTTTCCTTTTTCTTTGATATTTTTGGCATATAGATCGAGTAGTGGTATTTCTGAGTTAATGGGTGTATACAGTTTTATATGACCATAGCTTTGATTTCTTCTTCTGAAAATGACTGTTTATATCATTTGACCATTTATCAATTGGGAAATGACTCATATTTTTATATATTTGAGAAATGAGGTATCAGAGAAATTTGTTGTAAAAATTCTTTCCCAGTTTCTTGCTTTCCTTCTGATTCTGGTTGCATTGGTTTTGTTTGTGCAAAAGCTTTTTTAATTAATATAATTAAAATTATCCATTTCTATCCTGTGATGCTCTCATTTGCTCATAAATCCATTCTTAATAGATCTGACAGGTACAGTATGCCATATTCCACTAATTTGCTTATGGTGTCACCTTTTATTTCTAAATATGTACTCATTTGGACCTTATCTTGGTTTACAGTGTAAGATGTTCTATATCTAGTTTCTGTCAAACTCCTTTCCAGTTTTCCTAGCAATTTTTGTCAAATAGTGAATTCTTTTCCCAAATGCTTGGATCTTTGCTTTTATCAAACCCTAGATTACTATGGTGATTTACTGCTGTATATTATATACTACTATATATACTGTATATTATATACACTACTCTTTCTTAGTCAGAAACCAAAATGTTTTGATGATTATTGCTTTGCAAAACAGTTTGATATCTGGGAATGCCGAGTTGCTTTCCTTCACATTTTAAAAAATTGATTCTCTTGATATATTCTCTCAGTTTCCTTTCTTCCAGATGAATTGTTATTTTTAGCTTCATAAAATAATTTTGGTAGTTTGACTGGCATGTCACTGAATAAGTAAACTGAGATAGAATTGTCATTTTTATTATATTGGCTCAGCCTACTCATGAGCAATTATTATTTCTCTAGTTGTTTAAATCTTACTTTATATGTGTGAAAAGTGTTTTGTAATTGTATTCATTTAGTTCCTGGGTTTATAATGGCAGGTAAATTCCCAAGTATTTTATATTGTCCACAGTTATTTTAAGTGGAATTTATCTTTCTATCTCTTCCTGCAGGACTTTCTTGGTAATATATAGAAATGCTGATGATTTATAAGGGTTTATTTTATATCCTGCAATTTTGTAGAAGTAATTATTTCTACTATTTTTTTAGTTGATTCTCTAAGATTGTCAAAGTATACCATCATATTGTCTGCAAAGAGTGATAGTTTTATTTCTTCATTGCCTATTCTAATGCCCCAAAGTGTATTCTGATATAAAAGAATTTCATTTTCAAAAGAAGATGCTTGTTTTTGAATAAGAGTCATGAGGCCTCATCAACACTTCACTTGCCTTAATGGAATCTATATTTCAGTATTCACTGATGTTGGACTGATTTCCTTCAAGATTTAAGAGCCACCTTCTACATAATAATAATAGCAAATATTTATATATAATGCTTTTAGATTTACAATGGTCTCTACATGTATAAGTAGCCTTTTCCAACACACCCCAACTATTAGTGCTTTCTCTACCCCCAAAAATAAAAAATGTATTTTATTGGTAAAAATGACCATTTATTATACACATCCATACAGATATCCCTCCCAAATCACAGGGATTAGGGGCATGGCACCCCTGAGGTCTGGAAAATCTGCATAAAATTTTTGCCCTCCCTTTGTACCAGAGAAGAAGTTCGAATTATTATGGTATTAAAAGATAAACTATGTTGATATTACACAAATACTATACATATATTTTATGCATTTCTGAGTTTCTAAACTTTTTCTGCATTCTCTGGCCTTTGCATGTCATCTGTGGCTTCCACAAAACTCCCCCAAAATTCCTATTTAATTTCTTATGTTGACCCACAATATATCATAACCATGATGGATGGGGAAATTACAATGTGGAAGGGATAACTGTATATGCATGTTGCCTTTCCTGTTAGAACATAAGCTTCCTAAGAACATGGATTACTGTGACTTTGTCCCAATTTTGATCATGGGATCTGGCACACAATAAGCACTTAATAAATGATGGTTGGTTCATTTATGTTTTGGAAACTGACATTGTGTGCTAGGAATTAAATGATGGGAAAATGGACTCCTATTGCATCAAATGAAAGTTACAGTATGAGCCTGAGGAACTGAATTTTTGGTACAGTTCATGGGAGCTAAGCCAATCAAAATGAGGAATAAAGCTAAGTTTTAAAAAATTAAACTTTCTCTCATTAGAAATAATCAGATAAATCTTTAAGACTAGGGGCAGTTCTTCAAGACTGCCTTGGAACATTCTAAATCATTCCTGTTCTTATTAAAATCAAACTTTACTATGAGAAATAAAACACGTATCTCTTTCAAAGAGGAAGTATTCAAAACTGTGTGAGATATATCCATGATACTATTATCTTAGTTCATTTATATTTATTTTTGAAATATCTTTGCAGGCATATGCTATGCCCACAAAGGAACACCCCTTAGCCCCTTTAACAAACTCCATTGGCCAGTGGAGATTATATGATCACCATTATGCCACTGGGAAAAGTGAAAATAGTTTCATGGTTGAGAGCTGTCATATTAATAGAGGATTCTCCCCTAAGATCTGGGTCCTGTGAATAAATGATTTCCATTAAAAACAATAATAATTGCTTAACACTGATATCACTTTAAGATTTGCATAGTATTTGCAAATGCTCTTATTTGAGTCTTGCCAGAGACCTGTGAGGGAGGTGTTGTATAAAAACAGGGGTAGTGATACCTTATATGAGGCAACTGAAGCTAAAAGAGATTAAGCGAGAGTCAGTGGTAGGATGTGAACTGAGGTTATATTGATTCCAAGTCCAATGCTCTATTTGCTATCGTCCTGGTCATTAACCACTAATATCTATTAAGGAACAAGAAAAAGTCTAAGTATATTCTGCCAGGCTCTACTCCTAATGATGTTATACGGGTGAAAAGATATATGTGGGGGGGGCGGCTAGATAACACAGTGGATAAAGCACCAGCCCTGGATTCAGGAGTACCTGAGTTCAAATCTGGCCTTGGACACTTGACACTAGCTGTGTGACCCTGGGCAAGTCACTTAACCCCCATTGCCCCCCCCCAAAAAAAGATATATGTGAATTTTCTATTGATAATTTTTCCTAGAATTTTCAGTCTAGGACCTCTCAAATCTAAACAACTGTACCAATACAAAATCAGATCATCCATTTTATAACAGGATCATAGACTTAGAGCTGGAAAGGGACTTTGACAATCTCATAGGATCAAGGGACTTTGTCAATCTCATAGAATCTGACACCCTCCTTTTACATGAAGATATATGAAAACCAAGGTTCAAGGAAGAAGAGTGATTTGTCCAAGTTGACACAGCTACTGAATGGGAGATACAGTGTTCATACCCAGTACTCTAACTCCAAATTTGTCACTCTAATAAAGCCAATATCTAACACAAGAAGTTCCAAATAATCAGGTATGCCATGATGTGTACAAGTGAATATGTTTTATTAAATGCATACTAACATTTCTATATTATGTGAATATACATAATAAATTAAAACGTATATATATTAAATATAGACATGATATCAGAATGTAATTATTTAAGGTGGGAAATTAAGACCAACCCATTTTTTTTAAAAGTCTCTTTTGGTCACTCCAAATTATTATTACCCATAAAAATAATGTAGTACTAATTTTTCCCTGGGGAAAAAATTAATTCCATAGCATTGTAGTTAAGGGACATGTTTTATTTCATAGTTTTCTGCAAGCAAAGTTGCTTTGATACAAAATGAGTTCAATGATACAGTGCTACCATCCAGTCAAGCAAAAGAAAACCTCACATTGAAATGAATGCACTTTGTATTGATATTCTTATAGGGTAATATTTCTAATATCCAGGAGGTCTCTGGACTCATTTAAAGCAATGGCACAGAAATGCTGCAAGGTATTGGAGTTGTTTTATAGAATGGCAAGTGCTTGAAGTTACTTCCAGAGAAGTAAGTTCTCTGACAGATCCTGTTTAAATAACAGTAATGTGAATGTGTTGATTTCTTTGTGTTGTTGGTTTTTTGGTATGTGTATTAGAGATGGTGTTTGGTTGGTTGGTTTTTGTTTTTTTTGTCGCCCATCTTTTGAAGTTCATTTTAATAATCTCAAAATAGATCGCTTTGTGTCTTTTGGCTTTTGACGGTTGTTTTTGTTTTTTAAAAAAAAACAAAACAAAACTCGATATGTCATGAGGTATCCCTAGCGGTTAGCTAATGATGCAGTGATGCGGCCCTTCTCAGTCAGGTCACAGACTTACCTGTACATACAGGAATTGAGTTTCACGTGTAAGTTCTACACATTGCTGTGTACAAATGTTAGTCTTTGTTAAAAACTCTTTCCCTTCACATGTGATGTGGTATAACCCCCAAAATATCTGACAAAAAAATTATACAGGTAAAAGAACAAGATAAATACACAAAATAAGGCCATCTGCAGAATTTAAAACTCACCTCTTGCAATATTTCACAATAATCTCTACATCATATTTTACATCTTACAAACTTAAATAGTAAATGCACAAGGAAGGCCCATAGCAGAACCAATCGCACTATCTTTTGGTGGACTTGTCCAGTTTGCTGGCAGGTGATTTCCTCTGGGGGGTGGGGATTCTGGAAGGCTTGGCTGTAGTTGGTCGAGAACCTGCTCGGGGGGTTGGTCTGGTGGTCTGAGGCACAGTCTCCATATCTGAGCACACAGACTGGATTTCTGAAATATCAAAGTCAGAGGCATCGCTACCTCGGCGACTGCTTGACCTGCTCCCAGCTTTGCTCCCAGCTCGACTTCCAGGTCTGCTAGGAGTTCTTTTGGTATCTGAGAACAAAGAGAAGAAGCATTAGTCCTATCATACTCTGTCATGCTTCCTACACTGAAGGTCTGACACATTGTATTTCAAACATATGTGGTCCCTCCCATAGAAGGGTGCCCAGTAGCCACTGAATTAATTCCATTCCATCCAACAAATATTATGCACTTACTAAGGTGCAAGACCCTGGGATTATACAGGGGGAAAAAAAGGCCCTACCTCATGGATTTTATATTTCACTTGGGTGGATAATAATAATTAACAATGTGGTAAAAAAAACGGAAGTTTTAGCTGAATCATTTGAGAGTTGAGCGCATGCTACTGAAGCGGTTTTTGAAGGACCACCCTTTTGAGGAGGAGACCATGATGAATTACCTTGCGCCTTGCTGCTGCCCAGAGAGCTGGCCAAGCACGCCGTGTCCGAGGGCACCAACTTCCAGGACACCAGTTTAAAAACTGAGGGAGGAACGGAAGTTGGCTCTCTCTGGATTTTTTAAAACTTAGCCGTGGTGGCACGCACGTGTGTTGGTTCCCGGGTTGGCGGGTAGTTTGGGATTCGGTGAGTATTATAAAGGAAAATAGACTAAGCTTAGATCTAAGATTATTCATTTGTATTTCTACTTCCCTATTTCCCTAATTGGTATCACCGTTTGTTGTCTAATTAATTCCCAAACAATAAAAACTAATCACTCACAGATTTAAGCTCAGAGGCTTCTTTTTCTTAGTGGTCTGGGAGATATATATGAGGGAAAAGTTAAAAGGGGGAGTTTAATGCTCATATATCCAATTTAAAATCTCACAATAACAACAATAACAATTCACTCAAATATTTGGGACCCTCTTCACTCAAAACAATGAGAGTTCAGGTCCACCAAATATACCATCATTAGCTATCTTGGGGTGATAAAATTTGAAATATATTTGGAACTCAAAGCAGAATGCCCAGTACAGACATTCAAATTCAGTGCTTCCCTTTTCCCCAGACTCCTCTTAATGGTTCTATTATTTATAAGCATATTTGACATTAAACAGACATAATGAACGAGAACCTGGTTTTATACAAAAGATAAACTTAGTTATGACTCATATCTGTCACAAGCATTCCAAGATTCATTGAGGTGTAGAAAGCTATCCTAGTGCATTTTTAAAAGTATGATTCAAATGCCCAGAATCTAATTCAGATACCACTTCAAAAATCAGGGTAATTAGCTAGCTGCCACCAAAAGAGCTCAATTACAAACTTGAAGCAGACAGAAGAGTTGCTATTCCTCACACTAGGGGGAAATGGGTCATCCAGTTATCACCTCCCTAGGTACTCTAGATTCGAATAAACCTAGCCATCTGCTGTTGTCACACCAGTCTTTCTACCTTGGTTAGCCATGTTGTTCCAATGATAACAATGAAGCTGTAGAATGAATCTCAATGCAACCTCAATAGAAATGGCCCTTAACAAATTTGCTGCAAGGAGAATTTGTGGCAAACGGCCAGATTCCCAGACGAAATAACTTTTTATGTTCTCCCAGAAAATATTTGTAAATTATTTTACTGTGTAACTATTAGACTGCTAAAAAATGTTTCTAAGCCCCTTTGCCATCCTAAATATTGACATAACTAATTCTAAAATCCTATTTACACACAGCAGAGTTCTTTCATACACACGTAAGCACATGGAGTCAATAAAAGAAAATAAGGAGTTAAGAGTTTGGTTTGGGTTTTTTTGGGTTTTTTTTTTTCATTTTTTAACTGTGATTAGGAGTCTTGGCTAAAGACTGGAGAGATTGTGACTTGCTTATCATTACAAAACCAATGTGTTGGAAACAGGACCTGAATCCTGCTCTTCCAGATTCCAAGACCAGCCCTCTATTTTATTACTCCATTGCAATCCCTCAGTTAAAGATACTCTTCAGTCGTATCAGCACTTGCATGTACAAATTCAACAATATAATAGGATTCTTTGGAAAGTCATCACAATTGAAGAATTGATCAATGAAGTTCAAAAAATGTCATGTAAAATCTGTAAAAATGAGGTTAAATTGGTCTTATCAGAGACAACCATTTGATAGTTCCAACTTAATACTGTTCCTAATTGATGTATTCACATCACAGTGACAATGTAAACTGTTTCCTCAGCATAGGGGAAAAGATACCCTGGGTACTTTTGGAATTTAAGCCTTAATACATGTAAAAATAGGTTTGTCTTGGTGCTGTGCCATAGCCAGGTATCTCAGCCCTTCCTTATACATTCACTTAAAAGGACTTCACTCAGGGGCAGCTAGGTGGCTCAGTGGATAAAGCATTGGTCCTCAATTCAGGAGGACCTGAGTTCAAATTCAGTCTCAGACACTTGACACTAGCTATGTGACCCTGGGCAAGTCACTTAACCCTCCTTGCCCCACAAAAAAAAGAAAAAAAAGAAAAAAAAGGACTTCACTCTTCCAAAAATTATTCTCACTTTCACAAGGACCACTGACTCTTAGTGACTCACAAGCACTCACCTGCAAACTGTGTTCGGACTCGGGTAGCTGCAGTTGTTATCAATCCGGGGTCCTCCCCTGACTGGAACCCTTTCCCTGATAAATATCCTGGAAGTCGAAGTTTACTTCCCTGTATCGGTGTTCCCTGTAGTGACCAACAGAAAGGATTTCATGGTACCAGTCCCAGTCTGTGCTAATGCAACACCAATCCCTTTCATTTCACATTTGTCTTTTCCCATGTAGATTTCATGGGGAAGGTAAGAAAAATAAACAGCCAGTTTCATCTAAACCAAGATTTTTATACCTCTTGCCTCATTCCCTTAATTCAATGAAAACCTCTAAAGGAAACATGATTTTGGTGAAGGAAAAAAAACAGGACATTTAGAGGGTAAAAC
The DNA here is from genome assembly GCF_019393635.1 of Dromiciops gliroides. NCBI lineage: Eukaryota > Metazoa > Chordata > Mammalia > Microbiotheria > Microbiotheriidae > Dromiciops > Dromiciops gliroides. The sequence goes on from NC_057864.1 coordinate 276,513,031, forward strand.
CTAGTCCAAGTGAATCTGTGAGTACAGAAGTAGAGGCTGCTTATCCCATTAAATGTCACAAAATATGGATACATGCATTTATAGCAGAGTTTTAAAGAGTAAAGGTTCTTCCACATACATACAAATGCTAGGCAACCAGCCTCTTGTAGTACGTTTGGAAATACATGAAATGATGTTGCCTTATTTAGGGTATGTGGACAGAGGACTTTTGGGGCAATGGCATACTCATGCTTAGATTTTCATATTTGATACTTACAATTTAATTCAGAATTTATGTAACTATGCCCTGACACATTGTGATCAACACCTGGGGAAAATTGGGTGAGGCTTTTTTAAAGGTTTCACACTGGAGTTGCAGAAAACCCAAATGAAAAAATGCTGCTAACACAACTGTTCTATTTTAATGAAAGGTTTTAGAAAAAAAAAAACTAAGCCTGCCAAGCCTGTTTTTTTTTTCTTGGATATTGGACATGTTTCAGCGTCTCTTCCCAGAATCACATTCCCCAACCATGTAGTTAAGACAAATAAACAAGCTTCTTAGAAGTATAAGGATTTATTTACATGCAGTGAATTATTCAAAGTGAGTTAATCTCTACAAATGGTTATGAGTGTGGGTTATATTTCATTCTTTATGAAACACATTTACAAAGTTTTGCATAGTACAGAAAAGATTCTTGGCTTCCAGGGTTGCTTGGATTTTCTTTTCTGGTGAGACTACTGAGTTTTAAATCGAGTCAAGACCTGCCATAACAATGAAAAATGTAGAAAAAAAGATGGCAGCAGTAATCATTAGGTGTTTTAAAAGGATAACTATGCATCTTTCCTACAGACAAAATTCATGAGTTCCTTTGTCTTTAATTTCAGACTGTAGCATGTGATTGGGAGTACTTCTAACAAAATCATACTACTGTCTGACTAAAATTAAAAAAAAGAAAATCTTTCAATCTGGAAGGAAACATGATAGTTTTATTAGCCTAATGAACTTTTCTGGCATTTTCAAAAATAAGCATGGCAATATTATCTGTTAAATGATGTCACATTAAACTAAAGTGAAAATCAACATGGCATAATATGGCATAAAATGTAACTATTTAAGAATGTCATTATACAAATGTGACCATTAAAGAAATTTTGAGAAATTCCTTAATTTACGCTATAATGGGATCATAAGATCACAGACTCTGTGATGAAAGACAACTTAAAGGTCAAAAAATTTACTCCCTCATTTTAAAGGTGAAGCTACTAAGGCCTACAGAGGAGGATTTAATTTCTCAACATCATATTAGTAAGTAGCAGAGAAAAGGGTTCAAAAACAGGCCTTCCACTTCCAAATATAGATTTTCTTCCACTAAATGATTCTGCCTTTCTATAACAAAATAGTTTTGCTCATACAACATTTTCCCCAAATTTACCATATTATTGTAAGTGAATTTTACTCAATAGAGCATCATAGACTTCAGGCTGAAAAGGACTTAAGAGATCTAATCCAACCTCCTCATTTTATAGATAAGGAAACTAAGGCCCAAAGAGAGACTAAATGACTTATTAAAATTCACATCAGTTGTAAGCAGTAGAGCTAGAAATTGGACCCAGGTCTTCCACTGGCTAAATAGCCCCACTTCCTTCAACTGAAATCTAACCAGTTGGAAAAGGTTTTGAGTGTAGCTTGCTTTTGTCTAAGGACCACTCTACTTAAGTTCTGAGCATCTCCCCACCAGAATTCTGGCCATCAAATAATGATTTGGGGAGGGGGTAGAGCAATACCAATTTATGGAATGTAGAGGTGCAATTGAATCTATGTAAGTGGAAGGCATACACACATGAATGAAATTGCATATGTTTTAAAGAATTAGGAATAATGATGTATGTTATACATAGGCATACTCAGGATTTATGGTGTAGTGTTAAAAAGACCTGTCTTACCTTCGGTCAGCTATTTGATTTTGATTTTCACTTAACTCTTGATGTTTTCAGATACTATCATTTGTCATGTTACCCAGTTCACATGGTTGTTGCAACAGCAAAAGAAATCAAGTGTCAGGGGCGGCTAGGTGGCGCAGTGGATAAAGCACCGGCCCTGGATTCAGGAGTACCTGAGTTCAAATCTGGCCTCAGACACTTGACACTTACTACCTGTGTGACCCTGGGCAAGTCACTTAACCCCCATTGCCCCGCAAAAAAAAAAAAAAAAGAAATCAAGTGCTTTGAAAACTATAAAGTACTGTACAAATCTGACAAGTGATTGAACCTTTCTTGGATTTTGTTCCTTCAACACCAACCCGAGGCAGTCTGATTAGGTGGTCTCTAAATTCCTTCTAACTCCAAAAAAGGAGAGAATCATCCCATGATACTCTACCCTAAGCAACACACCTAGAGTATCATTTTCAGTTTCTGGCACCAGATTTTAGGAAGGATGAGAAGTTGGAGGATGTACAAAAGTGAACACTTAAAGTAGAGAAGAACCTTGAGGTCATGCAATAATTGGGTCAGTTGAAGGAACTTGGGCTATTTAGCCAGTGGAAGATAATATTTCATTGAAGTAGCGGATCATATTCGTCCTTAAGTACCTTAAAGGCTGTGATGTGGGGGGAAAATTAGGGTTATTTGGTTTAGCCCCAGAAAGCAGAACTGTGGAAGGTGCCATGAGATAAACTGAGGAAAAATTTCCTAACATTAGAACTGTCCAAAAGTGGAATAGGCTGCCTCAACATGTAGGGAAACCAAATAACCATTTATTAGGTATGTCGCAGTACAATTACTTTTTTTTTTTGGATATAGGTTATGTTTGGGTATGGCTATTGAGATCTCTCCTAACTTTAAAAGATGTACTTTTTGAAATGCAATGATTCTGTTTAAAAATAAGGTAATGATTCTAAAACTGATCCTTTTCACAAAACGCCAAAGACAAAAATAAGATTTCTATAAATAATATGTTTACATGGTCATGTGATTATCTGCTGTCCAAGTTTGTAATATGAAAGTCAGCTTAGTAGATAGATGACTGGCTTTGGAGTCAGTAAGACCTGGATTCAAGTCCTGCCTCCAAAAAATGTAGTCTGTGCAAAAATGGGCATGTCAGTTAACCTCTCTCTGCTCTGGACAAGTTTGTAAGAACAAGTTACAAATGAGCAGCTGATTGCAGTGGTGGAGAGAATTTCCACCCTGGGAGTTCTCCCACTATAAAATTCCAAGAAGTGTGGACCTCTCTTTTCCCCACAAAAAAGTATGCACTATTTCTTTTTTTCTCATTATTTTAAGAAATGTTAGTTTATTCATGCTTTAGTCTTGTAAGAATTCATATGTAGTCAACTCCCTATTATCTGAATAAAATTTACTGGCTTTGTAGGTTTTTATTGACAATTTTTTATATAGGAAAGGCTCCCCAATAATTTAATCACATAAATGGTTGGTTCTGTCAATGTAAGATGATTTTTTCCTTTATTCTCATGAGACACTGTTTCCCTTCTATCTTGTAAATAATAGAGAGTTGACTTTGCAATAATTTCACATTCTAAGTCACAGATGTCTTTGAGGAATTGTAATACACCTTTCCCCTTGTGTAACTGCAGTGATTTGGAGTAATGATCAAGGAGCAGAACTGATCTACTTGATGGAAAACCTGCCTTTTTACTTCTCTCTAATTTCTCCTTGAGAGAAAAAGTGATTTTATATAACATTACATAAATTACTCTGGGTGGTAACTTTTCTAATTCATTATCAGAATAAGTTATCTTTTTTCTTCTGGAACTGGTTGTCAGCACTGAAATCAGGCAAGAAAACAAGGACAAAACCTTCAGGTGAGAAGATTTTTATGCTAAAAACTACACAATCTTGGGGTATACATTTTATTTTCAGTTTATCCACAAGCTGCATGTTTCTTAAGAAGAAATATAACATTGTAAATGGATTACCTTTGGTCTTCAAGGGAAATACACTTGGCATGTTAATTCTATACAAGTGTGCCCTGGGTCACAGATGTTGTGAGAAGCAAGAATGGTTATTCTAATTTTTCTCACTGGTGACCCCTTCCTATAATTTTGATTGGTGAGCTCAGAGAAATCTAGTAATAATTTTGAGGGCAATGAATTTCTGGAAAATGGGATAGAGAAGAAGCTTTCGGGGTGAAACTATAACACCAAACAGTTTGATACAAGGAAAGAAGATATTCATTCTTTAGAAGTTTAAAATGGAGAGAGTTGTGATTCCATAGATAGGTACAAACCAGAAAGAGTGACAGTGCATGTTAGTGTCCTGTTAGTTTTAAAGAAGTTGGTCAGTGTAGAGTCTAGGTCCTTACTATACCTCTGCAGATGACACTTGAAAGTCTGAGGATTCTGCTGGTTTAGAAGGAGTTGACGTTTTGCTGTTTGTCAACCATGGTTTACCATAATTGCGTATTAAAGGCTGGACTATCTGTATGAAACAATGGCAAATCAAATATAAAGGACAGTAGGAGAAAAAAGCAAAACCATAGAAAAAGATCACTAAAAGCAGAGAGATCACATTTTACAGTAGGGGTAGCCACAATAATTAAAACAAGCAAAAAAGTCAGATGGCAAATAATAGACAAAAATGAATAAGTCACTGTAACCATAGTACCTAAGCAAGTAGCTTCTTTTATACCTCTAAAGGCACCATAAGAATCATGTTTTTGTGCACCATGTCATATGACAAACTGAAATATTGACCAATCTAGTTTGACTCTGAGAAGATCGACTTAGCATTTGAGGTCATGATAAATCTAATTATTCCACAGAGAGAAAACATTTCCTGAATTGACTCCTACCTTAGGGGTGCTCATCATGGGGGCTGGAGGTGAGGCCACTTGACCAGCAGGGCTGGACATTGAAGTTGATCTATTGGGGGAAGCGCCTCTAGATGATGGTCGTGATCTCCGCCCCCTAGGGCGGAAAGCTGCCATAGTTGTCTGACTGGCACCATCGGCTAAAATGAACTTTTCACGGAGTTCCATGTTTGTTCTTCCTTTAGCTGAAGTACACGTGGGGGGGGGGGGGAGAAAGGCATTTAAATGAAGAAGAGAAATTCAATGAGTGCATTGGTCAACATATTTCAAGAAAATTCTATTGTGCCATGCTAGCTCCAACCCAGCTCAACAAAAAGTCAAATGCATCACTCTACAATGCATTCGTTTTGGACATAGGCAAGTACAAAAGGAGAGCGTGCTTATTCTAACACTTCACACCAGCAAAAACAACTCACTATTTAAAAGAGTCAGCATGAAAATGGAAAGCCCACATGCTAAAATATCCTTAATCCATCAGTCACTGATGCGTAGATTTCATTACCTGTTTCACCACACTTGGATGGCTAGTCCATTAGTCAGGGATTGTGCCTTGCATGTACCATATAGGGTAAGGAAATTGCCAGTAGTTTTAAAAAAATGATTAATTTATCGCATAATATTACATAAGAATGAGAGATGGCTTGTTAACTGAAACCACCACATAAAATTAAGTTATAGTTTTTTCCACATTCAGATAAAAAATTAGCAAATATTTTCATTTGGCACCTTGAAAAAGTAAGCTTTACCAACATGCAATAACAAACACCAGACCCAAACTTCAATGAAATAATCAGTGGTGCCACTTATATGAACACATATGCACACAGAAAACATTCCACAAGAACTCAATGAGCAACGTGTTAGCACCGTATTTTATCAGTGTAGATGATCATTGTTTTTGTAACACCTTTAGCGTGTGAAATTTTTGAATACTGAACTTGAAAGCACCAGCCCAGTTGGATATGTGTTAAGCCATACACAATAAATGAAGCATGTTATTTAAAAAAAAAAAAAGATTAAAGCAAGAATGTGAAAGAAGAAAAGAGAAAAAGAGGGGAGAGGCAAAGGGAGAGGTTGCCAACCTATAGTAGGCTGAGTAGTAGTAATTGAAGAGTTTGATTCCGAACGTAACATTTTACTCCCATGATGATGAACTAGAAAAAATGACATAGGATACCAATCACATTAAAGAATCTCGTTAGCAGGAGAAGAAAACAAGTATAGCAGTTGAATATGCAAAGGACTTCTACTTCTGGGCTGTTAGGACACATTCTAGAGGAAGAGTTCCCTTAGTAATGAAAAAAAAAACAAGCCTCAGTTTCCCTTTGTGGGCAAAAAAATTACCTGCAGTTACTTTATGACTAGCTAAGAGTCAACACTGTAAAAGGCAATATATGTTAAGCGCTGGCTTTTGTAATAGGGGCCATATTAATTTGAATTATTTAAAGACAAAGAAAGAGAAAGGATGAGTGAGAGATTAAAAAAGGAGTGAATATTATGTTTATAACTATCTGAATTTCACTTTAACTCCATGTACTAACATAAATTTTTCCTGCAGTGAGTCCTATCTGTTTTAATTAAATTTACTCTGCAAAGTATTTTACCCAGGTGAACAACAACAACAAAAAGAACAGGTTTGTTATTGTGCTAAGTATCCCCAACTGGTAAAGATTAGATTCTGTTGGCAGGTGGTTTTAAAATTGGGATAAAAGTAATCTATTAGATTAAAATATCAATAGAGTTAGAAAACCAATACTGTCAACTATTTTATTAAGAAATTTTGATAAATCCTATGTAAAAAAATTTCATTGTCTTTTCACTAAGCTTCTTTGTTTCTACTGAAAATTTTTGAGGTAGGGATAGGGATGGAAATCATCTTTCTAAAAAGACCTATTCTAGTACTTTGCTGCCTTCCTGTTGTATGGTTAGCCATAAGAGGTCAAAACAATGGAAAGAGTATGGTTTACATGACTGCCACAAGTTCTTTTGAGAACTTTAGGCTGACAAAGAAAGACCAATGTGAAACATTCACTGTTGGAATCAATAAACAACTGAAACTATAACCACAAAATGCTTCTTATAATTTAAAAATTAACAATAATATCCTGTAAGGTTTCATTATCCATTACACAAGGATTGCCTTACCCCTACAAGGATCATTTTTCACTAAGAACTCGTCAAGTGCCATCCATCCACCTCCAACACGAACCATCACAGTACTTCGCAAGATTCGAACAAGACGAAGTTGTTGGGAGTCCCCAAACTGTACAAGTTAAAAAAAAAAGCAAGCTATGTTTTTAATAGTTCTTCTCATTTAAAACATGATATTTAGGCGCCAATCGCTTAAGCAACCAATTTCAATTCACAGTTATTAGTAAAAATCTCAGAAAATGATTTGCATAATAAATGATCTGCATTAGACTCTGCTGCATGCTGATTTAGATGATAGGAAAAGCATAGCAAAAGAAAAAAAAGGTTACTAAGAATCACTTTGCTTCCTGGAGATTATTTATTTCCTTCTTGATTATAGGAAGCCATTAGTAAAAAATGATTTTAAAATATATTTAGCCATCATTTCTGGAGGTTGAAGCAGCCATGAAAATAGGCTCTGGCCCATGTTCTCTGAGTTTAAAAGAAATAAGAATTATCCCCAAAGAAATATGACTGAAGAATAATTATGTACTCTAACTTTTCTTTCCAGTCTAATTAAACGGTTTTGTCTAGAAATATATGGGGAAATTTGACTGTATTTTTTTTAATCTAGTGAGCAGCTGAGGGGACAATGACATCTGGCTAGAAGACAGCATCAATGGTAAATATGGATGGTGGAGGAGAGTGACCGCAATTTTTAGGGTAATTTAGAATGTCTACCATTAGAAAGATCTTTTAAAACTAATTTTCAAGATGGGATTAACATATAACAAACTGGGTTTTACCCTGACATAATATTGATTATAGCTAGCATTTATAGATTGCTTTCAGGTTTACAAAGCACGTTAGATGTATTACCTTATTTGATCCTCATACCAAGCCTTGTAAGATAGGTGCTATTATCCCCACTTTTAAAATGAGGAAACTGAGGCACAGAGCAGTTAAGTGACTTGACTAGGTCACACAGCTAATGAATATCTGCAGCAAAATTCAACTGGGTTCTTGACTCCCAGGGTTATAATCTATTCTCTATGCCACCCAGCTGCCCTATACATTGATAACTTTCATATGTCTTTCCAACACATATTTACCAGGCCATGTTACAAATTCCCTTAAGTTCTTGGAATCAAGTTGGTAGCAAGTAATGTTCACTCTCTACCCGTTAGTAATGATTTCACAACTTTAAGTCCATTTCTAAAAGATTTATGTCTGATGGGTAAAAACTCCATGACAATCTGGACAGGTGCCTTTCCAGCAAAGTTCAGTACCAACTGAAGGATTAAATAAACTGTAACTAGTTTCAATCAATTGAAGGAAATACATTTGAGATATTTAATTATTTAAACTTCATTGATAAATTAGGAAACATTGTTTTCAATATGAAAAAAACCTCCCAACTTTGAATCTTTTGATTTCAAATTAAAACATGACTCAAAACAAAATTCAAACAAATCTCATTTCAGATTCTGAAGGGCATCACAAGTATATACAAAACTCCAGCTCAGGGTCCAGTGCCTTTAACCTTCTAATAGTTTCAATTTGTTGCTGCTGAAACCATTATTTTTAACCTTGGGAACTTAACAGTACTTCTAAAGTATGTGATCCTGAAATGTAAATTAATATTTGAAAGCAAGAACACACATTTCTTTTTGTTAGAAGACCTTCAGTGCTGATAAGCAAAGGGTAAGGAGGGGAGTAAAGGAATATTACTACCTTGGGGAACCAGACAACATGAAGGCTTTTTGGTCCATAATTATAATCAAATCAAGCATTTTGGGAGAAGTATAAAATGCAAATAATTTTTAGGCAAGACATTCAGATCTTATTAAAGAATTGGGTTATTTTGGATAGAATCCCCCCAAACTTTGTTTCTTTTATTTCCTATTCAAAAGTATCACAATTACCATATTGGAAAGCCAAGCAGAAAGATCTAGAATCTCCTGCTGCTTCCATTCATAACTTTTCTCTCAATATGGTTGGTGCTGAACCTTATGACATGAGTGTCTTTCTCTTACATGATGAAATATTTTGCTTCAGTAACACCCTCCTTAACGGACATAGGGAATATGAGACAAAGATGGTATCTAATATTAATTATAGGTTAAATCTATTAAAAGTTTATCAGATAAATTTTAAATAATTTATTCCACATGTAACAAGAGAAATATAGTTTAATAACTGAAATGGAAAGCATTATTAAATCTGAGTGACTACAGAATATCTTATGTGCTATTTATAAATTTTAAGAGACATCTCTCTGGTCACAGTATATCATGCTTTGCACAATGCACAGTGAAAAACTACTTACACTTCCGTTTATCCTTTCATTAGTTCTAGAATCACTTGAGTTGTTATTCTATGTCACTTGATTTTTTTAACCATATGAAATAAAACAAATATAAACTTAGGAAACATGTTTTCTCACAGAGATATCTACTCTAATTGTCCATATGAATTTCAAGGAAATTAATCTGATGATCCAGTACTCAAAACCTAGAGTAGAGTTAGAATGTCAATTTAGGGGATATGCAGTCTTTGGGTAAAAATGAATTAGCATTTGGGCCTAGAGGGAAAATTGTAGAATTATACATCAAATTGTGTATGCTTGTTAGGTGTTTTCAAGGATTTTTATTTCTCTCCTATTATATTTTCCCAACTAATTGGCCTGATGTTTATCCTTTCCTAATTCCTAGTTACCATCTTTTAAGGTTTCTGAAACTAATGGGCACCATATAATTTGCAGTAGCAAGTACCCATCCCCATAAGATATGCTAACAATACTGAAGAAAAACGGATCTACAGGTTATATTTGGGAGACCAAAAACGTGTGCCAAATTGCTGTTCATTATCTGGTTCCCTTGAAAGTAATCTCCTCACTGAGACAAAAGGCAGAAAAAGGGATCCCAGATCAGGGATCCTTTGAGCAGTTACACCACAGCTAGTCAACAGCATGGGGAAAGATGAGCCATGGCAAGCTTTAATGACTATGGATTAAAAAAAATATAAAACACCATTGGGAACTCAAGAATACATTTCACTGGTTTATACCTGATTTCCCAGGAAGAACTGATAAATGAAAAATGGAAGAAAGACACAATTAGTTTAATAAGAAACTTACTACATGACTCCAAAAGAACATAAACACACTCTGTCACACTCTACTCTTCTAAATATAGTACCTAGCTTAGAGATGGGTGGATATCCAATTGTCCAAATATTAAATTCGCATTAATCCTGAATTCTTCTCCATCAATAGTTCTTTAAATTTTAACACAGATATGGTCATGGTTTTACATGTAAAATTTATTGAGTTCCATTTGGAAGTTAACTATTTGGGGGAAACCCAGCATATTTCTTTTCTAGCTACTAAATGATTACATACTCTAATGTTTAAAAGAGGGAGAGAGAAGGAAAATGGATGGTGATACCAGTATTCCTTAACGGAATTATTCTGAAGAAGATATGCTTAATTTCTCTGATTCTCATGGAAAAGAAAGTCATTCTCAACCATTGAGAAACATTCTATTTCACCCACAAATAAAATGAGCCTTTATCGTAATTATCTCCATACTGTATATAATAATGCCTTATATTTATATAGTACTTTAAAAAACATCTCATTAATCAACGAAGTAGGTAGGGTCAATATGATTATCCCCATTTTATGGAGGAGGAAAATGAGGCTCAGATCACAATTAGTGACTTCCCCAATATCATAAAGCTAATAAGTGGAAGAGCTGAAATTCCAACCCAGAACTTCTATCCTTTTCATTACCCATACTGACTCAGACAAGCAAGAATAATTTTATGGATCTGACTTTGATTAACTTTAACATACTTGAATTTGGGGTTAAAAATGTGTTGGAAAATAAAAAACGGATACAGATTTAAGGCATTATTGTAAAATATGAACTCCTCTACTAAAGTTATGTTCCAATACATTATCATGATGTGGAGGTGATCTTCTATTTTTAATGGCTATACAAGAGGTGAACAAGTTTTGGCAGCTCCTACCAGAATTTGCCTTCTCAAGACAAGCATCATAACTGGCAGATTTCTTCCAGATGATGAGAATTCTGGACATAGCAAATCATGAAACTATCTGCTAGACCATTTTACTTCTTGGTTGAGGAAATACGTACCCACATCACTAGTCATAGGTACTTCAAGTATAAAAGAATACCATAGATGAATGAATGTTTATATGTATACACATACATTTATGTATACATATATTATGGTAATGTATAATATATGGATAGAAATATATATTTATATATTTTTAATATATGTGTGTATATATACATACGTATAATATATATCATATATCTTTTCCCCCACCCATAATGTCATCAGGAGCTCTGAATATTCTGAAGAAATCTGTCTAGAAAATATATAATTTAGGATCTTCCTAGATATGAAACTAAAAAGATTACTACTACATAATAGTGTAATGGTATAAAAATAAATGTGTAATACACTGGGAAAATGTAGACCAACTCTTGATCACATTTAACATCAAAGAACCAAGAAGCTATTAAGGGAAACTTACCCTGTATTTGTTATCTCCAATCTGTTCCACTTGGAATCGTTTTGCACATTTACATTTAGCTACCTGCCTTGTCACCTGCCAAAAACATGATTGAAATATTCATTTCAATGCCAACATTGCACTTTGGAGACTACAAAATTTTGGAACAACCACAAAACATGGAAGCAAATAAAATGACAGAATGAATTGCGTGGGTGGTGATCTTGGCAGGATGCTGTACAAGACTGTACATGATGGAAATAGAATGGGTACCTCATCTTCAATTTTGTCTGCATCTGTCAAAGGCTTATAAGCATCCTTATTGGGATGAAGTGCTGCAACAAATTCGTAGTAGTCAATGTAGCCATCACCATCTCTGTCAAAGATATCAGCAACTGCACTCATTTCCAGGCGACTGGTTGGGAATTCTATCCATGAAAACACAATAGAAATATGCTTCAAATTGATTTGCAGTTTAATTTTGACACTCTACATCACTGAATGACCAACTATGGCGGCCAAATTAGTGTTAAAAAACAGGTGACCATAATTTTGTTCCATGAGGACAAGAACTGGGGTTTTTTTTGTCTTTGTGTTGCCCGAGGCATAGAACCATACCCGCACATAGTAAGTGCTTAATTTTGAAATTCAACCTACCATAAATTAATTTATCATAAGTTAATACCTAGGTTTAAATCAAAGTAAATTAATTGATTTCCTATCTCACAGTAATAATTTACATGAATTTTAATAACTCTCTTTAGAATTCTGAATATCTATGGGGTTAGGCATTTGACTAACTCAATTGGTTACAGAAAGTAAAATATATATATGTGCTGAAGACAATACATTTTTAGACTTTTTATACTTATTTAGTAGGTGACAGTAGATTCTAGTTTTTATACCTTATGTGATTAGAAGATTAGGAGAAAGAAGAATAAGAGGAAGTAGTCTAATAAATTTAGGTAGCAGTTATAAAATGGCCATTTTCCTTAGAGGAACTGACTTTACTAGAAACTATAAAGGAAATAATTTCTAATAACACAGGTACATAAAATATTTTGATTCTATGTGTTTTCTAAAGTACTAGTTTGGTTTTTTTTATTGTTTTTGGTTTTTGGTTTGTTTTTGGTTTTAGTGAGGGCAACTGGGGTTAAGTGACTTACCCAGGATCACACAGCTAGTAAGTATTAAGTGTCTGAGGCCGTGATTTGAACTCAGGTACTCCTGACTCCAGGGCCGGTGCTCTATCCACTGCACCACCTAGCTGCCCTAAAGTACGTTTTAATAACAGCATCACTTACTAGAGGAAAAGAATTCCATCAATAAATTCTTGTCGTGTTATTTTTCCATCTTGATCTTTATCAATCCGCCTGAAGAAGTCCATTACTCGAGATTTCTTGTGATTCATCCACCGCATGTATTTCTTACGCCAGATATCAAAATCAAAGTTGGCAAATTCTTTCAGCTGTAGAGAAGGAAAATAATTGGTACGTGTTTTCAGATTAATATGATTAAAGCTTATTTTATCTATAGTTTGCTCATGAAGCTGACAGAAAAGTCCTTTAAGAGAAGACTTTTAGTCTAGACATAGTTATCACTCATTTCAGAAGGAAAAAAATGCTCTGAATGAGTGCTTGCAAACCAAAATTTCTATAAAGTTTTATTGAACTTTCCCTTTAAAATTGCCATGCTTAGTCACAAAATTTTTAAACTGCCAAAATGTAACTGAAAATTCTGGATAATGATCTAGTCAAGGTGGCAATCATGCTGAGCATTGTAACTGCCAGCTGTAACAGTTTCTACCTAACACAGGATTTTCATTTACGACTTCTAGGGATCTCTTCTCTATTATTGTCTGACCCTCTATCCCATACCTCTGAGTCACAGAATATTTTCTCCTACATAGGAATTCCTGACCCCACACGCATAGTTCTCAGAATCGTATCTCCTTACTTCTGCTAGGTCTATTGATATCACAACAAAATACCCTAGATTTAGCTCAGATATCTCAATATTATACCTTTAAAATATACACTTTGACTTAAAAACCTGCTCTTTATTACTTATAAAACAAATAGGTTCCAACATTATTAGTATTTAAGTGTTAAATTAGATACATTAATTTTCTGTAAAAAAAATGAAGTGACTATTTTTAGTTTTAAATAAAAAATCTATCTATGAGGTACTAAATAACAATTAGGTTTTTCTGAGTATATTATGATGAAATGTGATAATTTTATAAGAAACACAATTAGCTTACCTCCTCCAGTCTGTCCAAGGCATCATTAAGTTTTCTTCTTCTTTCCAAAGCTAGAAGCCAGACTTGCTGCCATTTACTCACTAATAAGTTTACCCTGGGATTCTTTGTTTCAATTTGTGTCTGTGAGCCAGAAGGATATAAGCTTGATGTTGGGGAACGCTTCCCTGTTAAAAAATATAATTCAAATTAGTATGGGCATAAGACCTAAATCCTCAAAGAGGGGCTAAACATTATATGAACACTTGGCTCCTTCCCTTTAAACCCATGTTGAATTGATTCAATAGCTCAGTATTGTCAAAAGAGATGCTCTTATCTATGTGAAAGCTAAAACTGATATTCCATGGTCTTGTACTTACTATGGAACCCTGATGCTTATAACCATGCGGGGGCGGGGGGGGGGTGATATAGTATGGAAGAAAATCACTTATATACTGTAGTATACTATTTATGACACTCTTGCTCAAAACAGGAATCCTATCATTTAAATGATCAGCCTCTTATAGATCAAATATGCACCTTTGTCCTCCATGTGGCCAAGCAATGAATTTCCTTAGTACTACCTCCCTCTCCATCATTTGTGAGGGACATCAAGGAAAAGGAAAACATATATAGTTCAAGCTCTAACTAGCTCAAAAGAAGATATATAATTTGAGTAGTCATGCTAGTGAGATGAAAGTGTGACAAAAGGTCAATTATATTATTTTTTATAAAAATGGTCACAAGTGGATTTAAAAAAAGTTAAAAAAAGGTCACCTTCCACTTCTAATGTGTTACAACTTAGGAAGCCTTTTCTTAAAAACGATCACTTGAGAAATCACGATAACTATTTTTACTTGTTTGATGAAGAATATTCAAAGCACAGTACAGACAATTGGGCACACTATACCTCCATAAAGCACTTTGCAAACCTTTAAATATACATAATACTGCCTTGGCTACTGATATTATTATAATAAATATGAATTATTATTAGTATCATTATTACTATTATTAAGCCACAGACTATTGTCATCAGCAGATCAAAATGGTCTTCACCAAGACATGGCAAAGATGGTAGGTAGGGTGAGTATATCATATTATTCCCATTGGACAAATGAGGACACTGAACCTAGCAAAGGTTTAACTGACCATTTGCAGTCACACAATTAATTAGTGATAGAGCTGCAAGTACAATACAGGTCTGTACTAATAGCTTGGCACTCTTTCTACTATAGGTCATAAAAAGCAGCTAAGTGGTACAGTGGATAGAGTGCTGGGTCTGGGCCTGGAAGATTCATCTTCTTGAGTTCAGATCTGGCCTCAGACACTTACTAGTTGTGTGACCCTGGGCAAAGTCACTTAACCCTCTTTGTTTCAATTCCTCATCTGTAAAATGAGCTGAATAAGGAAATGGCAAAACTTACTCCATACCTTTGCCAAAGAAAACTCCAAACGGGGTCAGAAATACTTGGACATGAGTGAAATGTCCTGAACGACAACCAATGAAGAGGTGAAAGTTGTATTTGTTTACTCTTGTCTGTAAGACTAAGTACTTTTTTTATGGGCATTTAGCAATATAGTCTCATGTTAGGTACCTGGAGAGGGGAAATAAAGCATTGATGGAGAAATAAAATGTAAAGGTTATTATTGCTAATCATTAATAAAAACTAACAAAGTGGGGCATACCTTAATCATGCAATGGATCATTTTGTCACACTATGCATTATGCTTCATCATTATAAAAATAACATAAGCCCACTAATTCATAAAGGGTTATTTTTTTTCTGTTTGCAGATCACATATACTTGGGTTTTATTCTAGGATCTTGAAAAATATTCTAGGTAATTATAGTTACCAGATAGGAGTTTAGTTTTTGGTTTTTTTTTAAAACTAGTTCCATAGGTTTTCAGGTCCATGTTCTTTCATGAAAATCTCATGATAGATTAATTAAACAAATCATTTTTAAAGTAACTAGCATTTATTACATAAGGCCTGCCTAACGACTAATTGTGCATGTCATGAAAAAGTATTTGTGATTGTTCCAAATTATGTCATTGCTTACTTCCTGCTCTCCCCTTATCTAAGACAGGAAGTATGTGATTGTAACGGAGAGGGATCAGCTGCTCTTCGCTTATAGGTCTTAGTAACTTTGTCCACATCAGGCTGTTTTCTGGTCATTTCCTCCATGAAAGTCTGTAATGAAAAGGGTAGCTGCTTTAGAATATACCAAAATAAATAAATCATTATACAGAAATGGGTTAAAAATTAAAATACAAAACTATTTTAGTTATTGTGCCACTGTTCCTAACTGAGAAATTTTTAGTTTTCTTTGAATTATCTACCCTAGTAAAAAATATTACAGAAATTTGGTTCTCTGGCAAAAATTTCTTTAAAAAATACATATCTTGGCAGGGGGGGCAGCTAGGTGGTGCAGTGATAAAGTACTGGCCCTGATTCAGGAGGGACCTGAATTCAAATCCAGCCTCAAATACTTGGCACTTACTAGCTGTGTGACCCTGGGCAATTCACTTGACCCTCATTGTCCCACAAAAAAAATAATTACATATCTGTGATTGTGGACCAGATCTGTGATTTTATTGACATGGAGTTATCTCTGTAGAAGAAACTCCTTCTACTAATGCAAGTCAGCACCTGCTCTGCACTTTATGACTTCAGATAAATTTGTACTTACCAATCTGTAGCTTCACACACACACATATGCAAGGCACCGTGGTCACAAAGACAGGAAATGAAAACATTCCCAGGGAGCTAACATTATATTATTCTGTTTTTGTGAGGGAGGTTCTTGGGGAGTTAGGGGCCATATGTAAACATAGAGGTGAATGCTCTATCTATAAACTGGTGGAATCAAGGAATACCTTATGGAGGAGATGACACTTGAACAGAGCTTTGAAGGAAGCTAAGGCTTCTAAACTGTGAGGTAAGAAGGAAGTACAATTCTAGGATAGGGGCAGGGGATACCCTCTGTGCAAAGGCACAGAAATTGGCGATAGAAATATCATGTACAAATAACAAGAAATAGGGGCAGCTAGGTGGCACAGTGGATAAAGCACCGGCCCTGGATTGAGAAGGACCTGAGTTCAAATCTAGCCTCAGACACTTGACACTTACTAGCTGTGTGACCTTGGGCAAGTAATTTAACCCTCACTGCCCTACCAAAAACCAAAACAAAACAAATAACAAGAAAGAGCTCAGGTGGGGAAGGAGGCTAGAGTATGTGGTAAAATAATGGGATTTAGCAGATACTCAAAGACCCACCTGGAGATTAATCTAAACTGATTGAATCAAGTGAGAGTGATTGACTGCTGATTAGCCTACTTCAAAGTTAACTAGATTGTAATCGCACCTGGCTAGCCCTTAATAGATTTGGAGGATGCCAACCAATCAGCTTGAAGCAGTGTGTAAGGACCGCCTCTGTTCCAGAACTATAAAAAGCTTCCACAATCAGTTTGCTAAAGGGTTCCTGATTAAAGCAGGCTCGTGGAGGAGGACTTCAGGAAGAACCCAACCAGGCTGGAACTCTAGGCTAGGTAGGACTTCTTTTTCTTAACTTTCTGACTCCTTGTGAATACCTCTATCTTTAATAAATGTTTAATGCCCAAAGACTGGTGCTGAAGCTTCTAATTTAAGGTGACCAAGCAATTTAGATGTTAAACATCACAAGTTACATAATGGAGAAACAAAAAACAAAGTAAAGGCTTATGTCAATCACTTCAAGGTTCCAAAAAATGATCTGTAGCCTTAAAAATCAGTTATGTATTTCTGACCCTTGGGGTTTTTGTCACATTTTCTTAAGATCCTCTCTAAACCAGGAGGGGTTGATTAATAGTGAGATTGTTCATAACAATGGCCCTTAAATCATTAAGTTTGGTCCAAGAGCACACAACAAGCCCCAAAATCTAGTTGGGTGTTTAGTTTTTCCTGGGAAAATGAATGTGAATGGTAAGGGCTTTAGGAGGCCCTGCCTTTAAACCATGGAACATGTATTTGCCACAGCCCATTTTCTCAATTCCCATCTAAGAGGAGATTTCAACTCAGATGTCCGACTTTTTGTCTTCCCAGGTATCTGAACATGTCGAAGATAAAGCTCATTTTTACCTGGTGTTCTGCTATGAGGGTTTCACCTCTTCAATCTCCTGAGGGAGGACTTCTTTGTCCTTCTCACTGAGTGTGGTCTCTGCCCATTGCAACCAAGCCGCAAAGCTTCCAACAATTCCTGTTTAGCGATATGATCCAGCCAGGGCACTGCTAGTCTCTGCTGATGCTGCTTCGCCCATGCCAGGACCTGTTATCAGAGTAGAGATTTTCTGAAGCTTTTTCAATGGGTAAAATAGCAATTTCCTTTTCTGCTAATGCAACAGCAATTATGTACAAGGACATCTACATTTCTAATGTATTGATAGCTATTTCTTGTGTTGTTTAATTATTCTACTCTCCTGTAATTCAAACTCACTTCAGTATAATTGCCATGGCCTACCCACTGATTTAAGCACAAGGAATTTAAAACCAAGTCTGTAGAAGGAGGTGAGACAGACCACAGGGGATCATAACTATCATTTTTTCTAAGTCCCTTATTTATTCTCAAAGAATAGTACCTAAGGGAAGGCTAGTCTCCCAAGCTATGTCTCAGGAAGTCAAGGACTACAAAAATCTCTGCTTTCCTTTACTTTCTTTTTTTAAAAAAGTTATTCGTTTATTTAGGATTTTTTTCCCTTTACTTTCTAATTTAATTTTGAGGACACATTTCCTTAGAAGGCTGATGCCGTCTCCACAACACACACCAATTCTGTACAACCCAATCTGCAAATCCAGACGCTCATCACCTCAAATATAGAATATTTTACCTTTTTGTATATTATTAAACTCGCTTAGGAAACATACCACACTTGGAATTATACTGAGCTGCTGGTTTATTTAACCCAGTTAATATGGACCAAAAGGATGGAATGAAGTACAGGGTGCCAGACTTTTGTCTATAAATGTTCAGGAGCCAATATCCATGGGAATTTAACTTTAAAAAAAAATGAAATTTAGAGGCTGATAATGAGTTAAGATGTATCATTAACTCCACAACACCTCTTCCCTCTTCTGACCGTTCCCAGCCAAAATAAACTCTACTCAACTGTATTATTTTCCCACAGTTATTAACTGCATTTTAATTAGTGACTAATCTCCAACTAATAAAAGATTGACAGGCATTACACTGATTATTTGTGCCATACTGACCTCCTCAAACCTGGCTCTAATGATGGTGATCCAGTGCTTGATGGTGGTGATGGAGTCAGGGTGGCAGATAGCCAGGACAGCTTCTCCCATACCTGTTGCTTTATTTAGTTCAGCTCTTTTCTCTTCCAGTTTCCTCATGAATTCCTAGAGTAGAAACAATTATTTCAATTAGTCACTGGCACTAGTTGAAAAGAATTTGATTAAAGCCATCTTTTTCTTAGCTAAACCGTATTGATTCCAGCAGGTTCTTAAAAAATAATCCAGTGGTTCATTTAAAATTTGGTTCACACTGCCAGGGGGGAAAAAGTCACATCTAATCAAGTTTAAAGAAATTAGTAGAGAGTGGCCTGAAAATAAATTAAATGTTATACTCTACAACAAAAATGAATTTAGGCACACAATCTATGAAGGATGTATTCCAATGTCACAAATTTGTCAGAAGCATCATAACCAGAGATAAAAGTAATATAGAAACCTAAGAGCTGACTCCCAGGATTTCAGATAAGGGAGGTTTATATATATATATATATGTGTGTGTGTGTGTGTGTGTGTGTGTGTGTGTGTGTGTGTGTGTGTGTGTGTGTGTGTGTGTGTGTGTGTGTGTGTGTGTGTGTTTAAAAGAAATAACTGAATATTAATAGGAGATAAAAATCTGCAAGTCTTGAAGCAGAGAGGAGAAGTTAGGTTAGGGGAAATAGTGAAGAGTAAGATCAGGAAGGAGGACACATGCTAGCCTTAGTCTGTGCTATGATGGGTGAGAAGCAAAGTCTTGGAAACAAGTGACACGGGCTCCTTGGCCCCTAAGCAGTTCCCAAGACAAGGCATCCTGAGCTGTGAGCATTACTTCAGGCCCTATCCCCAAGTCATGCTAAAGGGTTTATTTCCAGTTTACCTTTAGGGTCAAACCAATAGATCCAGAGTGATTTCAGCTGTCCCTTTCGACATTTCCCAATCACTCAAAATATACTACCCACCTTACTAGGCTTTAATAAGTAAGGTTTCAGGGAAAGCCCGCCTAGAGCTTTTTATTCCACAACTAGAGATAAAAGGTTTAAAATTGTAAAGTCATGGTGGGGGCAGCTAGGTGGCGCAGTGGATAAAGCAGCAGCCCTGGATTCAGGAGGACCTGAGTTCAAATTTGGCCTCTGACACTTACTAGCTGTGTGACCCTGGGCAAGTCACTTAACCCTCATTGCCCCCACCAAAAACAGAAAAAAAGAAAAAAGGAAAGTAATGGTGGGGAGATTTATAGTCAACAGACCAATAAGAACATTAACTAGTGTTGGAATCTTGAAGAGAGGGACTGCTACTGAATAAGGATAGGGCAGAGAAAGGTGGTCAGGATAGATGACAAAATTGGATGAATTCCTAACTTTAACATTGGTTCATCCTTCTTTACCTTCAAATGGACTAAGAAAAAACAGAAACCATAAAGCAAGTTACTTTTGTCATTTAGCAATAGTCAAGCAACAGCTCAGATTTATGAAGTGGCAGCTTTCCCTGATCAGCCAATCCCCCACCCCAACTCAAACACAGTTAACAAACTAAATGAAGCTTGTGGGCAACACTGAGTTTACTATTTTATCAAGCCTACTACGTACATGATTTACAGGAGGTAACACAGTATAATAGATAAAGCCAGTCTTGGGTTCAGAAAGACCTAAGTCTAAGCTGTTCAGGTCCTCTTGGTGCCCTAAGCAATACTCCCAAGCTTACCAGTTAAACAACACCTGCTGATCTGTTCTGGTAGAATGCAGTTTTCTCTATGGGAGTTTCCTGCATTAATAAAATTAAAGGTATTGACCCATATCTTGCTCCTTCCCAACAAAACAAAACAAACAAAACTTACAGCCAGTCAGTTGACAAAAATTGATTAAGTTCTTGCTATGTGCCACACACTGTATTAAGGCTAGGGATACAAAGAAGGGCAAAAACAGTCCTGGCTTTTGAGGGAGAAGAAAAGTAACAAGCATTTATTAATCTTCTACTATATGCCAAGCACTGCACTAAGTGCTTTGCAAATATCATGCTATTTGATCCTCACAACAGCCCTGGGAGGTAGATACTATTACACGCATTTTACAGTTGAGAAACTGAAGCGGAGGTTAAATAACTTGTCCAGGGTCACTAAGCTAGTAATTATCTGAGGCAGGATTTGAACTCAGGTCTTCCTTGCTCCAGGCCCATTGTTCTATCCATTATGCTACCTAGCTGCCCACATTTTCAATGAAGCAGACAACATGCAAAAATATGGGTTAAATATAGTGGAAGGTGATTCAGAGAAAAGGCCTTACTAGCAGTTGGTACAGGGAAAGACTTACTGCAGAAGGTGGGATTTGAGCTAAATCTTGGAGGAGATCTCAAGGAAGCCAGGGGACAAAGGTAAGGGGGAGAACGTTCCAGGCAAGGGTGACAGACAGCCAATGTGGAAGCACCTTCAAAAGGGCTAACGTAGGGGTGGCTAGGTGGCGCAGTGGATAGAGCACCGGCCCTGGAGTCAGGAGTACCTGAGTTCAAATCCGGCCTCAGACACTTAACACTTACTAGCTGTGTGACCCTGGGCAAGACACTTAACCCCAATTGCCTCACTAAAAACAAAACAAACAAACAAAAAAAAAAGGGCTAATGTAGCATATATGAGGCACAGCATGGCCAGTTGGGTTGGGACCACAGAATGGATGTGGGGGAGTAGTATAATAGGACTGGAAAGGAGGTTGGGACTAAAGTGTGAAGGAAGAGCTTTAAATTCCACATAGCAGTTTATATTTGATCCTAGAGGCAGCCAGCAGAGCTTATTGAGTGGGGTAGTAATACAGACAGATTTAAGCTTAAGGAAAATAACTTGAGCAGCAGCATAATGAAAGCTCTGGAAGGTCTGGCATCAAGAGAAAAAGGCTTTGGAAACAGGCCCTATAATGGATGTCATATGAAGTACAGTTAAGAAAAAAATCAGAAAGGCTTGTCACCAGAAGACTGCTTACATGTGATGAATTGGAGGGTTGGGGAGGAATCAGAAAGATCATCTATTAAGAAGAGCTGTGTAATCTTTTTCAGTGGTGGGAGTTTCCACATCAACAAAATTGTGAGACTTTTTTTTTTTTTTTGCAGGGCAATGAGGGTTAAGTGATTTGCCCAGGGTCACACAGCTAGTGTCAAGTGTCTGGGGCGGGATTTGAATTCAGGTTCTCCTGAATCCAGGGCCTATGCTTTATCCACTGCACCACCTCGTTGTCCCCAGATTATGAGACTTGTAAGTATTCCAGCTGACTTTCCCCTTTAATCATCATCTCAAATCTAATACTGACAAATAATTTGAGGTTAAGCAAGTTATTGTGTGACTACAAAGAAATAAAATGGGGCAAAAGAGAATGGGAAAAGAGTCAACACAATGTCACTGGGGCCAGTAGCTGTCAACTTTACATAACAAGATAAAAAGGATTAAACTTTTCACCTGCTAAAAAACATTATTTTGAGTTTGATATTCAAATTACTCATTAACGATATGACTTTTATTTCTCCTAACAGAAAGAGTTGGGGTTCTTCTGAGAAAGCTAATCTATTCTAAAGTGTCCTTTGAAGTCAGGGCATCTGAATTGAGTTAGAACTTCAAAGGCTTCTTTAAAGTCACTCAGAATTCTCAGAACCACCATAGGAAGTCACAAAACTACTCAGCCCATCCAATACATGTTCTCCAAGGACATCCTAGATCTGTTACTCAGTAGACCTACGGTCTCAAGGAGCTGCTTTGAGGTTTGGTAAAGCAAGAAAGGAGCCCCTTCTGGACAGTGCCTCTGTGAATGTTTACTGAGTCATTTACTGAGTCATCTGCACTAATACCGAACAAAGGAAATTCCCAAACTCAGCTACATGGATTCTTCTGCAAGGCCTTCAGAAAAGAAGCCAGGAAGTCCAAATCTCCGGAACATAAGAGGCCTGTGGTAATGGCTGAAAGGCCATTTTCTCAGTGAACATAAACTGGCTTGGCAACTGATTCCCAAGCTAGAGGAAACTTCCAGGAAGAAGCTCTTTCTAGCATGAATCAGCACCAATCCCTGGTCTAAAGTGGGTATGCCAGGTTCAGTTCCAGAACTCTGCTCCCTGCCTGAAAACCTACATCCCCCCGCACCCCTGACACACACGATCTGTCTGGTCCTGCTTGAACCAAATAAGAGCCTCTAAAAATACAATGACTTTCCCAATTTGTGTGCCTTATTCCACCAGGCACACAAGTGGGATAGATTTATTTCCATCCACCCTGACTGCCCCTCAATCCCCCTCAAGAAAGCATAGTTGCTTTACTTCTCACTACTTGTTATATTCTATCTGCTGGTGCTTAGTCTCCTAGTTTCAATGGTTTTCTCCATTAGAAGCATGAGCCATTATCCAGGATTGAGACTAACAGTCTTGGTAAGCCCCTCTGCTTCCTATGATATAGCTGAGGAAATTTAGAAAGCAATGGTTAATACTGTAAACCCTGTGCCTCTAGTGTGAGACCTGGCCCCTTCTGACATCAGTAATGTGACTAGGAGCAGGCCCTGAAATACATGCCCCTCAAGTTCTCGACAACATAAAAGAGACTGTTGCCCCTTCCTTATACTTCGCTGTGGGTTCCCAAACCTCACTCAAACTATATTAAGATCCACCCATAGCATTATTCTCTAATACTCATGTTTAAAATATGAATCTGAATTCTTTCTAATAATATTTATGTTATATCTCTTTCATTATATAGATGATTCTAATATTTTAGCATCTCATTTCTCTAGATGACACCTTATAAATTCTTATCTACGTTATTATGAGCAATGCAATACTTCATTGTTAAAGGCTTAGAAGGAAAGTCAACAGTAAGTGGCACATTAGTTAATGTGAGAAACTATTGTATTGATGATGTATTCCTGCTATTATTGTAATTAATGATGTGTATCCTACATGACCTTCAAGGACAGGGTTGTGTTGAAAACTGTCTGAGCTAATTACAAGTGCTGTCATCAGCAGTACATGCCATGTTTGTATTGAGAATTCCTTACTTTTACAGTCAAAGGTGAAAAGCCATCTGTTAAGAGACATGTGGACCATTCTCTTTAGGGGATTGGCAAACTCCATTAATTTTTGCTAAAAAAAATACCACAGCCTGAAAACCCACTGGCATTGTTTCTTTTAGTAGGATCAATTACTTAGCTATTGTGCTTAGGAATGTAATTATTTCCTTGCATTACTAAAGTCAAAAAATCAATCCATTTACAATCCTGTTTATACAATTTTTTAAAATGTTCCAAATTGTAGATAAAGAAAGTTCATTTCTAAAGAGACATATATGTTCACTAAATGAAAAAAAAATGACCAGGCTTTCAGAAAATTGCTCTGATGAACTTAAAAGACATCTGTGAAGTATCTGCTATTATGACTTGAAAAGAAACTTCCAAGGTGATTTGGTACAAAAAAAGTCTGGAATGAAAACAACTTGCTTTCAAAATAAAACTCATGCTCTTTCTTAGAAGTGGGGAACAGGTTTAACAGCAATTAACAACATTAAGTGCCTATAGAGGGCAAAGACATAAATAAAATAATCCCTGCCCTCAAACAGCTTACATTTTGCGGAACAGGCCAGAATGAGGGTAATTGCACTGGGAGCTGGAAAGGAGGGGAAGGATGCAAGAAAAATTGCAGAAATAGATAAAATAGCATCAGGCCATTGATTCAATGTAAGGGGTGAGGGATAAGAAAAAGTCAATGATACTTTTTTCTTTCTTTTTCTTTCTTTTTTTTTTTTTTTTGCAGGGCAATGAGGGTTAAGTGACTTGCCCAGGGTCACACAGCTAGTACGTGTCAAGTGTCTCGGGCAGATTTGAACTCAGGTCATCCAGAATCCAGGGTTGATGCTTTATCCCCTGAGCCACCTACACTGTCCCCAAAGTCAACAATACTATGAGCATTAACAAATGAGAGGTTTGGGTGATGATATCAATAGAAATAAAGAAGTTATATGGAAGGGTAAGTTTTGAGGAAATTAAAAAAATTCATTCTTTGTATGTTGAATTTGTATTGCTCAAGAGAAACATAGAGCAGGCTCTGGAAATAGAAGAATGGATATTATGGGAGAGGCTTAAGTAGTGTAAATTGTTGGCAGAAATAAAGATTTTGAAGTCTGACCGCTAAAACCATGGGAATGGATGAGAATGCCAAGTTAGGGAATGTGGAGAGAAAAAAGAAATGGCCCAAAGATAGATCTTTGAGGGACACCCATGTATGTGTAATGGGGAAAGCATGAGGATCTAACAAAGAAGAGAGGTAAGGAGTAGTCAGAAAAAATAGAAGCAGAAATACAAGAGTGAATTGTCACAGAAAGCAAAAGAGGATAAGGTGGGGAATGGTCAACATTATCAAACAATGAAGAATTTAAAGGACCAGCACCATTCCCCGCCCCCCCCCCACGCACACACAGAGTCACTGGATTTGCAATAAGGTCATCAGTGACCTTGAAGTGAGCAGATTCAGTAGTAGCATTTGGGAAAAAGAAGTTATTCTGCAAGGGGGTAAGAATTGAAAGGCGTGAAGAAATATGGGCATTGAATAGAGACTATAGTTTTAGATGCTTGGCAATGTAGGAGAGAAGAAAGAAAAGAGGTTGAAGGGAAAGAGGATTTATAGAAAAGTTTGTTTTTATAGCATTATGGAAAGGAAAGATCCACCACGTATGGACTGCTGGCAGATGCCACACAAGCAATTATAGGTGGAGGCCCAGGAAAGATCAAATAAAAGAAAACTCCAGCTGGGAATGGGTCTATGGTTATTAAAGTGGAATCTTAGCTTCCATGTTTAGCATGTGGATATTTTTGTATGCAAACATATGGATACATACAGATTATTTGCTGGGGGTGAAAAAGTACCCATATTTTTAACCTTTCATTGCAAAATCAAAAGTAATTGGGAACTTGCTTATTTCAAAACACTAATATATTGCTTCTTCCTGCAACACTTCATTCACCCAGTTAAATTTTACTTAGCATTGGTTTCTCACTCACTTTATGCTGATCAATGAGGTTCCGGAGTGCTTCTTCATCATCTGGGAGCAGGCCATGGAATCGAAGTGTCTGCTCAGCCTCAGCCAACCACTCCAGCAGGACATGCACCACAGAATGAAATTCTTCTGCCTAGCATTTCACAAGGAAAAGAAAAAACTTTTTAAAAATATGACTCATGAAAGGAAATCTGACAGAAATATTGTATCAGAAGATACTTTCTCCTCAATAAGAAAATTAGCTTCAGCTTTAGATTGCTTGTACTGACTTTCCATTTTAAAAGTCAGTGATCTATGGTGTTTTATTTCCATAACTATAAAAAGACATCAAATGTATCTTTCCAGTCTGCAGTATTCAGGAAGACTAAAAGCTTACTTGTGCTTCCAACTACCTGATTTATAGTTTCTAGGAAGCTTGACTTACTATGTCATCCATACAAGTTGAAAAACTGTGCAAGTAGCCCTTTGATCTGAGATCTGACAGATCCCCTTTAAAAGCATCATTAGTTCCTAGAGCTAAAAATATGTAATGAGGCTATAGTAATTTCATAAATTGCTAATCTCTTCTTCAGACTAGTCCCTCTTAAAAATTCCCAGGCAAAACCAAACAAATAAATAAATTTCTAGGCAACATCTATCTCAAATACAATAAAATGTTCTGTCATTCTCTTGGTGATAATGATAAAAAATAATGTATACCTGGCGCAAGGCTTCTTCTAACCGTGTCTGTTTTGATACTGATAATGCACATACAGTCTCCCACCGGGTACTTAATTCCTGCATTTGGACTTTAACCCAAGAGGAGTCATCACGGCTGCCTTCAATGAGTTCCCGAGCTGACCTCTTGAGAGCTTGCACACTGCTTGTCCTTTTCCCCAGCTCCTTTTGGAAGACCTAAGACCACCAGAGTTTCATAAATAAATCATCACAAACAATTCTTTCCAAATGGCAGTGATCTGATAGTGATTTTTCATAAGACCTCATAGCTGAACACACATCATTCTCATTCCTCTTCACAGTCTCCTCATAGGGGAGGGAGACTCTCCCTTCTCACTTCTACTTCTTAGAATTCCTAGTTTCCTTCCAGACTCAGTTCATAGGGCATATTTTGTAAGAGGCCTTTCCCCATCTCTCTGGCTTCTAGCATCTGCCCCTCAAAGACCAACCTCCACCTACTACTTTATTATTACTGAATCTACAATAAGATGATTCTACAAGTAATAGTACATAGAAAATTGTCCTTAATAATTAAATCCAACAAACAGTTATTTAGGGCCTATTATGAATAGAAATGAGTAGAGCAAATATAAATTATAATCTTTAAATTTGTTGTAGACCTGACATATCTGGTGTGTACTTTATTCACAGAACAAAAGAACTATCCCTTATCTAATTATTCCTGATGAGCATCCATATAGACACAAAATAAAGTGTGAAATAATTATTCATTATAATGAAACATAATACACACCAGATAAACCACATATGTCAAGTCTGCAACAAATTTTTTAAAACATTTCCATGGAGAACCAAATGGCTGTGATATTTATCTTTCAAAGAAAAACAAAAATTTCTCAGGAACAGTGGCACAATAAGTAAAACTCGCTTTGTATTTTTATTTTTAACCCATTTCCGCATTATGATTTATTTATCTGGTATATTCTTTTTTTTTTGTGAGGCAATTGGGGTTAAGTGACTTGCCGAGGGTCACACAGCTAGTAAGTGTTAAGTATCTGAGGCTGGATTTGAACTCAGGTACTCCTGAATCCAGGGCCGGTACTCTATCCACTGTGCCACCTAGCCACCCCCCCATGGTATACTCTTAAAGCAGCTGCTCTTTTCATTACAGACTTTCAAGGAAGAAATGACCAGAAAACAGCCTGATATGGACAAGGTTATTAAGACCTACAAGTGAAGAGCAGCTGATCACTCCATGTTATAATCACATATTCCTGTCACAGAATAAAAGGATTATCCCTTATCTTATTATTTCTGATGAGTATCCATAAAGGGGAAAAATACTGTGTGCAAGAGTTCATTATAATGAAACATAGACCAAGCCTTTTTTCTTATATGAATAAAGTATTTTGGATTTTTTTACATATAAAATGTAAAGTGAGAGTCTAAGTTTTAAAAAAAATGTACTATCTCAAATTGTACTATCCACAGGGGGGGAAAAACCAATCCATTTTGATATCACCATTTTTTTAATATGTGGTTTTAGGGTTTTAGGTAATACAATCATTTATAAGACCTTATTTTGCCCTTACATATAGGTAAAAACTCAATACCAAAAACAATATGAATTGGGAGCACTGAAAATAACCTCTAACTGGCATAACATCTTAACACGGATGTTCAAAATATTTAGCGCAAAATGATCTTCTTGCAGTGATTAATGGACAAATCTTTCATAATAAATGTTGTTGTCTAATAAAGTGCTACAAGTTCAAAGTACAGGGTCAAAAGATTTTTTTTAATAATGAAAGGAAGCCCATCTGTTGACCTGGACATTAGCTTCATAGCTCATGTCATATTTCACCTACTTATGTAACATCCTCATTTGAGTTCACGCATGGACTGAGCTTTATTTTTATTATAGAATAGTTTAAATTAAGATGCAATATGATGAAATCTTATTAAATATTTTTCAAGGAAAAATGTTCCATTTTAAGGAAGAAGCATTTTATTACATGAGTTTCAGGACTTTTCACTAAAAAAAAAACAAGTTAGGAATTGTTATAAGAACAAACCCCTTTAAAATTAACTGAATTGCACAATACATTTCAATGACCATTTATCCATTAAATTAGATTTCTATTAAGACTTTTTTCTAAATACTCTCATACACATTCAAAACTTTATTTCAGTGAAAATGATGTCTTGATCTTTTAAAAATATATTTGTATTTAGACATTTTTAAACTTTTTTACTTCTATGATTATGGACTAGCCATGAATGAATTTTATCATTTATATTTTTAAACAGCTTTCCAAAGGTCATTCTTTACAAATTCCAATAATATCTTATATCATGCCAGTTACTCAACCTTAAAACATAATTTTATCTATCAACTTAAACAACTAGCTTTCTATTTCATGAAAAAATGATTTAAAAGCACTTAACCCAAGTCAAATAGACCTCTGGGGACAAGTCTCCAGATCAATACGGAGACATCAATTTCTTAAGTGTTAAGCCTAAACCACTTTGTTCATGTGACCTACTAGTCAGCTGTGTACTCTAATGAATGATTTCACTCTCCTGGCCTGTTTAGGAATAGATAATGTTAAAGAGTTAAAGTCTTCACTGAGTCAAAACATGCCCCATGTATTATTTAGCCCTCTTTCCTCAAAATAGAAAATTAAATTTCTGGCTTTATGTTATGCAAATCCATTTTTTAAAATGATTATTTACAATATTTACCTCAATGTTAAAAAATAAAATGGCTTGTGTGACTGGTCCACATTTTAATAAATGGGGATTAAACCTGTGATTTAATTGGTATAAGTAACTTCTAGATGAGGAAATTCCTTGTACTAAAGCAGGTTGCCACCCCTTCTACAACTTACCATCTTAGATGCCTAGAGTGAACTATAAGACTTGAATTAGAAGTGGAACTTCAAACCCAGGTCTTTCTTGGTTCTGAGGCCAGCTTTTTCACCAGTATGCCATAAAATTTAAAAGAGCATCATGATAGTTGATTTTTAAAAAAAGAAAGCATACTGAGCTTTTTTTTAGTTACCATCCCTCCTTGAATTTTCAAAAAGTTAGTTCATTGGGGGCAGCTGGGTGGCACAGTGGATAAAGTACTGGCCCTGGATCCAGGAGGATCTGAGTTCCAATCCAGCCTCAGACACTTGACACTTACTAGCTGTGTGACCCTGGGTAAGTCATTTAACCACAACTGCCTCACAAAAACAAAAACAAAAAGATAGTTCATTGACAACTTCAGTCAGTGAGTCTAAGAGAAATCACATTAAGGTCTGTTGAATAAAATACACTGTATACAGTTTTAAAAGATGTAAATGTTTCCTTGGTCTACATCTTTTTACTAATAGTTTAAAATATTTAGAGTGTGCTCAGTGATTTTTAAATCCCTCTTAGTATCACACTTTTAAGTGTGATTTGGTGATTCTATCCTAAACTTATGCAAATTTCTTGCACTAATATCCAAAGATTAATTTCATATTAATAACAATAGCTCACATTTATCTAGCCTTTGAAGGCTTATTAAACGTTCTCTTCACAGCAACCTAACAGTGCTATTTATAAAAAATGTCATGATTGGCCTAAATTAGATTATTTTTTTCTCTTTCTATCCCTACCAGAATAAGTAAACAGGATAACATGGGAAAGTACACTAAGAAGGGAGTGTGAGTTATTTATCAATACCTTGTGATTATCTATCAAATTCATCACCAAATCCATGTCTCCATGGACCGGCTGATCTTCTGCCAACTGAGGTTCAACTCGATATAGCCAATCAATGAGAGCCTGCAGGGCATCTGTGAACTGTCCAGAAAATAGCAGGGCTTCCTCCAGTTTGTTTTGCCTGAAAAAATGTCAAATAAAAACGGTTAATCATATTTATTTTTATAAAGCAATGAGACACAGCTGAACTAACCTCTTAGGAAACTTTAGTAGTGACCAAGAGGGAAAAAAAATCCTAGGATTAAGTTCTGATATTAAAAAAAAAAATAGCAGTTGAATAACAAAATTTGAAATATAATTTTTTTTCTTAATGTATCTTTCCAATATTGTCTTCTTTTCCCTAAACATACTATACATACTATCTAAGGCAAATTAGTACATTAACACTTGTCAAAAATAATTCACACACACACAAGTTCTTTCAGGTCCAGTTAACAAACCTGCATTTCCCTTCAAAATACCCTGGACGCTCTTACTGTGAAGCTCACCGAACAGTGTAAGAAGAATAGGCATTACTGGGTGTAGGGTGATGGTTTGGATTGGTGGAGGGAGAAAGCTTGGGGAAGAAGTAGAAGAAATAGCAAAGTGAGTTTTCTCCTGGGTCATCATTCTACATAAACCCATGAAAACCCTTTAATGGATCAACAGAGGCATCTTCCTCTGTGTACTCTAATTACAGATAGATAGATAGAGATAGACATAGACATATCTACATATAGATATATATTTTTCCCTGGGGCAATGAAGGTTAAGTGACTTGACCAAGGTCACACAGCTAGTAAGTGTCAAGTGTCTTAGGCCAGATTTGAACTCAGGTACTCCTGAATCCAGGGACAGTGTTTTATCCACCATGCCACCTAACTGCCCTTTTCCTTCTTTTTTTTTTAAATTACATATTTTTTTCTGTGTACTCTAAATATCCTCATTTTCCCAAACTCCAAGATGTTCTTCACTGCTTTTGATATTGGACAAAAAAGTATTTCTCCCACCTATCCAAATGTAGCCCCCCCCCCCAAATAAAGGACTATTAAAGAAAGAAGGTAGTTTCCCCTGAAACCCTCCTAGTCTTTCTCCCTCAGGCAACTTTTAAAATGAGAGATTCTTCATCATTGAGGGAAAATTCCAGTTTTTGTAAGGTTATTTTTCATGAATTCAGATTTTTGAGAAGTTTCCTGTTTTACCATGTCCTTGGGAAATTCATGAAAAGAATAGAAAGGGATTGGGGTACACACTTATATACAAATATATACAAACATAAGTGTGTCAACAACCATAACAAAGGAAAGTAAATTTAGCAATAGTTTTAGATGATGCAAAATGACCTGGTATTTATGTCCTTTTTTCATATGTACATATGTATGTCTGTATAGATGTATGTATACATTCTTATATATGTATGCATTGTCTCCCCCAATGGAAGATAAGCTTCTTGAGGACAAGGGCTATTTACTTCATTTTTGCTTTGTCTTGTCTCTGGTGCCTAGTACAGTGTCTGGCAAATAGTAGGTACAACTTGGTAAATGCTTTTTGATTTATTGATGGAGAATAACTTTTTTGGTGATGGCAGCCTGGTATTAGGGACACAAAGACAAAAATTAAACAGTTCCTGCCTTCATGGAGTTTACCTTCTAGGAAAACAATATATACATATGTAAATATGTGCAAAATATTTACAAAATAAATAACATCATTTTGCATAATCTAAAACTATTACCAAAGTTACTTTCCTTGTTTATGACAACTAAATTATTTTTCAATTATACTTCAGTTATTAACAGAGTGGTTAGTACACAGTGGTCCCCACACATAGTAAGTGCTCAATAAATGTTTATTGAGAATGCCTTATTTATTTAATTCTATGGAAAATGAATGCTTAAGATTGTGTAATTTAGAATTCTAAATGTGGGTTCTAATCTGTCCCCCCAGTTTTGGGGGTAAACTGACTAAAATCACTGATAAATGTGTTTAGGTTTTTTAAGGGTTTATTGAAAGATAGTAAAAGAAAGAGAAAGATTGAGAACAGACTTCCTATAACCTGGCAATCCTAACCTTCCTAAGCTCCCACTTCTGAAGTCCTCTGCCACCATGCCAATCTCTCACACCAAAAAGAGACAGAGCTCTCTTGCCAGCATCTGCTTCCTACTTCCTGTTCCCCTCCCAGAAATGGGAGGTTCTTCAAACTGATTGGCTAGTGTCATTCAAATTCATTGGTTCACTGGACTCCATGTAAAGTTCAAAGTTTTTAGCTTCTGAGAACAATTACTTTCTTAAGTACTCTTAAGTACCCGCCACATGTGCTTACAATCTAGTTAACTAGAAGTAAGCCAGTAATCCAGTCAGCAGTCAGTCTCTTTAATCAATTCAATCAGTTTAAATCAGTCTCCAGGTGGGCCCCTGAGTATCTGCTAAATTTCATCTATCACATTCCATTATCTTGACACATCCCCCTCTTTGTTTCTTCTAGGAACAGGGTGTTCCTTGAAGAAACACAACCTATGCTAACAAACAATATATAAATAACAATACAGGAAAAAAGAGAAAGAGGAAATTTTGTCCAGAGGGGTGGTCCCTCACGAATGGTGCTTTGACACTGGCCGGCAGAAGATAATGTAGTCAATTCACAAAATGCTCATTATAAAAAGTTACCTTTTGAAATGCAAGATAAATTTTATGTGATTCTAACAATAGGATTAGATAAACTTCTAAAATGTCATTATCAAGTGAATCCTAAGAAACAACAAAATTTAGGCAAAATACAGTGGACAGTGTTGGTACTGATTATTGAAATTAAAGTACTCACCACTCCACTGTGTGAATAATTGATAAACTACAAAACACCTGGCAAACTACAAAAGTATTAAGTAACATGTAGCATCAGTAGCAAAAAAGAATGGCTTTGCTGAACTATTTTTAGGCGATAAGTAACTTATAGGGATATTGGCTTAGATGTTTACTAAGAAGTGTTAAATGTATCAAAAGAAAATTTACATATATATTTAAATCTCATAGTGAATAAAATGGTGATAATTGTGGTGATATTTTGAAGAACAAATGAGATAGTATACCTGTAAAGTACACTGGAAACTTTAAAGTGCTACATGAATGTTAGTTATTGTGGTGGTTACTACAACCACCTGCCTTCCTGTTAAGGCCTTAAGGTTGCTGGTGTTACCATATATCTTTATACTATGCCCTAAGGATCATAAGTACTCACAATTCATCATGTAACTGACCTCTCCTAAGTGTGTTATCTCTTCCTATTAGAATGAGAGCTTCCTGACAGCAGGGATTGTCTTTATTTTCTGTTGGCATTCTCAGAGTTTACCAGTGTATTTTTCACCATGATAAGCTCTTAAATAGTTCAGTTCATCAATGTTTTTTAAATTTGTTCATTCACTTAATTTAAATTGCACTCAGTTTTTTAAAAGTTTTAAAAACTATTTTAAGGAACTCATTTTACCTTTCCACAGATTTCCCACATATAGTGTCCCATTTATCTCTGAGCTCACTTAACATATCATCCAGTTTTAAATTGTCATCAGTCAGAGAGGTTTTCTCTTTCAGAGAACGTCCGGTTCTGTTTGTGGTGTCATAGACAGAATGTTTTGCTCCAAGTGCTTTCTGGAACTCCTGCATATTTGAAATAGAAAAAAAAAATATATATATATATAAATACATGTGTAGATATGATTAATAAAGGCATGAGAGAAATGAATTAGAAAAAAGTTAATCACTAATTGGAATCACAAATGATTAATAATAACAGAAGATGATGAAGTAAGTAATTTTTAAACAGTAGTAAACCAGGAGTGTTGGGGCTCCTCATGTGTTTTGTTTTTTATTTTAAAGGTTGTCTATTTGTTTAAAAGCAAAAATTTTTTAAAGTTTCTATAATCTTCAAAGAAGTAATTTAAGAAACCATGAATCTGTTTGAAAATATTAAACTGCAAGGATATAGCATACATAAAATTTAACTTCTTATTTACCATTTTTGAAAATTTCAATGTATTTGAAATAAGGTTATTAATGCTCTTAGTTTCATCTTTAAGCAGATGTGGTATGCATACTTTGTACCTCAACAAATTCTTTCTTAAAACTTCAGCTTCCTCACCATTCATTCTGTGTATTCATTCTCATGGTGGTTCATCAATGCCCAGGGTAGGGATAGTATGTGTGGGACTATGGAATGGCAGTAGTAATGAATAGGGGACTGGATTAAGTACTACATAAACACTAGTTACATTCATAATCATTATTATTATTCATGATGTGTCAACACTGAGGAAACATTCCATGTCCCTTGTAGCTATAACCACTTATTGTTCAAAATATTATCTGTTATAATAAATGGAACTACTGCCTAATAAGAATGAATTACAATTGCAAGAACTTGGCCATACCTCAAGTTGATGCTACAGCCTGGTAACCCCAATGAAAGCTACGCTATCATATTGCATGATTCCTCTGAAAATAGGATTTTTTAAAATTGCCGTGCATGGTCAAAGTTAGAGGACAAAATGTCCATTGTATTTTGTAGTTATGTAGCTTGCTGACTCTGCTTGTTTTAGACATTATTTTCTAGTGAAAAGTTTTAAAGAGAAGGGCACAGATTCATTTTACTAATAAATAAATGGGGAAGGAAACACATGATGGTTGAAAATAATTACTAATGTTGAAAATAAATGTCCAAATTCCAAACTAGATGCTAGTAGTACTTGAAGTTGACAAAATTGGGAAGCTTCATTAATGCACTTGATGTTTCCTATCATTTAGCATCTCTTTTTATAGACTGGCCAGCAACCTCATAAATAATGCTGATGCTTAGGTTCTTTGCTATGTTACTTTACTATTTGTTCACTGCTAAAGCCAATCCAGCTAAATCTGATTGTCCCATAAACATAAAACATGTAGGAATTGTCATATTTGTACTATTTTAATTTGTACTACCATGGAAAAAGGGCTGATCTATTTTGCCATTTCCACGTACTACAGAAAGATGTTTGATTGGTGGGATCATTGACTCAAACACTAAATGCCTCCTGAACACCAGCCCTTATAGGTAGCACTATGGAAGGCTTTCTATTGATTTTATCATTTAAATCTAAGAAAGCAACTGACTCCCTTAAGAAGGAGACTGAAACAGGAACAACTAGGCTACTCTTATTATATAAGACTTTTAATAAATAAACAATATGGCTCAGAAATATCCTCCTTGTTCAGTCTATCAATGCTTTCTGCCTCTGATGCATGATGGGTGTACTATAGAACAGTGTTATCAGACTCAAATAGAAATTGAGGCCACGAAACCATGCATAAAGATCCCTGTGGGCACATATTAACTTAGAAAACCACATATTAACATTAACTATGTTTTATTGTTTATTTTGTTCAATATTTTCCAATAACATTTCACAAATTGGGTTTGGGTTACACTCAGGAATGTTACTGGCCACAAGGTCATGTGCCTGACACTTCTGCTCTACAGCACTTTCCTTGGTCTTTGGTCCTTCTTTCTATACTCTCTCAGTGATGTTATTGACTTCCATGGATTTGATGTTTCTCTAAAGATAATCCCAGCCCAAATACCCAGCCCTCATCTCTCTCTACTGAAGGTTAATCCCTCATTTTCAACTGCCTATTGGACATCTCCATCAAACTATCCCATGTCAAGAACAGAAAACAAAGGGACTGCATGCCCTGCAGCACAGTCCTTGTAGCTACCACTATGCTTGGTAACTTCTATGAACCCTAGTAGGCTGATGAGCAGTTCACAAATAAGATATAACCTGAACTCAATTCTCAAAGTTCATAAAAATGTTGCTGCACTTTTATACTACTTATAAAGGACATCTGAACTTTTATACTACTTATAAAGGACATCTGAATACTCCGATTGTGGTAGAATCAACCCAAGAATGAAATTTAGTCTTATGTACAATCAAATTTGCATCAATATTGCAGAGATGGATTCTAGTCTTTGCAAAGCAACAATTATATTTCTGAGTTCAAATAATAAAAACACCATTGTGTGCAGGCAATTTTTTAACCATTTTCCATTGGTTTTAGGGGAAAAAAACTTTCCAGGTAGAAAAAATTATATTGTTTATTGATATTTTATTCAATAATTATAATAACTCCTGATGGTAATTTTAATTGTTTCCACTTCATTCACAAAGAATAATTCTAAATAATTAAAGTGGCCAATTAAAAAACATGATGGTTCAACTACTGCCAATTATTTAAGTATTTTTTTCTCTTTTGTTTGTAGACAATTTCATTTTCTAACATGGAGAAACTCTATATGTTGACATGTTAAATTTTTTTCTACAACAACTAATTTCAGAGATCCTAATGAATATGCTACCTAAAAAAATGTTTCTGTGTGGAGGGAATATTACTGCCATTTAAACAATCTGGAAGACAGCTCCTTATTTTAAACATATGGAATTGGAAAGGACTTCAAAAGTCATCTAGTCAAGTTATCTAGTTTAGAATCTGACACCACCATATTTAATCTGTTACTAGTTTATGTTGAACAGTGCTTTTGTCTAGTGGTTTAGCCAAAACATGATTAGTTGAGGCTGGAAAATAACATCACAAGGCAATGAGATGGCTTCCTTTTTTTCAACTTTGTACTCACTTTATGTTGTGTAAGTTGTGTCTTTATTTTATCTGGATCATTGGCGATTTCAAGCTCTGAATCCAAAGATTTCTCGGACTCTTCTAGCCATTCCATGAGTTTGCTCCATGCTTCATGGAACTACCAAAAAGACAACAACAGCAACGATATTTTATGTTATATAAATTTATATAAGTTAAAAAAGTAACTAAGTACACATATTACACATACAGAATCCACAGTCTTTTTACATAGATATAAATGAATATTTGAGGGTTTACATTTTCTAATTATTTAAATTAAATTCAACACACCTGAAAAAATTAAAATAAATAAAATAAAAATAAATAACATAATAAATAAAATGATAAAGGACTTAATAATGGCCAACAGTCTCTTGGCTCAAATATATAAATGAACAAAAATTCAAAAAAGCTGAAAAGAGCTATAAAAATGTTTAAAGACAATAATGAGAACTACTGCTGGTTGTTTTAGTCAAATAACTGAATTAGTATCTAAAGGAATTTTCCCCTGATTTTTTTTTACCCTGAAAAAGTCCAGTTTTCTTTAGAGAATTGGGATTTTTTTATTCCTCATGGTACAATAAAGGATACTAAGGCAGGGTAGACAAATTTTCAAAGAATCAAGAACTGGAAGGAACTTTGAAATCCTCTAGTACAACACTTATGGTCTTTGAGAGTTGCCCAAAGGACTGAGAGATTAAATGTGTCACACATTTATTCAGGGTCACACAGGCAGAGTGTCATAACCAGGACTTGAACCCCATTTTCCTAGTTTTGAAACCAGCTTTCTCTACACTATGCCATTCTAGTAGACTAAAAAATCACTCTTTTCCCATGTTGAATCCTGGCATTTAAGTAAAACTAGACTTAGCTAGAAGGAGAGGGGCATTCAGGAGATTCTGAAGAGAAATTCTGGATTTTTCATGGGCTTTACAGGTAAATAATGCTGATTTTCTTTTTTTCTTTCTTTTATTTCATTCTTCAATTTTACTTCAATACTGGATTTGTTTTTTCCCTAATAACAATTTGTTAGTAGTATTGTTGGTTGTTGTTCAGTTGATTCAGCCATGTCTGACTCTTTGTGACCCTGTGGACCACATTGTCCATGGGGTTTTCTTGGCAAAGATACTAAAGCAGTTTGCCATTTTCTTCTCCAATTAGAATTATGACCCATATATAAGTATTACCCCTTATCATCATGACTTAGGTAATTCTTTAGGACACAAATGGAACAGAGAGGAAGAAGTCATTTTTTAATGGGCAAATATTGAAAGGAAGAGGAAAGTAAATTTAAAGAAGTATGTGTATCTGCATGTGTATGCATATATATATATAGAGAGAGAGAGAGAGAGAGAGATAGATATATATAGGACAGACAGCCACTGTCTGCACATAGAATTAACTGAGATAATAAATGTTGTATATTTATGGCAGGGGGCAGAACAAACTGGCCTTGGGAAAGACCTCAGTCAGGGAATTCCCTATGCTTACCAACTAATCATACTTTTAGACTAGGACAGCTTGGTTGAGAGGAATTTGTAGTATTATATAAATAGCTCTATGTAAGAGACATTCATAATGTGAGTAAACACAGCTTACAAAATGCCAATGACAAAAAAAAATGTTATGTTCTACACCAAATTCTTCCATTTATATTTGTATATTTCTTTTGTATTATAAAGTTTCATATATAGGTCAACACAGACTACTCCCATGACACTGGAATTGAAAGACAGTACTCAAAGGATCCATACAGAGTAGAACACATAAAGTACAACAGTGGCATTTCCACAATTCAATCTCTATACTAGATGGGACTCCCAAAAAAATTCAGAGAGAAGATAAATCTTAAGAAGGTAAATCATTTGATATATTGATTAGTCTTCAAAGAGCTATCTTGAATACACGTCCATCTCTTTGCAGAAATTTCATTTTTATAATGAACAAAAGGTAGCCACATAAATAACTACATATGTAGGTCATAAGCACAGAGATAAAGGGGGAAAAAGCTTAACAACCGAAAATAAATAAAACTTTGTTTTGGCCTTAGAGATGATGCTAATAGCCCTTGTAGAGATAGACTGCAATCATTCCTTTTTGGATTATTCCTTATGACTAAAAGACAATATAAGGGCAGAAAGTAAAGATGTCAGTACTTAGGGTGCTGCCTTTTAACTGAAGAAATAATGTCCTTGGCTCAAAGCAATGATTTATTACCTCTGAACTTGCAATAAAAGATTTTAATAATATAATGGTTTTTTTTTAACAGTTAGGCACTGTGGTCAAAATTATTTGTGGTAAAGATTAATATTGAAAGTTTTAGCTGAATCATTTGGGAGGGGCCACAGCTGGCCCACCCTGAAATTACGTATGCTACTGAAAAGGACCTCCCTTTTTGGGGGAGGAAAAATGGACCGCTACCTGAGGGGAGGGAATTTCCAGGAGTTAGGGTGTGTTCAAAGTGTTCGAGCTCTTTCGGGCCTGGTGGGTCATTCTGGAGGCATCCTTGAACCTGGTGGAAGCACCTATTTTGCTCCATTTCAGGCGACTGCATTTTTCTAACAAGCAACTGTAAACTGACTGGGATTGGTGAGTTTAATCCTAAATTCCTTTTTTTTTTTTTTTAAGTGAGGCAATTGGGGTTAAGTGATTTGCCAAGGGTCACACAGCTAGTAAGTGTTAAGTGTCTGAGGCCGGATTTGAACTCAGGTACTCCTGACTTCAGGGCCAGTGCTTTATCCACTGCGCCACCTAGCTGCCCCCAACCCTAAATTCCTTTTAACTAGCTTAATTGGGAATGCTCTGGGATTGCATAGGCTAAACTTAGAGTTAAGACTATCTGTATTTCTACTTCCTTATTTCTTTAATTGGTTTCACCTCTGTGGTTTAATTAATTCCCAAGTAATAAAACCTGATCCTTTATGAACTAAAGCTCAAAGGCTCCTTTTCTTATTGGCCTGGGAGGAATATATAAAAAGGAATATTCAAAGGGGGAGATTAAACCTAAAAGAGTCCCTTATATTTCCGGGACCCCAGTATTAAGGCTAGTCACCCTAATAATGCTCTGTATATCAAATTTTGGCCCTCACAGCATGTCATTGCTAAATTTACAGTTTCCCACAAGCTGTTAAATTACCTGCTTCGCTCTCTTCCGTGCATCATCCAGAGATCGTCCTCTTTCCACTAATCGCTGAACAACTTTTTCCCATCGACTCTGTACACTAATCAGGAGATTTTTAATGATGACAACATCTTGTTTTTGGCTAAAATACTTTAGGTGGGTTCCATTTTTGTCCAGCTCTATGATCTGATCACGATGGGAATTTACTTCATTGGCAAAGACCTTTCCAGAGAAAAGCATCATATGTAAACTGGTTTTTCTGTGTTTATATAACATACAATTACAAAAACTATTACCAATATACACTTTAGGAAATAAATACTGAAATATCTAATGAAGGGAAACAAAAGCTGTTCCTAAAACCTAAAATACATGTTTCTGGCAAGGAAACCTCCCAGAATCTTGAAAAGGAGAGATGAAAATCCTATCTGTCTAATTCACTGCATACCTTGTGTTCATCAATTTGAAATAAGACAGTGTCTAAGATCAGACTTGGCCGAGAAGCTAGGTTCAATGTTTGTTCAGCCTGGGTAAGCCAGTTGATGAAGTCCTGAAGAGAATTGTGGAACTCCATGGCCAAATTAAGGGCATCCTCTAGTTTAGCCTGTTTAAAAATTTAAAAAAAAAAAAAAAGATGATTTAGTACTTGATGCTGTTTCAGAAAGGGTTTTTTTTCACTTTGTCCATTCTTTGGCAGTCGTCCTCTACCTCTCTACTTTACTAGTGAATGATTTGCATTTTCTCTTTTTTAAATGAAATAAATCCACAGTAAAAATATTAGAAAACATTTGAGAATCTATTCTAGGCCATTGCATTTCAGTATACTATATCCTATTATTTGACAACTGGACTATTAAAAATAGCAAGTTTATAGTCATATTGTCAACATGAAGAGCTAAACATAGTATAAAATACATAAAAATTTCAATACATCTGGTCACTTAAATGGCAGGTTGTGTCTACTATCCTACTGTTCTAACAATTTTTTTATAGTAAAACAGCACCATCAACAATTCTTATTCACTGTAGTAGTTTCAAACTGCAACAAAAAGGGAAAGATGTGTTTATAATTTAACATGAACTTTATGTCTTCTTACTTAGAACCCTTTATTTGCTATTTTTGTGCTTAACTTTTGCGAGGGCTATTCAATATTTTCTTAAACTTCTATACAATTCTGACTAAGTTGAAATCCTACAATAACTTTTTTTCAGCATCTGCCCTCCTACTACTACATCTAGTCCACTAGGCATTAACATTTCCCCTGCTGCTATACCTACTCAATGCCAGGGTATCTGAGCAGCATGTTGTTGAATCCCAACAAGCTCTGAGTCTTGCTATAGACTCAGACATTGCATTCTGAGGGACCACCAATCTTTTCCATTTTTCTGCAGGTAAACTCTCATTTATGTGTTGTCTTCAATAATTAGAATATGAAGCTTTCCTAATAGTATCTGTGGGACTTAGCACAGGGCTTATATACCATAAGTGCTTAATAAATGCTTTTCCATTTATGCATTTAACCAAAGAGACTCATAATTCTGTAACTGAAGACAGCTATTGACAACACATGAATATAAGTGCAAACATAATTGTTCGATTTTTCCTGTTTATTTTCTTATGTGTGGAGATAGAATTTTATTCCATTTACCCTTTAGAACTCAAATTTAATTTTTCCTAATATATAAAAGCAAAACTCTCAGGCTTCTAAGATATATCTACATAAAAAATAATCCATATCCATGAAAGACAACTACTAAAAAGTATTATCTTTTGTTTTAACCAATGCACATACTTTTCTTTCACTGAGTTTGGCTTCTATAGATTCCCATTTTTCTTTCAAGTTATTTATGTCTTGGTCAACATTCGTATCTGCAGACTCTGGGCATCTTGCAAGCATCTGCTGGCCCTTCTGCATGAGGCACTTATATGTTTCTTCTTTAACTTCAAAGGCAGCACAGAGTTCCTAAATTAAGATATCAAAAATAGTATTGTAAAGAAGTAATTTCAAGAGTTCTAGTTTTCCTCTGGGTCATCAATCCAGAGCTTTGAATTAGATAATCTCTACACGGAATATAGTTCATATCCAGATGTGTACCTTTCTATAAGTCTTTAAGAATAGAAAATCTTAAGTACAATTGAATACATAATATGGTCTAAGTTCCTAACTTCCATTGTGAGATTTATGTTTTTATCTGGTATTGGAAAATAAGCCCAAGTAGCCATTCACCAATCAGATTTGTTTGCTTGTATATTTGTTTTTAACTTGACTTGAGATTTCACTGGCAAGGGAAGCCTCTTGATGTGGAGACATTTTCCACCAATGTAACCTTAAAAATAATTAGATAAAATAAATAGTTGGGCACTCCAGGGAGGATAAAATATCTCTGTGAACCACAAACCAAGGATCACAGGTTTAGTTCTGCAAGGGACTCGGTTATTAAATGAGGCCTACAAGGTTAAATGACTTGCCTATAGGTAATAAATAACAGAGTCAGGATTTCAACCCAGTCATCTGGCACCACATCCAATGCTCTTCACATCATCAAACTGTCTTTTGATAAAGGTGTGTAATGGAAATGTCACTGAGTCCAAGATAGCTTCGCCTCTAATTG
The DNA here is from genome assembly GCF_019393635.1 of Dromiciops gliroides. NCBI lineage: Eukaryota > Metazoa > Chordata > Mammalia > Microbiotheria > Microbiotheriidae > Dromiciops > Dromiciops gliroides. Next base: position 276,555,834 of record NC_057864.1, read on the forward strand.
ATTGGGAATCAACATCTTAGCAAAAACAACCACAAACAATTAAGCCAACCCATTCAGAAGTACCATGTAGTAATTTTCCTTATAACATGGAAATGTGGAAGGAGGTAGACTCAGGTACCATGCTCTGTATTTATGATTAAGCAAAAGTCCCTCCTGATGTTATTCCACATGAAGCTAACTCAGGATAAAACCCAAAGAGGCCATTATTCAAAATCGGATGATTTGTTTCCTATCTCATTTAAGCAATTAAGAACATGTTTTCTAAGAAACTTTGACAGTTATTTGGTATCATGAAATAAGTGTCACAAGGGAAATGTGGACATTCCTCTGTACTTTTTTTTACCTAAGTAATATAATATGGTATTAGTCATACAACGATAGTATTGTTTGTATAAATATTTGATCCCTTATGGGGGGAAATTTGAACTAAAATCTAAAACCTCAATTTCCTAGTTGCTAAAAGTCACACTTATTGATGGACTCATTTTATGTATGTGGAATCACTATCCTTTGACAAGTACAGCTGTGTTACCCTTCAGGCATATAATTAGCTAATTGTGTATTTTCACAAATTGAATAGTTTTCTGCTATAAGGTTTTTAACATTTTATAAACCCATCTTATGCATTGTAAACAGTTTCTAATCACTAAAAGTGCTTACAAAAGTTAATCTACAGATCCCAGGCTAACTACAGAGCTTTTTTGGGGGGGGGGGTGAGGGGGTGAGGCAATTGGGGTTAAGTGACTTGCCCAAGGTCACACAGCTAGTTAAATGTCAAGTGCCTGAGGCCAAATTTGAACTCAGGTCCTCCTGAATCCAGGGCCAGTGCTTTATCCACTGCACCACCTAGCGGCCCCTATAGAGCTTTTCAAAATGATGCACTTACCATGTGGGTATTAAGCTGTTCCCTGGCTGTTTCTGGTAATCCTCCAACAGGTTTTGATGCCAACAAGTGACGCTCAGTGTCAGTCAGCCACTGATGTAAATCTTCAACTTCTCCGTGGAACCCTTGTGCCTAAATTCAAACAAACTATTTAGTCTTTGGGTTTGGGAGGAGAAATTTTTCTAATGAAAATAAAAGAGAATGTTTAAGTAATCCTTGCCCCCTAAACCTATCTCTGCTGTTAGAAATGTCAGAGCCCCACAAATTTTTCCTTAATTAGTCATATTTGGGAGAGGGCAAAACTGAGTCCTGGGATAAGAAGTAGGATATCTTTGTTCCCAGTGCTCAATGCTGTATGACAGAGCAGGAGACTTCTGATAAACAGAAGTCTGGAAACAACTTTGACTACCTCATGCTATTTTTGGTTTTGAATCCTATGCTTAAGCTTCTGAGTTTCTTTTCCCGCTCACCTGGTGCAAAGCACTATCCAGCTGTTTTTTCCTTTGTTGTGTTTTTTCCAATACATTCTGCCAGCGTTGATTTAAAACCTCGAGTTTGCTCTGGAGAGTACTTGCTTCTTCTCCTGCATTTGATTCAATTAGGTCATTTCCTGCTTTCTTAACAGCTTCCACTGTAGACTGATGAGCTAACACATCATTTTGGAGCACCTTCAAATATAAAAAGGATACCAACATGTCTGTCAGATACAATCCTTATCATTACTTTTAATTTCCTTCTAAAAGTAACATATATAACACCAAAGTTCAGGTAGTTAATAACATTAAAAACATGACTAGGTTGAGTTTGTTTTTAAGGTTACAATGAGTTTCCCTGTATGTATGTGTACCTATATCTATATCTATATGTGTGTGTATAAACACATACATATATTTTGGGTGGCGGGGCAATGAGGGTTAAGTGACTTGCCCAGGGTCACACAGCTAGTAAGAGTCAAGTGTCTGAGGCCAGATTTGAACTCCAGGTTCAAATCTGGGAAGGGGCATATTTTAGAATTTAGAATTATGAGGGCACTACCATCCTCTCAGTCACCCAGGCTCTCTCCAGAAAGCCAATCTGTTGTCAGTTTTGTCATATATATGTGTGTGTGTGTGTGTGTATGTATATATATATATATATACACATACATAGATATAGATATATATGCGTGTGTATATATGTATATATTTATAACATACATATCAAATAACTGTCCATAACCTGAATTTGAATCCAGGGCCAGTGCTTTATCCACTGCACCACCTAGCTGCCCCCAACACATACATATTTGATAAATATATCACCCACAAAAATGGTTATCTGAAAAAATTTTCCAACTTAATAAGTATCACACACGCCTAGTGAAAGTATGCACAACAGGGCTGAAAATTATTTCTTCTATATTAGATTCACCAATTTATTTACTAAAAATTATAATAATAATAATAACATTCATATAGTTCTTGCTATGTGCCAGACACCATGCTAAGTGCTTTACAATTACTATATCACTTGATCCTTACAACAACACTATGAAGTAGGTGCTATTAATTGGACCCATGTTGACACTCAAGTCTTAATGCAGTAGCTCAAGAATCTAAAATATTTTGTTTTTACTGTCATATATTTCTATATGATCATACAATGACTATAGTTCCAGGATACTCCTCAATAGTTTCTATCATTTTGAATTAGCATCCTTTCAAAGCTACCATTAAATTCCTTCTCCAGTGCCTTGTAGTGTGCAGGTAATCCTAATTTCTTCCAAACCTGCCAATGAGATGAAAACTCTGGCAGTTATTATCAAACACGTCTCTGGAAAGCCCAGTAACAGACTGTGTTTATTTTTTGAGAACTGACTTGGCTAAGCATGTGGAGGCCCAACTAGGTGATGAAGTATGCCGGCCATGTTGATCCATGAAGACTGTCTACCCTAAGGCATGGAGGGCTTGCAATTTCTATTGGTGAAGAAAGTAACTGCATTGATAAATTCCTGTTCTTTTGAAGTACTGAGGTAGCTTGAAAGTGAAAAGAGACTGACCAGAGAATGTGGTCTTATCCTCTCCTGATAAGGTCCTATTAGTTGAGCTCTGCTATCCCTAGAAACCCAAGCAGAAAATACTGCAATGCAAGAAAGGATGAAATCTAAGCTGCATGTAAACTGGGAAGGACTTTAGCAATGTATGCAATGAACAGCAAATAAATAGGAAGTATCCTTCTAGGAAAAGAAAGTTGAATTTTGGCTACTACAGCCTGAAGAATAGCTTCTACAGTATCTACAGAGCAGCCTCTGGGGTTGGGGTGGGAGAAACATGCTATGTTGCAAAGGTTTGCTAATACGTGATTTGTCGACTAAGTTCATATATTCCAGTATTCCAGCAGTATCAATATTGTAAATCAAATGTTTGTTTTCTTCTTTTTCTTTTTTTTTTGGTGAGGCAATTGGGGTTAAGTGACTTGCCCGGGGTCACACAGCTAGTAAGTGTCAAGTATCTGAGGCCGGATTTGAACTCAGGTCCTCCTGACTCCAGGGCTAGTGCTCTATTCACTGTGCCACCTAGCTGCCCATAAATCAAATGTTTGTAAGACAGGCCCCGGAACTGAGCTAGAGTATTAGGATAAAAAATAACTTCCAGCTGAAAAAAGAACTCAGAAATGATCTAGCCCAACCCCCCCCTTTTTTTTTACAGATGAGAAACAAAGTTGAGGGACACTTGCCCAAAGTCCCACAGGTAATCAGTGGCAAAATTTGGGGGAGAATTTCCTGATTTACCAAAGAGTGCCATAACCTTCTACACTGCCTCAAAAAACAAGGCAATAGACTTTAACCACAATAGATATGCATGTTTTCCTGTTACGAAAAAACTTATTCCAAGTTACATTTGGTACACCAGAAAAGGTCTTATCTTTCAATGTTACCCTAAAATAAGAGTGAGGATACATCTTCACATTCTCCTACTCCATCAGTGGGACTGATATGATCTTTCCTCTCAGTACAGCATGGAAGATAGCAGTGAGGGGAGGGATCCTGAATCTCAGAGTTAAATAGAATTTCGGGGGCCAGTCAGCACTCGAATAACAATGGTGACAAGGGTTACCTGATCCCTTTGCCTCTTGAGAGAAACCATTCAAATGTAGGATGTCAGTCAGGAATTTTTTTCCTTACATCTAGCCTGAACCTGCCTCTGCTACCCTCCAACCATTGTTTCTGGTTCTGTTTACTGAGGCCAAGAAGAAACCTGACTTTTCTTCCATATCAAAGTTCTTCACACCGTTATAAAGAGGTAACTCCATCCTGACACCTCGCTGAACCCCAGAAGTCTTCTATCCTCCAAATGAAATATCTCTGGTTCCCTAAAGTAATATTTATTTGACAGGGTAGCTCACCATCCTATTCATCCTTCTTCGGAGACTCTCTGAGTTTTCTATATTCGTTCTTATTTATTTTTTTTCTTTTGGAGGCAACTGGATTTATGTGACTCTTCCAGGGTCACATAGCTAGTAAGTGTCTGTGACTGTATTTGAATTCAGTTCCTCCTGACTCCAGGGCTGGTGCTCTATCCACTAGCTGCCCTATCCCTTCTAAAATATGCCCCCTCCCAGGCCAGAGTTCAGAATAACCATGATTTTCCCTTTTTCTGGATACCATAACTTGTTTACGATATCGACCCACACTGCTACCACATATTAAGTTTGTATTAAAAGCCTCAGATCTTATTCCATGGAAACTTTCTAGCCACACCTCCACCATTCTGTACTTTTGAAGGTGATTTTTTAAAATCCATGCAGAACTTTAATTTTATCTCTACTAAATTTATCTTATTAGGTTAAGCCCATCATTCCAACCTTTTAAAGTTCTGTCATAAGTCAATCAACAAACATGAATTAAGCACTTCTTTTGTGTGAAGCATTGTGCTTTACACTGAGGTCACAGAGAAAGCAAAAAACAATATTCTTTTTCTCAAAGAGCTCACATTCTAATAGGGGAGACAAAGAAGATACAGAGTGGAAGGAGAGTAATCTAGAGGGAAAAGTACTAGCTGTAGAGGACTTCAGCTGAATCTTTTTATTATTTTTTTTTAATTTTGTTTCATTTCATTTTGTTTTTGTTTGTTTGTTTTTGAGGGGCAATGAGGGTTAAGTGACTTGCCCAGGGTCATACAGCTAGTAAGTGTCAAGTGTCTGAGGCCGGATTTGAACTCAGGTTCTCCTGAATCCAGGGCCAGTGCTTTATCCACTACACCACCTAGCTGCCCCTGACTTCGGCTGAATCTTGAAGTATGCCAAGGACGCTAAGAGAGAAACAGTAAGCACAAAGAATGTTTCATGTATAGGAGACAACCAGTACAAAGGTATATAAGTGGAACATGGGAGTGCTGCATTCAAGGAACAGCATGTAGATCAGGGTAGCTGGAATATAGTGTGTGTGGAAAGGAGACTCAAGTGTAGAAAGACTGAAAAGGTAGAAAGGGATCAGTTTGTGATGGGCCTTAAAAGGCAAACAGAGGGCTTTATGTTTGATCCTGGAGGTTAACAGGGAGACACTGGGGTTTATCAAATAGGAGGGTGACACATTCTGACCTTCACTCTAGGAAAATCACTTTTGCAGTTAAGTGGAGGATGGACTACAGTAGAGAGATACTTGAAGTGGGGAAACCAATTTGAAGGTTATTGTGATAGTCCAGGTAAGATGTGATGACAGGCCTGTACTACAGTGGTAGCCATATGAAAGGAAAGAAGGTAACACATACAAGAAATGACAAAACTGACAACAAACTGGCTTTCTGGAGAGAGCCTGGGTGACTGAGAAGATGGTAGTGCTCTCAATAATGATAGTCAATTTGGTAAAAGTAGAGGATTTTGTGTTAAAATAATTCATTTTGTTTTGGACATGCTAAGTGGGAGATGACTGTGTAACATCTATTCTGAGATGTCAAAAAGGCAGGACAAGAGCACAAGACTGCACATGTACATCTGGGAATCATCTGTAGAGATGATAGTTTGTGTGCATGGAAGCTGATGAGCTCATGAAGCAAGATGACACAGAGAAGAGAAGAGGGGCCAAAACAAAGCCTTAGAGAGCCCCCACGTGGGAGTGGGAGTAACTTTGGATAATGCACCAACAAAGAGGACTGGTAAGTGGTCAGACAGGAGAACCAAGAGAAAAGTCACAAAAACCTGGAGAAGAAAAGAATATCCAGGAAGAAGCAATCAACACTGAAGAATATTATGGAGCAATCAAGAGGGTGTTGGGGTGGGGAAGCATTGAGGAAAAGGCCATTACAGTTGGAAATTTAGAGATCCCTCCTAGGTTTGGAGAGGGAAATTTTAGTTGAATTATACAAAAGCCAGAAATTAGAAGGTCCAAAAAAGAGTAAGACACAAAGAGGAAATGAGGCACATAATATAGATGGTTTTCTCAAGAAATTTAGCAAGGAAGGGAAAGGGACAGACAACAGCAGAGATGGTCAAACCAAGTGAGGGGAGACATGTATTTGTAGGTAGCAGGGAGAGAGTAATTAGATAGGGAAATAGAGATATAAGAGGAAAAGGGGTAGAGGGAGAAGAGAGTAGAAGAAGAAGGGGAGGAGAGGAAGAAGGGGAAGGAAGTAAAAGGGGAGAGTAGAAAGAGAAAGAATGTCAGTGAAGGCAATCTAATATGAAAGATGGGAGTACATGGGATACATTTGTAATTGTACGCAGCAGGGAGTAAGTAGATAGGGAAATAGAGACATAAGAAAAAGAGGGAGGGAGGAGGGGAGAGAGACAGAGAGACAGAGACAGAGACAGAGAGAAAGAAAGAATAAGAATATGCCAGTGAAGGTGAATCTACTGAGGAAAATGGGAGTGGATGGGATCAAAGGTTCATATAGAGGAGTTCTCTGCAAGAAGGGCTACAATCTCATCAGAGGTGGGAGGAAAGAGCATTAACAATCACTCCCAGCTTCATATAATCTATAAATCTACCACATATTGTTTCAACCAAGTCATCGAAGTCACTAATAAAATACTGAATGGTAAAGAGCTAAGAAGAGCTCTCTGGAGTACCTCCCTACAGAACACCCTCCAAGTTAATAACCCTTTTATGACTTTTTTGGTGTCTGATCATTCAAGCAGTCCTTAATCCACCTAACTGTATTATTTAGAAAACACTTTTCCATCTGGTTAAAAAGCATCAATGATTTTGTCATGAATAAAGTTCCCTGGAATCTCATTAAGTCATATCTCTAGTATGCCCCTATGTGGTTATTTTATAAAAACAAACAAACAAAAAGCAAATAAACAAATGCAATTGGAATGGCTCATGATTAGACTATGCTAACTTTTAGTGATCACTGTCTTCCTTTCTAAAAACTGATAAATCATCACCTTAATATTGTATTCCTGGATATCTCTTTAAATGATAGGGAGGAAATAAAAGGTCTACTGTTTGGAACAAAAAGGTTAGTGCTTTAAGTGGGGCAGCCACTTTTGTTGTTGATGTTGTTCAGCCTTTTCAATCCTGTCTGACTCCTTGTGACCCCATTTGGGTTTTTCTTGGCAAGGATACTAGAATGGTTGGCTATTTCCTTTTTCAGCTCATTTTACAAGTGAGGAAACTGAGGCAAACAGGATTAAGTGACTTGCCCAGGGTCACCCAGCTAGTAAATGTCTTAGGCCAGATTTGAATTTAGGAAGATAAATCTTCTTTACTCTAGGACTGGCACTATTTCCAATGTGCCACCTAGTTGTCCTTCCATATTTTTCTAAGAAGCATAATAAGCTGGGCATTTGCAAACTTAGTATATTTCCTGTACTAAATGACATTCATATAAAAACCCACTTGCTGCAAATGCTCATGTCCTTTCTCCATTTAAAACAGTAAAAACCTAAGGAATGGTTATTATTCCCTCATAGGACAAATGGTATATTTATCAAGAAACAAGTGGCAAACTTAATACCAATTAGATGAGAAAGCTATTTCTAATACTAAGAAGGTTTCAAGAAGTAAACACAAAGATAGTAATGTTTGTGGGCTGGGAAAGGCTACTGTGGCTTTTTGGCAAAAGCCAAAATATGAAACTTTCCTCTCCTTTCCTAAGAGATCATCATAATAGTACCCTACATTCACCCAATCAAGAGCTGGTAATGACTAATAAAAAGAGCCTTCTCTATCTTATGTCAGACAATACATATCTGGAGGAAGAATAGAGGAAAGTTTTAAGTGAAAACTAGCAGCCTTCTTAGGTCATTCTAAAAGTTCTAGAAGCTAAATAAACATTCATAACCCTAATCAATGGAGAGAAAAATTTGTTCTATTGAATAGCCAAGTTCATTTTCCCAAAGGACAGAATTCAAAGCACTTACTGAGGATTCAGCACTTCATCCCAGTTTGAAAATCTAAGATTGGTGGCTATCAGGAGTCATCTACCTAAGGTTAAGGAACCTTTTTTCTATTAACTAACACTAATCCACAGGGAGGAAAAATCAATGATGAGCTAGCTACATGAAGAACTTAATTTTCCTGATTTATTTGACATGAATATAAAACCTTTCACTCATCCTATTTAAAGAAAAATTAATAGAAAATTCATATAAATATCATAAATATTCACATGTATTTTATATGGCAGTTTTCTTTAACATAAATTTGTGTTGAAACCAGCATAAATATATGATCCTTCTAAATAATCATTAGTAAAAACGCACCAAATCAGTGAAAGCATTTACTTACATGATGCTTGGCAAGTTCAATTTCAATGGCTTTGGGATCTCCACCAACTGGTTTCTGTTCATTTAGCAAATCCTCAGTATGTGTCAACCATGTCATTAACTCATCCAGAGCATGTTGGAACTGTCCCAGAGCTAAAAGAGCACCCTCAAGTTTATGCTTTAGAAAAAAAAGGAAAAATGCAATGATGATATATTTATGATTGATTTACATCATATAACAATTATTTTCAACTTAAGAAATAATACCTAACTAGTACCTATTATATGTCGGGCACTGTGCTAACCACTTAGCAAATATTAGCCCACTTAATCCTCCTAACAACGTGGAAGGTAAGAGCTAGTATTATGCTCATTTTATAGTTGAAGAAATTAAGGCAAACAGAGATCAAGGGGCTTGGCCAAGGTCTAACAGCTACAAGGTATCTGAGACTGGATTTGAACTCAGGTCCTCTTGACTCCAGGCCCGGCACCCTAGAAACTTCACCACCTAGTTACCTCTGATACTTGTTTCTATAATAAAAGTCAATGTACAACTAACCATGGGTAAATCTATGGAGATAGCTTGAACATAAATAAATCTCATATACTAAATTTAAATTTCTGAATATCATTCCTCTTAGCTGAAAATAGTTATTACTTAGGAACTTAGAGTTTAAATGAAACAAAAGTTGTAGAGAGGCATAATCATGTCAACATCAAGCATTAATTTTAATATGTAGCGCCTTAAAAAAAATCTAGGGAGCCAGATAATTAAAACCTAGTATGCTTCTATACTTCAATGTGTGATGTCATCAATGTATATATTCCCACCAGTGAAGTAGATAACAATCCATCCCAATTAACTGTCATCCAGATTCTCCTTAAATAAGCCAAAGTAAAATTGATCTAATATGCTGGGGGCAGGGATGGAAGTATAGGAGAGGAAGGATCCCTCTAGATAAAACCTGTCCTATGTCCCTTGGTCTGAACATAATAAAACCTGTTATAACCAGAGAAAATACTATTAAACATTCCCAGGTTGGGAGACACATACATACACACGCAAAATGCCTTTTTATTTACCTGTCTATTGATAATGCGCTCATCTAAGCTGTCCCAAATCAATTTGAGTTCCATCAAGGGGATCTTGGGACAGTGTGTTTATCACTCTCTTCTGTAACGTTCTTCAATAAGACGGTCTGCTTGATGGTTTAGTTTTTCCATTTCTATTTTGCGCTGATAGGCCTCTGATTTAAATTGCTATTATAAAAAATATAAAAATGAAGATTAAAAAGATCGCAACTTTATTGTACCCTGTATGACAGTTAAGTTTAGAAAGCAAAGAATAATAAAATGAACTGCTCTATAGGCCAGATATTCATGGTGAATACATGCTCTTTTTAATCTTTTTTGTAAGATGTGGGGAGGAGAAACATCCTACGACCCATGAAAAAAATTTACAGGTTAGAAGGATCTTTCCACTTTTTCTTCTTCATTCCTATCATTGTTTTAAAAAAATAATGGCCAGAATGCGGTTTTTATTTCCTACTTCAACATTTCAATGTTATTCTTACTGAGTGAATATAGTTTCTAGACTCTATATTTTCTACTACGTCCAATTACACATATTACACATACACATGCAATTACACACATAAAGAGACCTTTGAAGACTATGGTGTGACATTAGGGATGTTGCAGACAAGAAACTGAACTATCCTGGCATGTGTAAATAATAGATTTCCTCAGGGAAAGTAGAATTTTACTCATATTAACTTCTACCATATAGAAATGAAAACTGGTTTTCTTATTGATATTTTATGTGCCTTTTGGAGATAGTGGTCAAGCCTCAATTAAATTTATTCACATACTTTTCTGATCATCTCCTTCAGGAATGGTAATTTATAATTTTATGTTACTGAGCTCTCTGTTCAGGAAACATCAAAGTGCTCTTGGTAGTGACATTCTAATTTTAAGTTTTTGCAGCCACAGTCTAACAAAATTTTGGAGTGGAAAAGGAAATAATTCCTCAATAATTATTCTCTGTCTGTAGTTTGAAAAGTTCAGGGGAAAAAAAAGAAAATTTTAGGGGACAAAAAAGCAACTGCAATAATTAATGGATGATCATCCTATATGATCTTCCTTGTTTTAGCAGGAGCCAGATTATAAACTTAAAATCATCACCAAGAGTAATTTCCTCATATTCATTTAATTGTTCCTGAAAAGTTAAATCATGCATTTGGCATATCACTACATAAAGCATTAATAATGTCTGATTGTTTTTTTTGAAAATTTCACTTAAATCGAACCAGAAATCCAAATGTTGCATATTTCCATGATCAAATATGCATGCTTTAGAGATTATCATTACTGAAATCCTTGTATTTCAGTGAAAATTGTATGTTGCATATATGTAAGGACCAAAGATTAAGAAAGAGTTGTCCTCCTTTTGGAACTGAGTTGTGAAAAGAGTGATTGAAACTGCCCAATCACCTGTTCAGTTGGACATCTAGAGTCACTGAGGCAGCGGGTTAGAAAGAATGATCATAAGGGCTGGGGGATGGGGAAGGGTGGCAATACTATTACAACAGGAGGGTGATTTTGGAATCCTGCCTCCCCAAAATCAAACTACTAATAGATAAGACTAAAAGAATTCATTTTACAGAAATCTAGGGTCAAAGCAGGGGAATGCTAATAAATGTTTTAAACCATTTCTTTGAGGGAAAACACCCACACATCTGCACGATACAATTTTAAACTTAATCTCAATTATTAACATTGTCTCCATTACCTTCATAAGTCTATAGACACTCAAGAAACAATAAATCAAATCCTGATTTGTAGCATTTATTCATTTCTGAAATAGAAATGCTCACATTGAAATTTTATTAATTGCTCTCATTAGACATTTTGAATTTGCTTCAGCATATCCCTGGTACATATAGTTTTAAACTACAAAGCATCCTTTGCTAAACTATGTAGATCTAAGTCATACCTTGAGTTCATCAATTTGTTGCTTCACAGTTTCCAGATCAGTTCCGATTGGTGACATTGAAGCCAATTTACCACCAGCAATATCTACCCAGTCAAATATTGCCTGAAAAATACATTGCACATACATTATTAGGGTGCATTTGAAAATGCTACAACATTGGGCACTGCCATTAATTATAAAGAAGTTTTATCATAGTTCTACCAAGACCACTACCATATAAAGTTCTTTATAAACTACAAAGCTTTAAAATATGTTTTATTTAAGGTGTTTTAATCAACAATCATTAAATTAAGAATACTAATAATATTTAAGTGACTATGACTATAAACTATGAAATGGACAAAATCAGCAATTCTGCATCCATATCACATATCATTTTAATGGGAAGCTTGTTACTAAACAGGTCCCCAGAATCTGATGAAAAAACTTCTTTTGAAATTCAAATTTTTTTAATAAAAGAAGTTTTTACAAGTCCAACAAGAACAAAGAAGAAAGATGCCAGGACCCTTGTCTGTTTCAAGAGCAGCCTGTTGAAATATGTTTAAAGTCTAATTTTTAAAGTCAACAGATAGCTGAATAAGGTATTTTTCAAATGAATCAGTCATGGGCAAGAGCTTTACTGTTGAGTTCAAACACTGAGAAAAAAACATGCTCTGTCATAGTTACAGCTCACATTTGTTATCTGGGAAAATGTCAAAATCTAGCACATAAGAACAATCAGCATTAAAACATTTGAATTACAACGAATAGCATTCAAAATCTTTTGGTTTTTTTCTTTTTCTTTCCCACTCATACAAACACTAAATAAAAGGATGAACTGTGCTATTATGAGTGGTGAATTAAGAATCGGGAAACTCTGCACTTTTAACAAAGTTGGCGACTATGTTAGCCACTGTTATTATTTATTGGCTCCTTCCCATATGCCTAAAAAAGATGATAAGGTCACCCAGATGTCCAAGAACACCTTTTCTTGGTCCCTCTAAGCTATCCAGCTATGATACCATCTTTCTCCTTTCTTTTATTCCTAAATTTCGTGGAGGGGGGGTAGTTGTCAACATTCAATGTCTCTTCTTCTTGACTATCTCAACCCTTTGCAATCTGATTTATGACCTTGCCACACTACTGAAATTGCTTTCTGAAAGATCACTGATGATTCCTTAAATAGCAAATCCAATAATGTTTTTTTAGTTGCCATCCTTCTTGACATTTCTGTAGTTTGTTTTTTTGTTACATTGCTGACCCTACACCACAATCTTTTGGTTTTCTTTCTACCTCTCAGACTGCTCCTTTTCTGCCTCTTCAATTTCTTCCCAATTCCTTGACATTAGTGCCTCAAATATTTCAATTTTATTTTGTTGGCAAAGATATTGGAGTGGTTTGACATTTCCTTTTCCATCTCATTTTACAGATGAGGAAACTGAAATAAATAGGTTTAAGTGACTTGCCCGGGGTCACACCAGCTAGTGTCTAAGGCAGATTTTGAACTCATGAAGATGAGTCTTCTTGATTCTAATCCCAAAGCTCTATTCACTATACCATCTAGCTGCCTACCATTCTCATACCTTATAGGAATTATGGTCATACCTTCCTAACTTTTTTTTGTCTTTCAACTCTTTGACCTCCAATCACTCTTTCTAAATGCTGATGGTAAAAACTTTTCTCATACATAGATTTGGTTGTTTCACTTCTAAGTTCAAAATCTTCACTGGCCCTAGCTTGGCATTCTCGGCCTTTTTGTTTGTTTTGTTTTTGGTTTTTGAGGATTTTTTTTTGGTGGGGCAACGAGGATTAAATGACTTGCCCAGGGTCACACCAGCTAGTAAGTATCAAGTGTCTGAGTCCAGATTTGAATTCAAATCCTCCTGAATCCAGGCCAGGGTTTTATCTACTGCGCCACCTAGCTGCCCCCCTATTCTAGGCCTTTTTAACAGCCTAGAAACCTCCGTACCTCGTAATACTCTATTCACTTTATAGCTTCAGTCAAACTGTCCTCTAATGACAAACTTTACTGTCAAATAATTATCCTTTGGATCAGTAAGGCCTGATATCTCCTCCATGGCCTAGAACAATGCTATACACAAAGAAGTCATTTAAGGATTTTTTTTATTACATTGTTATTTTATTGAACTGTGTAACTGAATGCACTCTTCTCCCAGTTCTCCCTTTGTATCCAGTTACATAGAAGAGAGAACTATATAGTCTCATACAATTGAATTAAGATGATGAAACCCTCTGCACTAGCTTCACTAGCACTGAGCCCACGAAGTTAACTACTCAAGGAATTCATGGAATTTTATTCTCATAAATTTTCTTTCCTACAATTGCTTTATTTCAAAGTAATTATTGAAAAAACAAGCTTAAAAAGTGCAAGTCAGACAGAGAAGTGATTGTTCTCATCTGTGCCTTAAAAATAATTGCTACTTGATGACATCAACACATCTAAAAAAGGATTTTCTATATGGCAAGAAGGATGGGGGCAGCTAGGTGGTGCAGTGGATAGAGCACCGGCCCTAGAGTCGGGAGTACCTGAGTTCAAATCGGCCTCAGACACTTAAAACACTTACTAGGTTGTGTGACCTGGTGCAAGTCACTTAACCCAATTGCCTCACTAAAAAAAAAGAAAAAAAAAGAAGGATGGGGAACTGGATTACTGACAAACTGTCAGGAAATCATATGAAGTGAGGGTGGGAAAGTGTGGGTGTAGGCCTAAAGAGAGCTGTTAGAAATTACATGGAAAACTTTCAAAATAAAGAAATTATGTATGTACAGGTGTGTTGTCATAACACAAACTGAATTTGGTATCCGAATTGTCAAAAGTAGCTGCTCAAAGGCAGAAAGTTGATGGAATAAACAGAGACAAGCACAGTAACATCTTTTTTACACACCACACACACACACACATCTGTGGGCTGTTTCCAGCACGATGATGCTGTAAATAACAAATAGGATTCTCCACAGCTGAGGTTAGCAGATGTGCTTCAATAAATTTACCTGAAGTCCATCTTGGTACTGCACGCAGGTCTGCATTGCATTCATCCAGTCTGTCTACCCTGTCCTTCCATGCTTTGTTTAGAGAATCCCAGGCTGAATTCAACTATAATATAAAGGTTAAAATTATTTTAGTCATAATTTTTCTACCTCCAGCTATCAATTATTTCATCCACAGGTATTTTTAACATACATTCTAAAATAATCCAATGTAAGATAGAAAACATGCCAACATGCTGACCTCATCTATACTCTTGTTGACAATAGGCTTATCGGGTTCCCCACAGGCAGCTATCAGCTCAGAACCAAGGTTCACAACCATATCAAGCTCTTCTTGTAATCCATCGATTTCTTCTCTTATCACCTAGAAAAAGAAATTTAAAACTGTGAATTTTCAGTCAAGGTGTTGAATAGTGCTAAAAAAATAAACATTTTTTCGGTGTAGATGACTAATTAAGGACTTTTATTAAAATACATAAGATGATATTAACACGAATTGACTCTTTATGAGGGAAACTCATCGCACAAAAGCCATGCACCCCAAAGTGGAATCTGGTTGATAGAAATATTTTAAAATGTACAAGAGAGCCTTGAACCCTCACAAGCATGTACAAAAAGAAACAGATGGCAACACTAAACATAGACCTTGGCCTAGCTGAGAGGCATTAGCAACACGTGCTTGTTAGGAAGTTGGATGTCATCTTGAAATAGAGGGAACTTGGGAAGATTTGAATCAGAAGAATGGGAGACAGTAGAAGTACATGGCAGTTGTGACTTGAGCTCTTGGTATCCCATCTGGACTTAACAGATGATGATTAGGGAAAAAAACTGCCCATTCTCGAAACCTGCCCATGATTGTTCAATTACATGAGCACGGAAAGCCTGGATGCCTATGCTGCTGCTATTCCAATAGCCCATGGCTTCTCCTCAAGCTCTTTAGTTGACACTCCAACAGATAATAAGGCAGGCAGAAATACTGTCCAATGTGATTTTTCACTTCCTGCTGTGAATGAATTTTACACAGCTCCTGCTGAGTAACAACAGAGAAGTAGTCTGGAGAAGATATAGTAAGAGTATTTGTTGCATGATTTTAATTCTTTGTAATTTGCCTTTCACTCTATTTAAGGAAATGTCTTGCATTACTATGTGGATGTATATGGACTATAGTCAAAATTCAGAGATAATATGGGGGCATGTGGAAAAATAGAAATGGATAGCTTTAGATAATTTTCAGTCTGGCAACAAACATCTTGTAAGTGCTTACTATGTTCCAACGAAGTGCTAAATAATACCAAAAAAAAAAAGGCAAAAGAAAATCCCTGTACTTTTAAGAGCTCACAATATAACACATAAAAGAGAGCTGAAAAATTGAGGTGGGATAATTATGTTGTGTCTGTCTTGAGCTTACTCCTTAGAGGATCTGGGAAGAGCACTCTGTTATCCATCCTCCATCCTCTCTAATCAGAGGGAGAGAAGGACCAACAGGTAATTGGTTTTTGAGGAGGTATGAGTTTCACACATGTGTGAATTCATGGCACAACATTCAAAAAATAATATAACACATAGAAATTCTTGGATTACACAGTTAAGTGTTGTTCCTTGTAAAGTTCACAATCCTATCATTTATAAAGTGCAGAAAATTAACAGATACATGAGAAGCAATGACAGAAAGAACAAGAAGCCAATACCTTCGATATGTTTGTTGTATTATCATTTTCATATATTATTTATATGATCCCATTTCCTGAATTTGAAATTATTGATATCACTGTAAGATCAATATCATAGCTCAACCTACCATTACAGTTGCAAATATTAACCAGATTAAGTCATTCTCCTGTAATTTTTTCCTCAAATGTATTTAAATCCAGTCCCCCAAATTCTTACTACTTCACACATGAATGTCTTACCTCTGCAGCCTCTTGCTGTTGTTTCACCACTGCAGGGATCAATGCCAGGTCCTTCCAGTTCCCGGATGAAATCTTGCGTATCTTTAGTTGTAACTACTAGTGACATGTGATCACACCAGAATTTTCAGCCAGTTCCATCACATCCACACAGTTTAGCTTCCCGTTCCTCTGCCAAAGTGTGTATTTCCTCCCATATGAGGATCATTTGATCAAGTTTATCCTGAACAGCTATAGAAGAAAATATTTGGTTGAAGATATAAGCTAGAAATCCATTGATAACTCCATTGTAATATTACTTAATTTAAACTCACAGTGAAAGAGAAAATAAGCAAATTAAGCAGTTACTGAACTCTCTGTATCTATCTAAATCTTATCCAGAATCAGGAAAACCACAGGGATTTGAATCTTAATTGATCCAGTAGAGCTCCTGGGTCACAGAATTCATTTTATAATGATCCAATGAACCAAGAATAGTGCAGCCCTAATATTGTCTCCATAAGATTACTGTTGCTTGTCCAGATCCAGGCTTTTCTTGCTGAATCAGGAAGCATTTATTAAGTGCCTAACAATCACTTGCCAGGAACTGAACTAAGTATTGGAAAAACAAAAACAATAGCAAACAGTACTAGCCTTTGGAAATTTAGATTCTATTGGAATAGTCAACACGAACATGCAGGTATCTACAAAATAAATACAATTTATAATATAGATAATAAAAGTATTTTAGGGGAAAGGTGTTAGTAGATGAGGCAGATTAGAAACCGCTTCATGTAGGAGGTGCTACTTGAAGTAGGCTTTGAAGAAAACTAGCTATTCTAAGAGGCAGGCTTGAGAAACTCCTGCACTCCAGGCATGGAAGACAACATATGCAAAAACAGAGGAATAATGGGATATTTTACATAAAGGACAGTAAGAAGACTAGTTTGGCTGAAATACCAGTGAGAGGAATAAGGTACCATCAGGATAAAAAGGCAGACTGGACCCAGGCTATAGGGGAAATAGACAGCCAAGGCTATATCAATTCAGGATGAAGTCACTACATTTACTTGAAACTATACCAGATTTAGCCATATAGTAAGTCAGAGAGTCTGATTAGTATATCCTAATCTTTACCATCTTATTTATGTAAATGTGCTGATACTATTTATTCCCTAAAAGGTAAAGATGGCAGGTAGTTCTGAAATTCAGGTCATCTAGATAACATTCTCTTTCTTTTGACCAAAAGCAAATACTTGCAAGATAGCTAATTAGTTTTATGTGAAGGCTATTGGCCATGGAATTTGAGTTTTTTTGTAAATGCTATATGGTCTATCAAGGAAATATATTTTTTAAACTTGGCCTTCTTAAGCACCATGTTTAAGCAAATGAGTTATATGATCCAGACACTGTCTTTGTACAGAGAAATCTTGGGATTTATTAAACTGACTTTGTGACAACAGAATTTAACACAAGGAACTGTGTGTTCAGACACCCTATGTTCACCAAAACCTCTTTTTAGAAAGAGTAACATTTTAATACTAGGATTCATCATGAAACAAGACTGTTAACATATTGAGTGGCCAAAGAGAAAATTATTTGTCAAATGAGGTTTACTATATAACAAGTTTTACAAAGTAGTACCTTTGGCAGATATATCTTTGTCAGTCCCCTCAGAACGAGCAATCATGTCCTCTCCACGCTGTTTGAGTGTTTCATATACTGGCTGTAGTTTCTCCATATCTACTGACACATTCTTATTTTCACTGATTTGTTCTTTAATCTTCTCAACCTCAGCTGAGATTGAAGGTGGTTGTCTCAAACGGTCAACGATGCGCTTGAGGCTCTCAAGGGTCTGATCTATTTTGTCATGGAACTTTTGAAAGAAAGCACATGAAACAATGAAATTGGATAGAGGGAAAATGAACAGGAAAATATCAAATATGAAATAATTTTATTTCTTACTTCTTTTAGCTCACATAAACAATAAGAATAGATAAGTCAAAAACATCTTTTAAAAAAGCAAACCCTCCTTATTTCATAGGATAATAGAACTCAAGTTGAATCCCTACGGTTGTCATTTAACATATTCTAAGAATAACCCTACAGAATTCAAGTAAAAGTGTGTGTGTGTGTGTGTGTGTGTGTGTGTGTGTGTGTGTGTGTGTGTGTGTGTCTGTGTCTGTGTGTCTGTGTGTCTGTGTTTCCAGGGCCAACTAATTAATCATCTAGTGGGCCAACCTACTGGAAAAAGCCTCTCCATACTTTGTTAAATTAGTCTTTTAATAGTAGGCTCAGTTCCAGCATGCTAAAAACTTGTCAGAGCTTATGAATGGCCTTCAAAAATCCCAGGGTCAAGTCTATGCCACAATGAGTAATCAGGTGTATATGTTTTCCTTTGCTCAGTTTAGGTTCTTGAGAAGTATTAAATCACCAGATAATTGTGTGGCACTCTGCTTTGCACTGCTTCTGTCCCATCTGAGAACGGGATGCATACCGTAGGGCAGTGGTATCAAACTCAAAGAGAAAAGATCCCTATGGACCAAATATCAACTTAGAAAACCACAAATTAACATCATTTATGTTGCGTTGTATTTCATTTATTTTGTTAAACATTTCCCAGTTACATCTTAATCTGGTTCAAGGTAGAGTAAGTTCAATTACCTCTACTCTATTATCATAAGCTCTACCACAATAAGCTAAGGAAATTGACAAGATACACAAATGATGTTTCCTAGAAGGTCATTCATTTACCTGTTTGCTGTATTGGCAAAATAAAATTTGGAAGAAAGTAAATTCAATATCTAATTGTGTAGACTATATTTAAAAATTGTTTGCCTGTATTATTCTACTCATAGGTTATTTTGGTATTATATAAATAAAACTTTCATTAGATATGATTATTTACTTATGTCCAGTTTTAATCTTTTTTAAAGATGCTGGAAATGCCTGCAATTCTGCATTTCCTAACCTGGAAAAGACTTTCATTAGATATGATTATTTACTTATGTCCAGTTTTAATCTTTTTTAAAGATGCTGGAAATGCCTGCAATTCTGCATTTCCTAACCTGGAAAAATATGTGTATAGGATAGGATCTTTTCATAATCTATTTTTGAAACATTAAATTAAATTATTTTTGAAACATTAAATGTTTAGAATATTTTGTATCAGTTTTGATCCCATACATTTAGTTCAACAAAGTTATAAATTTCATCATTCATCAGTTGAGATTTCCTTCAAGGTTGAAAAAACCTCATAAATGACTGAAGAAAAATATTTTCACTATGCCCTAATTACAGAGAAAATTAAAAATAGAATATTAAAATGTGTAGGTGCTTTCAAATATGGCAGCTTGAAATAGGCATTTCCTATTTTACTTTTTCCACCCACTTTTCTCACAGATAAGTGAAACCCTTCTTTTTATTATTTTTATTAAAATGAGTTTTTTTCTTAAAAAGTTACATGTTATTTAAACTCTCCCAATAGTCAATATAGTGCCATACAAGTGATACATTTTGAAGAACATTTTGATGATGATTATGACATGCTACTAAAATCAGTGGCTTAAAATAATTCTTAATGATGAAAGTAGGCAAAATTTTTTGAAGGTTTTAATAAAAACGAAATTGTATTACAAAGACACCAGCATTCAGAGATGATACAGTAGAATAAATTTAAATGTATACTTAATCAATATACACAGAAAGGTGGTCTTCTATTCTCTGCTGTTTGTAGGAATTCAATATCATTTCTAATGTAAATGGTTACCTGGGTAGATTGAGAAATGGCTTCATCCAGGGCCACAGCTCTCTTTTTGACATCTTCCTTAATTTGACTGTAAAGGTGTCAGCTGCTATGTATTTCTCTTGGATTAAAAAAGCCTTCTCCTGGCTCAATCCAGTAACTGGGGCCCAGTTTTGTTCATCTTATCTATATGAGGCTTGTGTTCAGCAATCAACTCTCGCAGTTGCTATAACAAAACCAAAGAACTTATCAGTATTTAGGCTTACACCTCCACAATACAGCTGTCTGCACTCCCAACACATCCAACTGGCAAAATCATTCTAAACAAATACCCTCCCATCACAAGGCATTTTACAAATTATGTTTCATGTAACTCCCAGTCAGGGAATGACAACCCTAAAATGAAGGTTAAACAAGTCTGGTCAATGGATAGTCCTTTTAGAAGTAGAATAAAATGCTTAGGGAGATAAGAAATACCAGATACCAAAAACATTAAAAGTTTCAGGCCTTGACATTTTTTAAGGGTTGTAACAAAAAAAATGCACTCAAAACATTTAGGGAGGGAGTTTCTTCCTTTCCTCTAGACTTTCACCTTGTCATCACAAATGGAAGCAAGGATTGTGTCAATTAGTGGACCTCTCTCATTTCGTAGACCATCTTAATATCTTGGCATAATTCAATACAGAGCCTATACTACCTATTATTGATAAATTTAAGTGGGAAAAACTACTATATTTTCTTAACAATCCAGTGAACCTGACCACAGTTCCTGAAAGTTTAGTGTTTTACAAAGAAGAAAATAACTTCACTGATACAAAATATACTATTATTATGGATGGATATTAAAGAATGAAGCTTTTAAGGGAAGAAAAGACTATAAGCGGCTATCTACCTTAACCTATTCTCGTGTGGTTCATGGTGATACTATCAATGAATGAAGTATTTAAGTACATACTATGTGCCAGGCATAATGCAGTTAGTTTTCTTGAATTAATCAACAAATAACTATTAAGTGCTTACCAGATGCCAGGCCCTGACCTGAATTCTGGGGATATAAAAACAATGAATGAAACAGTCCTTCATGCCAAGAGCCCCAGTCACCTCATCTGATACTCTCTTTGTATACTTTTCCATCAAAAAGCCATTCAATTTATAATATTGTGAGATTTAAAATTGAATATTAGATCATAAATCTCCCCTACTTAACCTTTCCCTTAATTTATCTCCCAGACTAGTAAATGGAAGAAGCTTTTGGTTTTCTAGATATCCTTTTAATCAACATCACCTTGTGACTACCTTGACAATAAAAGGTCTATCTAGAAAACCAAAAGCTTCTTCCATTTACTAGTCTGGGAGATAAATTAAGGGAAAGGTTAAGTAGGGGAGATTTATGATCTAATATTCAATTTTAAATCTCACAATATACTGGAATAGGATCCCATGTCTTCTCCTAAGCTAGAGCTCATACATCGAAATAGATTACTGCTTCCCTTTCTTTGTTATATGAGTAAGGTCTATAAGAGGGAGAGGAAAGGTGCTTCCCTACACAAAAATGATTGGCATTAAAAAGAAATCTTTGGGGCAGCTAGGTGGCGCAGTGGATAGAGCACTGGCCCTGGAGTCAGGAGTACCTGAGTTCAAATCCGGCCTCAGACACTTCACACTTACTAGCTGTGTGACCCTGGGCAAGTCACTTAACCCCAATTGCCTCACTAAAAAAAAAAAAATCTTTAAAAAATCTAAATATATTCTTTTCCTGTATTAGTACAAGTGTATGTGTATATAGGAACCCACAGGATGGATAATTTTCAAAGAAAAGAAAGATACATATGATGTACCTTCAATAGCAAGAATTCTTTTTTACATAATGTGTAAAGAGTGCATACAGTGAGTATTTTCTGTCTTGGATGATATTAAATGAGCTCCTGTAAGTTACTACTTATCCTATTAAAATGACAGAAGGTTAGCACTGGTTCTGGAGTCTGAATACAGGTTCAAATCCCACTTCTTATGATACTTGTATAATCTTGGGCAAATCATTACCTGATCACCCTGGACCTCAGTTTCCTTATCTGTAATGGACAAGATGACCTCTGAGGTCCTGCCTGGTTCTATATCTATGCTCCTCTGAGTCTGTGAGAATAATATTGCCGTGTAAATCCTGAGAATATTCTGAAAGGAAAGTGTCCCCATAGATGATCTGGAGGCCTGCCTAAATGGCAATTAGTATATTTTTGGTCTTCAACTTCTTTTTCAATACTTAAAGAAATCTATGGACAAAAGAGAAAAAGGCCTACTATAAAGTGTATTTCAATATAATACTAACTTTTGGAGATTCACAATAACTTGCATCTGTACTTTTTAGTTAAGAAAATAAAATATAAAATCCATTGTTTGGGGATCATATACCTTCATAACCTGTCCCCCTCCCCCAACTTTCTAGACTTCTAATAAGTCTTCTAACTCCCTAGCCACTTCTCCCCCTGCCCACTACTACTCTTCTGCAATTCAGGGACATTGGCTGCCTTGTTTCTTGGACAAGACAATCTCTCTACTCCAAGAATTTTAACTAGCTATTCCCAATGCCTGGCATGTTCTCCCAATTCATCTTCTTCTCCTGGTTTAGCTGGCTTCTTTAAAGTCCCAACTAAAATCCAATCTTCTACTGGAAGTCTTTCCAATACCTCTCAATTCCAGTGTCTTCCCTCTGTTGATTATTTCCCAATTTTTCTATATATAGCTTCTTTGTACATAATTGTTAGTATGTTGACTCTCCCATTAGATTGTGACCTCCTCAATGGCAAGGACTGTCTTTCACTCTTCTTTGTATCTCTAGCATTTACCAGAGTGCTCAGCACATAGCAGATGTATAATAAAGGTTTATTAACTGAATAACTAAAAATGCTTTTCATATATATGGTCTCATTAATATCCTATAATAACCTTGTGAAACATCTATGGAAAATATTACCCCCACTTTAGTGAAATAATGTGGATGTGTCAGGAACCTAATACTGAAAAATTAAACATCTTATATTCAAATTTATATTACTAGTAGGGTTCAGGGGTGGTAGTTATAGTTAGACAACCACAATACCAAGCCTAGTGCTCTCTCCAAAATCATATTACCTTTAGAAGGTAATTCTCTCTCAACAGTTATTCTAGAGAACAAAAAATATCAACTAAGACGTAAAATTTAATAAAAAAATACATGGATATGAAACAGGTTGAGTTGCCAATCATCCAAATATTTTATCTCCATAAATAAACCTTGTATACTTTGTAGCTATCTGGGAACTATTTCATGAAATTTGTATTCAGTTGTCAGTAAACCATACTTTAAAGCAGGGCTTCTTAAACTTTTTCCACTATCGACCTTTTTTTGCCTGAGAAATTTTTATGGTATATAAAATAGGTATACATAACCTTTTATGTTGCCAAATTTTTCATGACCCTCACATCAGTTACTCTATCCTATATGGAGTCATGACCCACAGTTTAAGAAGCTTTGCCTTAAAGTATTCTGATTTCTAACAAGTAATAATTTCTCCCTAGAAACAATCCTCATTGTTTATCTGAAACTTATTTTTTAAAATATAAAAAATTAATGTAATATCTTCAAACTATAATATAAACTGAGTTTAATGTTTTCAAGAAAGACTGTCACCCTACACAGTATATACTGTACAGATCTTGGAAGACAACTGAACACACCAGTCTGGAAAAAAGAACAAGAATATTTAAAGTTCAAATTCTGCAGAATTAGAATTATTCAGCCCTCCTCACAGAAGTACTCTCTCTCTCTTTCTATTATGTCATTATAATTTCTAGATGACTGAAATGCATTTATAGACAATGTTTCAAATATATGAGGGAAGCGTGATGTAGTTTTTTATGTATTTAAAACAAGGAATTTTATTGCCTCGTAAATGAAACCATCATTTATAAGTTTATGTTCATTTTTATCTTGCTGTATTCTTCTTCAAGGGCATGAGACTTCAAAGAAAGTTCTATACTTCTATTAGCTCTATGAGCCACAGAGAAAGACCACCCCCCTCCCCAAGTGGGCCCTTTGTTTATACTCTGCTACTCTATTTTCATCCATCTTGATCATCTTTTCCCATAAATTTGTTTTCATTAATGTTCTTTGTTTTGATTTTGTTTTGACACTGAGATCTAACCATTAAAATAATCCTTTAAAATCTGTCCAAGATCAACGGCCCTACCAGCACATCTCTTTCATCCATTTCTAATCTTCAATTAGTTTTCTAGATGGACCTAATTAATGATCATGTAGAAAATTTTTAAAACAATCCAAATATATGAATAAGAATTTTGTTTTTCATCAATACATTAAAATGGAAATTCATTTGTTTCTGCTAAAATACTTATTTATTTTGCATTCCACTAAACAAAGACTGCACTGAAATGACCGAGATAGAACACCCTAATCACATCAACCAACTTAATATATTTATTACTAGACAACAGAAAAACAAATATGAGCAGATACAATATCATAGAGTCAAGAAAATCTATGTCCTCATCATGTAGAGTATATAGGATAGGAAGTATCATTAAAAAAAAAAAGCAACACCCTTCTTAAAAAGAGAAGCTATATTCTCCTACGTTGTTAGTATCTCAAATGAAATAATATTTGCAAAGTACTTAACACAGTGCCTGGAACATAGCAAGTAAGCACCATATGTGTGTGTGTCTATATATGTATATGTGTGTATATATATATATATGTTGTTTTTAATATTATTATTAATTATACTAAATTTACCCGATGTTCTTCCTGCTGTTGTTTTAAAGTTTCATATTCAAGAGCTGGAGCTGGAAGTTGAGAGATGACCCTTTGTATTTCTGTCAGCCATGGCCAAAGTTCTTCATATGTTTCCCAAAATTGGTTGACCAGAGATTGTGCCTGTTCCAGTTGAAGGTACCGCTCTGAGTTGATTTGGCAGATATCATCATAGTTCTTCAATATATTGTCTATTTTTTTCTAGAAAACAAAATGACAAAATCATATGTTAACTGGCCATGACTTCGAATAATTAGTAGTTTTTTCACTTGCTAAAACTTGGAGGAATTTATATTTAATTTGTAATGTAGTATTTTATAGCTAGAAGCTACTTCAGCTCTAATATAGTTCAGTCTCCCTGATTTCAGATGAAGATACTAAAACCCAGAAAAAGGAAATGATTTGCCCAAGTTCATACAGAAAGAGGCAAAAATCCACACCAGAGTCAGGCATTCCAACTCCAAATTCAGTGCTTTCTACTACATGTGCAATATGCCTTTTTTAAGGAAGCTGAAAAAGTGCTTTGCAAAGCAAAAAGCAAAAGCCTAATCCTGACTTCAAGATCCTCTCTAATCTGGTCCCAAAATACCTTTCGAGTCTTTCTCATGCTCTACTCAACCCCAACTCTCTTCTACATCACATTGCCTTCCAACAAAACTGGACCACCCTCCATCTTGCCATCTCCTTTGCACATATAGGAATTTTTTGGTCATTGGAGACCAGTGCAAGTTTGGTGTCTAATGACCACTCCACTATTCTGTGAAATCTCTCTCTCTCTCTCTCTCTCTCTCTCCACAAATCTCCACATTTCATTACACTCTCCCTTCTGTATTTATGTTTATGTCTTATCTCTCTAGCCCCACTATCAGGAAACTGTAATCTTCAAAAGGAAAAGGTTCAGTAAGCTATATCTCTGTGTTGTTATTATCAGTAGGTAATGATACCTCTGTATCCTGAGTTGCTAACACAATTCCTTAAATTTTATTTCTATGTTGATGCTTTTCAAATCTACCTATCTTGTCCCAACCCTTCTGCTGACCTCTAACCTTATATCTCCAACTACCTTTCAGACATCTCAAACTGGATGTCCAAGATAGATCTTAAACTACAAATGTCACAAAGATAATTTATTATCTTTCCTTTAAACCTCTCGACCACCACCACCTTCCCTATTACTATAAAGTGTAATATCATCCTTCCTAGTGCTTTATATGTTGTCCTTGATTCCTCCCTCCCTCCCTCCTTCCCTTCCTCCCTCCCCCTCTCTCCCCCCCATATACAATCTGATGCAAAGGGATATTGATTTCACCTTTACAACATTCTCTGGAATACACCCCTTCCTTTCTTCTGACACTGCCACCACTTTGGTATAGGATCCTTATCATCTTACACATACACTACTGCTAAAGCCTGCTGGTCGATCTGCCTGCCTTAAGCCTCTTCCCACTCCAATCCAACCTCCTTTTCAGTCACCCAAAGTGACTTTCCAAAAGTACAGGTCTTACCATGCCACCCCCCAACTCACCACTACTCTCTAAAAACTCTAGTGTCTCTCTATCATGGCTACCATCAAATACAAATTCCTCTTTTTGACATTTAAAGCCCCTCATAACCTAGACTTCCCCTACCTTTCATGGCTTCTTATATCTTACACCCCATGACATACACTTAAATCTAGTGTTGCTGTCCCCCTGGCTACTGAACAAATAAGACATTCCATTTCTCTGCTCTGGGCATTTTTTTCTATCTTCTCCCTATGCCTGGAACATTCTCCCTCATCAACTCCACCTACTGACTTTCCTTTAATTCATAACTAAAATTCCATCTTCTACAGGAAGACTTTCCCAACATCTCAATTCTAGTACCTTCCCCTCATTTAATTATGTCTTATTTATCTTGTATATAGCTTGTTTGTATGTATTTGCTTGCTTGTTGCTTCTTCCATTTGATTATGAGCTCCTTCAGGGTAGGTACTTTCTTTTGCTTGTTTTTACATCCCTAGCACTTTAACACAGTCTGGCACAAAGTGGCACTTAATATTGATTGATTGATTGAGGTGCTAAAAATGTTAAATTAGATTGGCTGAAAATCTTCCACCTATGGCCTAGAAAATTATAGTCATATTACACCTGCAACAGTATCTTCTACTTCTTGAGAAATATGTCACTTTTTAAAGGCAAATCCTAAGAGTGAGCACTACTTGGAAAATTTATTAAAGACATAAAAATCAAGGTAAGATATTAGGCTACAGACTTTCCCTCATGAAATATTTTCAGTGTTATTATTAGACATAAAGTGGATTTTAATTCAAACTGATCTATGCCTTAGAACATATTAGAAATAGAGGCCAAAAGAAATCACAAAATACTCTAGAAAAGTGGCAATAATGACTTGATGCTATATAAAAGGAAACATCTGCACTGCCAATAGATAAACCTATTCATAGCTTTTCCTTGAGTTATTTTTATTTTTTTCTAAATAATTAAATGAATTTCTACTTTTTAAAAAATATCACTAGCTTGAGGAGGGGGGCACTGAAGACGTTAAGAAAAAACCAAGGTGTAATAACATGATCAAGAGAGTGATTGGACTTGTGATTTCATTTACACAAAGAATTTCTGTGATGAGTCAACTCCCTCTATCATTGCAGGTCAGCATCTTTTCTGCTGCTTATAGTCTTAGAGAGTTCCTTTGGAACTAAAGAATTAAATGATTTACCGGGGGCCACAGAGCATGTATGTGTCAGAGGTGAGACTTGAACCCAGGTCTTCCATACTCCAAGACTAACTCTTTAGCCATTATGGCATATTGCCTCTCTCATATGACCACAGAGACAGGCATATGGACAAGACTTGTGGTTTGATTGCTATAGGAAACTCCCTGGTAAGGAATTTATTTCTGCCACCTTCTCTACAACTTATAGTCCTACTGCATGATCTAAACCACTAGGCATTTAAGTGACTTGCTCATTCATACTAGCCAATATATATCAGAATTAGAACTTGACCCTGGGTCTTCCTGGTTTTGAGTTACATGCCCTATCCATTATTTAATACTTTAAATGAGGTTATGATATAATTATTATTTAAAGTTTTGTTACAAAAAATACGAATACCTCAAGTTTTAGACAAATAAAAATGATACCTTTGTAAAGTATTTTTAAATTTCTGAAGTATTTTCACACGAATGGCCTCCTTTGATCCTTGCTCATCTTATAGGGCAGCTAGGGTAAATATTATTTTGAAAATAAGGGATTTGATCATAGTAACACATTTTATAAGAGCCAGGGCTGGAACATATAGTACTGTTTATCAAGAGGAAATTACA
This sequence comes from Dromiciops gliroides, assembly GCF_019393635.1. Taxonomy (NCBI): domain Eukaryota; kingdom Metazoa; phylum Chordata; class Mammalia; order Microbiotheria; family Microbiotheriidae; genus Dromiciops; species Dromiciops gliroides. Next base: position 276,584,154 of record NC_057864.1, read on the forward strand.
GAAGATGAGCGTGTTAAGAGCCTTCTCTTGGAGAGATTTTTAAAAATATTCAAAACTGAATCTTTGAAAGAACAAAGGACATATCTAATTTTTTTTAAAAAAGGAAGGGAGGGGAATCTGTTTTGGAGAGGAAGGAATGGCAGAGGACAATAAAAGTCTGCATATTATTCTAACTGCTTTATAAATTCATCAGAGAAGACAAATATAACAGTCTCATTGTTGAGATTTATTTGTTAAATTTTTCAGTATTATTTTGCCAAAAGAACTAAAATACTTATTTTTTGTCAGACCACCCAGATGTTATCTTATTTTAGTCGAATGTCAGTTTTAAACATGCTTGGGGCCAACTATGTAATCTTTTTTTTAAAAAAACAACTTTCATTTTTTATTTAAAAGAGCAGTGACTAAGGACAAAGGGCTTCCCTTTCTAAGCATTCAGTTGACTGGGCCCAAATGAGCCATATCACAAATTCCTTATTATTAAAAGAGAACAATATAAGTATGTTCCTCACAAAACTTTTCCATGTTACTGAAAAGATAAATTTTTGTTTGTTTGTTTTTTGGTTTTGGTGAGGCAATTGGGGTTAAGTGACTTGCTTAAGGTCACACAGCTAGTAAGTGTTGTGTCTGAGGCCGAATTTGAACTCAGGTCCTCCTGACTCCAGGGTTGGTGCTCTATCCACTGCGCCACCTAGCTGCTCCCAAAAAGATAAATTTTTGATAGCACTTTTGCTCAAGATACTCAACTTCCCCTTAAGTATAAAAAACAAAGTAAGTCACCAGTCAGAAACTAAGTCTTTTTTTTTTTAATTTTTTTTTTTAGGGGCAATGAGGGTTAAGTGACTTGCCCAGGGTCACACAGCTAGTAAGCGTCAAATGTTTGAGGCTGGATTTGAACTCAGGTCCTCCTGACTCCAGGGTTGGTGCTCTATCCACTGCACCACCTAGCTGCTCCCAAAAAGATACATTTTTGATAGCACTTTTGCTCAAGATACTCAACTTCCCCTTAAGTATAAAAAACAAAGTAAGTCACCAGTCAGAAATTAAGTCTTTTTTTTTTTAATTTTTTTTTTAGGGGCAATGAGGGTTAAGTGACTTGCCCAGGGTCACACAGCTAGTAAGTGTCAAATGTCTGAGGCTGGATTTGAACTCAGGTCCTCCCGAATCCAAGGCCAGTGCTTTATCCACTGTGCCACCTAGCCACCCTCCAGAAACTAAGTCTTCAAGTAGAAGCTATGCCTCCAAAGGAGAATAATCCTTTAAAAAATCTTTCAGTCCATTTGCTTGATCCTAAATATGATTTGGCACAAGAGTTTAGCTACTTTAATGGTGGTGACCCCAAAAAAAGGATTTGTACAGCTAAAGATTTCACTTACACTATTAGTCAAACTACAAGCACCACATTCTAGGAGTTTACCTTTATAGACTGTTTCTCCTCTTCACTACAACTATTCATGATTTTATCTCCAGATTTAACAAGTTCATCAATAATATCCTTGTGTCTCATAATATCCATGGTGAATGCCTGTTATAGAGGAAAAAAAAGGTGTGGGGGAGAGTTATTAAAAATAATGGTAAAGAAATCCAAGGCAGGCAAACTACTGAATACCATTGGCATATCTTGAAAATCAAATTACAGAGTAGTATGATTTCTAGCCTGGAAGAACACTGACCATTAATTAAAATGATAGTTAGAAATACATCTCTATACCTTTTGAACTTGAAGCTGAGCTGAGGTCTGGTCTTGCTCAAGTCTGATATCACCCAAAGACCTAAGTTTCTTTTCAGTTTCTGCAATCCAGGATAATTCAGCATCAGCAGCTTGATCAAACTAAATCAAGGAGACATAAATTACTTCAGCAACTTATCACACATAATATCAGAATAATCACTATTCAAATTTTCTTTCTTATAATTAAGGCAGTAAGGCAAAACTCTGACTGCATATTGATAGGTTAAATATAGGTGGTAATTTCTTTGGAGGTGTTTCTATCTCCATCCACACCACAAGCACCCTTCTCTTCATTCACACAAGCAGAATCTTAGTTCAGTCCTTCATCCTCTATTGACTAAATTATAATGACAGAATAATTAGTCTCCCTCTCTTAAGTCTCTTCTCATTCTAATCTATACTCCACAGGGCTACCAAAATAACTTTCCTGAAGCTCAGGTCTGTTCACAACAACCACCCTATTTGATAATCTCCAGTGGCTCCCTATTACCTTCTGGAAAAAAAAATGTAAACTCCACTGTTTGGCATATAAAGCTACCTTTCTGACTTCTTATATTCTATTCCCCTCCATGTAGTTTATGTTCCCGACATACAGGCCGATTTGTTATTCCTCACACATGACATTCCTATTTCTATACCTTTGCTCTGTCTCTCCCATGCTTGGGTTTTTGTTTTGTTTGGTTTTGGTTTTGGTTTTTTATTCTATATTCTCCCTCCTCCTACCTCTTCTCCCTACCCATTGAGAAGTCAAGAAAAACAAAATCTCCCACATCTGGAATCCTCCTCCTCCTCACCTCTGCCTTTAGGAATCTTTGATTTTCTTTAAAAAATAATTCAAGGGGCAGCTAGGTGGTGCAGTAGATAGAGAACACGCCCTGGAGTCAAGAGTACCTGAGTTCAAATCCGGCCTCAGACACTTAACACTTAACTAGCTGTGTGACCCTGGGCAAGTCACTTAACCCCAATTGCCTCACTAAAAAAAATAAATAAATAAATAAAAATTCAAAGGTCTCCTTCTGCATGATGTTTTTTTATTTCCTCATCTCCCTCCTTCTGTTCTCCCCCCAGAAAACATACTATTTAGTACCATTCTCCTCTTAAGTTATCCTATCTATCCTATCTACTTTATATGTTTTTAAAAATTACTTAAACATGTTATATTTATCCATATCTGCACATTTGTTATGCTAATTAGAACATAAGCTCCTTGAAGGCAAATATTGCAATGCTTTTGTCATTTTGTCCACAATTACCTAGTACAGTACCTGGTAGGCCCTGAAGGGGGCCTAAAAGGCTTAAGTGATTAAAAATTATTTTTCTTACTTTAGTAGTTTGATTAAAATCTAAGCTACCAAAAGTAATTTTCAAATAAGATTGGTTCAACAACCAAAGGCTGGAGTGCACTATCCTATATGTAAATACATTTCTCTGTGGCTTTATGGATATACCTCCCTTTGAAATTTGTTTTCAAAGTATTTTTTCATTCAGTGAATCCTATTTTTCATAAATTCTTATTATAAAATTATAGATGCATTCCACTGAAAGGAAATGGTGCATGATACTATAATGAAACCAGCATTTTAAATAACATATTTAAGGGAAGCAACAACTTTCTAATAAAAACATTTATTATGTTTATAAATGTTATTAACAATACAAGTTTAATGTGCTCAAAGTAACTAAATAACAATTTTAGAAGTGAAAATATAGTATAGTACTCAAACTAACAGCATGATTAGCTGTCTCTTATATACTTCTCTTAACAGTTCCTACAGTTTTATGTTAGTTTTTTTTAAACAACTTCAAATCACTTTAGCACTTAAAACTTTTTTATTTAAGAGGATTTTTTTTTTGTATTCTGAATTTTTTTCCACAAAACCTGACACATATTGTTCCTATAGACTTATTTACCTTATGACTATGAAATTTACACTTCAACTTTTTGGTTATCAATGATTCTCACAAAGACAGGACACTATACACACACACGCACATATACCTACCTACCTACATACATATATATATATGTAAAGTATGTTGATGACTCAAAGTTGAAAAAGAGGAAATATAGTTGACAGATTCAGTTTTTAAAATTCTTGATAATTTTTCACAATGAATCATAACCAACAAGTCAACATCTAATTATTTTAGTACTTTTACATTAAGGATTAATGGTTTCAGTCATTTGAGTACTTCCTCTACCAACACAGGTCACAAACTCTCTCTAGAACCGCCTTCATGAGCCAAAAAATAATGATCAAACTGCAAACCTTCTGACAATGCTTCTTTCTGAATTTAGCGACCACAGAACTTAACTAGTCCAAGGCCTACCTAAAGAACTACTCCCCTCCACAACATTATCAGCAGATAGTTGTTCGTCTTGCCTGAACACCACCAATAATTCTGGATTGAGGGAGGTTGATCCTCAGAGAAACAACATTAAGTGTGTATCATGAAGTATATAACTGAGATTAGCAGGATCTGCTAGAGCTTGCAACTTGGCTGCTGCTATTGTTGTTGAGTCCTTTTTTAGTCATGTCTGACTTTTCAAGACCACTTGGGGTTTTCTTGGCAAAAATATTGGAGTGGTTTGCCATTGCCTTTTCTAGCTCATTTTATAGATAAGGAAACTGAGGCAAACAGGGTTAAGTGACTTTCCCAGGTCATACAGCTAGTAAGTGTCTGCGGCTGGATTTGAACTCAGGAAAGTGAGTCTTCTTGGTTACAGGCCAGATATAAAGGCCAATGTCACTTCTACAATACCATGCAGCACTATAGTAATAAGGCTTTGCTGAAAAAGGAGGAAATTTAACAAGGGCAACTATAAACTCATATTTAAGCTGAAAAATCAAATACACAAGTGTAAGAAAAGGAAAACTGTCTTGACAACACTTCACATGAAAAGAACCTGGGGAAACTATATTGAACACCAATTCATTATAAGCCCAAAGTAGTTAAAGGAATTATGGTGCCCATTCTATTATTCACTGTTCTGATCAGATAATATATGGAATATTATGCCTGGTTATGAGTAACACGCTTTAGGAAAATCACTGGTAAATTAGTGGTTCAAAGGAAGATAACCTGGATGGGTGGGAAGTGAGTGGAAGCATTTGGATACCATGTTACATGAGGAGTAGTTGTGAGAACTATGAATGTATCTTGAGAAACAGAACATTTTAAAGAATATGAAAGCTGTCTTCAAATACCTGAAGGGCTATAATGTAGATGGCCATGAAGGCTAGCATGAAGATATATTCTATGCTTCCCATGAGTCAGAAAATGAACAGATGAGTGTTCTTAGAGGAGCTAAATAGAAGACAACTTTCTAACAGCTAGAACTGTTCAAAAAGAGACTCGGTTGTCTTACAGAGCTTTGAATTCCCTATAGATGTAAGTGTCCAAATGGATACTTAATAAACTTACATATCCCATATATGAGATGTTGTCATCTGGAAATTATCTACATATAGGGTACCTGAAGCCATGAGATAGGATTCTATTTCCAATTAAAGTACTTTAAAAAATAATTGTTTCAAAATGTTTCTATTTTTTGTTTTATTCATGTTTACATTTATTTATGCTTATCTCTATCTCTCATTATACTGTATGCCATTTGGTGGTAGAGAGCTGGTCTTCTGCTTTAACTTCCCCAATGATCTACTGCTCTGTATACAATGCCTAGTCAATAAATGTAGGAAGAAAATGAGTCAGTAACAACATTAGGAATGACTGGAAACAATTTAAATGCTGGAATGAATCATAGACACTCACTGGAAATATCCCAACTTAACATGACTCACAAAATTCTGATATTAATAGCTTTAAATGAAATTGCTTATTTGCTGCCCCTATACAAAATGAGAGATGTTTTTAATAAACAGCTTCGTATAGACAGGGTGACGTAATAGAAAGAATATGTGTTTAGGAGGACTTGAATTTGAATCTGGGTTCTTCTATTTACTCCTTGAATGACATTGGACAAGTCACTTGCCAAGATCTGTAAGATGAAAAGGTTGAACTAGATGATTTTTGAGGTCACTTTTCAGTTCTAAATCTATTGTACATTTATTAAGTTATTACACTTACAATATAATGGGATAATTGCAGCAGGAGAGAAAAAAGTTGACCTATGGTAACAGTAACATGAGCTTCTATTGGACTACATTTTCTTTAGGGTAAGGAATTATAAAAAAAAATGGTTTTACATATACTACCAGGTAATTTCACAATGTAATTCTACTTAATAAGTCCCTTCCATATAAAATCTCAGCTACATTATTTCTTTTTGAAGAAATCAAAAGAAAACTTATCTATTTGCCAGTCTACTATATTTGCAAATCTGCTATTAATCCTCAGTGATTATTAATATTACTTTATCTTGGAGTCTTAATAATATTAAACTCTAAATGTTAATGCTTACTTAATATTCACTAACTTTCTCAAGGACAACAATAAAGTGACATAATCCAAACTGCCCACAATAGAAGGCTGCAGAGGGGAAATGTTTTTGGGGATTTTTTTTTTTTTTGCTAAAGCAATTATCAGTTTTAGTGAAAGAAAAATCCAAACATATTTTAATTAAAAAAAAAACTTCCTACTTATACATCTTTGGAAATGCTAATTAAATTACCATATGTGGAATAGTGCCTACCATATAAAACCAACTATTTTAGAATATAGAATTTGCTTGAGTGATTTGTGAAAACAATTTCACAATTTCACAAAACAACAGTTCCTAATGGATCAAATGATCAAGTCTTTTAAGTGTGGACAAAATTTCTCTTAATGGTACAAACCAACTGCTGGTGAATCAAAATCATGGAATGAGAGAATCAGAGTTGGAAGGGGTCACTGAAGTCACCTAGTCCAATTCCTACCTAAGGAATTACTCCCCTCCACATCATCATCAACAAATGGTTACTGGTCTTGCCTGAACAACATGGGTCATTGGTAAGAGTCAACTTATACCATTTTGGGACAGTTCTAATGTTAGTTCCAAATGTTAGAGGAGAAGGAAAGGGAATAAGCATTTATATAGTGGCCTACTCTGTGTCTTTTACAAACATTATTTTATTGACCCTCATAAGAACCTGGTGAGGTATGTTCTATTATTTTCCCTATTTTGCAGTTGAGGAAATTGAAGTAAATAGATTTTAATTGACTTGTCCAGGGTCACACAGCTAGTAAGAGTCTGAAGCAAGATTTTACTAGAGTTTTCCTAACTCCAGGCCCAGTATTCTATTCACTCTGCTACCATCTATGTCAATAAAGAAATTTTTCATTATACTAAGCTGAAATTTACCTACTATTATTCCACCCATTGGTCCTAATTTGCCCCCACAAGGAGCCAACAGTTAATATAGGTATAATAACTCATTCACATAACAAAACCACAAATATTTGAAAGTAGTTATTATTTCCCTCCTCCCAGTTCAAATCCTTCTCCAAGGTAAAACATTTGTGTCCTTCAACCATTACTATTTTTTTTTTTTGGTGAGGCAATTGTGGTTAAGTGACTTGCCCAGGGTCACACAGCTAGTAAGTGTCAAGCATCTGAGGCCAGATTTGAACTCAGGTCCTTCTGAATCCAGGGCTCTATCCACTGTGCCACCTAGCTGCCCCTCAACCATTACTATTAACATGGTTTCAGATTCCCTCACCATCCTCACTTTGTACACATTATAGCTTCTCAACACTGATGGATCTGTGATCTCCATGTTGTGATTCCCATTGTGTAACGCACTCATGACTCCTCCTTTCTGACTGTCTACCTATAAACTCTCCATAGGGTATCTACTCAGTATGCTGAAGGCCTAGATCTCTTGTAAAGTTTTGATGGTTATCCTTCACTGTGACAACATGACCAATCTACTTCTATCTCTCATCATCTTAATGTCATCTTGACACCAGTTTTATTAAGCAAGTCTTCAAAGGCAACAGAGTATGTTGGAACATACTCATGATCTTGTATTCTTTACATCTAAACCCCACTTGAATGTATTAAGCATTGAGTAACTTCCCAGATCTTGTGTTATACCTTGACAGTTTTTGAGAACCCCGAGTGACCTCAATGTCACAATGAGGCATCTAAGATTTTAGAAGATTGTTTGTCAAGATCCTTCCTAAACTACAGCAGTGGTGTGATCAGGACAGAGCTTGAAGCAAGTTGCTCCACTCCAGTCCGTCTTCCATTCAACTTCCAAAATGATTTACTAAAGCACAGGTCTAACCAATTCCACTCCCGTAATAAACTTAATCAATTCCAATGGCTCCATGTCACCTCCAAGGATAAAATACAAAATCCTCTGTTTGGCACCCAAAATCCTTCATAGCGCCTAACCCCCCTCCCCAATTTTTCCAGTCTTCTTTCACCTTATACTCCTCTTCCCTTCCCCAACCACTCTTCAGTCCAGTAACACTGGCTTTCTAGCAGTTCTTTAAACAACAAAATCCATTCTCATTACTCCAGGCATATTCCCAGGCTGTCCCCCATTACAGGAATGCTCTCCTCATCTGCATCTCCTGCTTTCCTTGGCTTCCTTCAAGTTCCAAATAATATCCTACTTATATAGTCTATTTGTACGTAATTGTTTGCATGTTGACTCCCCCCTCCCAAATAGACTGTGAGATACCTCAAAGTCAAGGACTATTTTCTGTCATTTTTTATAGCCCCAGAATTAAGCAAAATATATAGTAAGTGCTTGATAAATGCTTACTAGCTGACTGATTAATTAGCAGAATACAGTGGGATTACCATATCTCTCATTTTAATACTATAGTTCTACTAATAATACCTAAAATCACATTAGCCTTTTAGGACATCACATCAATATTTTTTTATTCATAGGCTTTTTAAGTCCATTAAACCTCTAAAAGAATTTAAACTTTTATTTGAGTCTGGCCCCATTTTCTAATTGCTCAAATTATTTAACTAAATACATGAAAATAAATATTTCATATGAAAATTTAATCATCTCAGTATCTGTAGTGATATCTTGGGAAATTATCCTAAAGACTATTCTATAGTTCATTTATTCTATTCGTAAAAACCAAAATCTACTGGGGCAGCTAGGTGGCGCAGTGGATAAAGCACCAGCCCTGGATTCAGGAGGACCTGAATTCAAATCTGACCTCAGAAACTTGACACTTACTAGCTGTGTGACCCTGGGCAAGTCATTTAACCCTCATTGTTCTCCCCACCCCAAAATAAAATAAAATAAAATCTACTTTATTTCTGCTAAGTTGTAATCAATAACTTCAGATCTGTGTAAGGAGTTAACTGAACATATCTGAAATTAATATAGTGAAATATCTATAGTTGATATATAGCTAAATACCTATAGTTGATGCCTAAAACACTGGAGTATCTAAATATCAATTTCTCACACAAAGCTATTTTATGCTGAGTTCTGAATTTCAGGGGTAGTATAAGGTAAGCCAGATTTAAATATAACTAAGAATTTAACATAGAAAAGAAAGAAAAATTGCATGCTTTCTTAAATTATTTAGAACATATTCAAAGATTCTCAATCAGTATTTCCTCTCAATTTTGTTAATCACTTTAACATCTTTCCTCAAAATAGTTTCTTTAAATAAACAAATTTGAAGAGAACCATAGATCCATCAATCTTCAAGTGTTTACAGGTACGTTTATGTCAGGACAGGACATCCTTTTAACTCCCTTTTCCTTTAGTCATCGCTTTTATTTCTTTATTTTCAATAGAATTTCCTTCCTCTTTGTTTCTTGCTATTGACATTATATTCCACTTTCTTTCACTGACTCTTCTGGATCAAAACATATCTCTCTTTCCTTGAATGCCTTGAAGTTTCACTCTATTCCCTTTAGATATATCAGCATGAATTCTTTTCACAGAATCACACAAGTGATTGAGAATTGGAAGGGAACTAATTGAGGAAACTCAGGCTCTGGGAAGAAGACAGATCTGCCCAATGTCACACTGGTAGTGAGTGGCAAAGCTGCGAAGTGAACTCAGGTACCTCCAGCTCTAGCCTTCGCTGCATTTTACTATACAATATGGCCAAGTCTGATTCTCAGAGATGTAATAAACTACTTAGTTTCCCTGTTTGTTAAAATCCACTCCAAACCACTTACCCTGAGGACTATATTTAGAGTGACTTTGAAGATGTGGAAATAATCTAAGAAATCTGATCATGATAAAACGATGATCACAATTTCTGAAGCTATGAGATACATGCCACTCAACAAGAACAATGGCATATTTATAAGGTGGCTGCAGATGATAAACAAAACAGCAGATTAAGAGAACTATAACTGTACAAAATAGGTTCTTTTTTGTTCACCATTCAAGGAAAAATGATCCTTCCTTTATTCCACATAGTGTATTTGTTTAAAATTCACAATAAAAGAAACAGAAAATCTAAGAGTGTCTTATTTTGTTTAGGTTTGGAATGGGGCAGCTAGGTAGCACAGTGGATAGAGCACTGGCCCTGGAGTCAAGAGGACCTGAGTTCAAATCTCACCTCAGACATTTACTTAATTGTGTGACCCTGGGCAAGTAACTTAATGCTGATTGTCTTAAACATGGGCTATCTCCAGTCATCCCGATGCATATCTCATATCACTGTACCCAGATGGCTCTGGAGGATGAGGTTGGTGACCTTACACAGCCCCCCACCCCCACTCACTCAAATCCAATTCATTGAGAGTCATGGCATCACCCTGATGTCAGTCCTCTTTGAGAAATGAACAACAGTAACAAGGTTTGGAATACAAAATTGCTTAGATTTCCTAGCTCAGATAATGGCACCTGCCCTGAGGGGATGGGAAGTGGCAGATATCTCCAGGAAGCTCTCCACCATTATTTAGTGAGCTACATTGATTTTTTTCATATTTGCCCCATTCAGGTAATTATTCTTGGGAATATTTTCAGAATAGGAATCTCTTTAAGTCTGCTGAATTAGACTCTTTAGCTAGTTGATTAGTTATGTCATATACATGGTCTCATCATACAATCCTCATTCTCCTTTCCAGTAAATTATGCTTTTTAATCCTAAACAACTATTTTCTACAGCATGATTTTCCAATGATGATAGCACATTTATGAGAGAGTTAAGGCTGATAAGAAGTCAAGAAATTAAAAAAATGTATAATAAACCAAACTCCATGTACAAGTTTTGTTCATTATTTAAGCAAAAATATATCTTCTGTCTGACACAAAATGGAATCCCACAAACCCAGTGCTACTTTGTTCATCTTCTGAGTTCTGATGCTATTTAAACCATGTTGTCATGTCCTGTTCCCCACTGTCTATTACCCCAAACTTTTAGACCCTTGGGAAAAATGATTAATAAGTTCTGTTCCTTGGGCTTTTATATCTTGGAATAAATAAATCAATTATTTTAGCTCTCTCAAATGGTATCTATGTTCATAGTTTCAGTTAGTCAAAAGTAAAACCAACTTTAAAAAATACATACACATACATTGTATGGATGGATGGATGGATGGATGCATGTGTGCATGCATAAAAGAAGCTTTGTTTTCAAAAACTCTCTCACTAACTTGGAATTTATAAGCCAAGATTATTTTTGGCAGAACCTAAAGTAAACAAGGAAAAGATACATTACTTATTTTAATTTTCTAACACTTTAATACAAAACCTGTGTTTTGTCTGTCTCTCTCTCCATTGATGCAGATTGCAACTTCTCTTGGTCAACAATCTTCAGAGGTGGCTGTGGCCTGAAATTTCATCACCTTGAGTATCAGGTTGTGGTGAACCTGATAATAAGTGTCTCCAAATTTTGCTAGATTGCTCTTCAGACAACACAGAAGCAATTGATCACTGGGCCCAGTCATATTAAAAAACTTTTCAGTCTACTATGACTTTCTAGAGCTTGTTCTCTGCAGATAGATGCTTCAAAAAGCCAGGGCCACAGTTATATTCCAATGAGATATTAAGTTGGGAATTTAGATCTAATGCTACAAATATAGGTAAAGTTTTAAGAATCAAGAATTAGAGGTTTATTAAATGGTTTTCTTTTTAATTTCAAAATTTAATCTCCAAACCCTGACATATTTGAGGGGTGTATTTTTATAAACATAATTTAAACCCCAAACATTTTTTACTTTCTAAGTTGACAAATATCTTGATTTTCTGTTAATCTATGGGAACCAAAGCAGCATGTTATAGCTGAAAGCACGTGACTTTGAGTCAGAGGACCTACCTGGGTTTGAATCCATCATACTATGCTATGGTATCTGTGTAATTCTGATCCATTTTTCTTCTCTAGTCATCACATTCCCATACCAAAAATAATGAGGTATCTCTTAAGACCCCAACCAGCTGAAAATTCTATGGTTCTGAAGTAAAAAATATGAATATGTTCAACTACAGCATAACTTGAGAGAAATGACTAGAGCTTTACCAAAATCTAGGGAATACTGACAATATTTTACTTCCTTCAGCAACATAGGACCAAATAAATGAACTTAGCAAGAAGAGTTCATTAAAATAGCAAGCTACTGGATGGTAGAATGTCTCTATCCCTCTACCCCAAGTCCCACTTAAAAGCAGCTAACCCTGAAGTGAGCATCTTTTCAATGTAGCCTGGCCTTCTCTCTCTTTCCCATCTCAGGCAGCATATATCAATTTCTAAGTAATTCATTTTACAGATGCTCAAAGTCCTAAAATAGGAATTAGAAGAAAGATGTGACTTCCAGTCCCAATTCTGGAAGCCAGAACTAGCGGTTTGATTCTTGGGCAAATCTCTTAAGTTTCCTCATTCTTCTGTCAAATAAATGCCATCTGTCTAACTGACCTGAGTGTTGTCTAAACAAAATGAACACACACACACACACATACATGCTACATATACAAACATATATAAGTGTGTACAAATGTATATTTAATATTAGGAGGAATGAATTTAAGAATGCCTCTGAGGACCAGTTGATGCTGTTTTTATCATGTTAATTGTGTCAAATAATACAATGCATATTTTTATCCAAAAAGCAAAGAAAAAAAAAGATAATAGGATAAAAATTTCTATTTCAAGGTAAAATTATAATATCTTCTATCAATTGATATACCTGGCTCTTTTACTTTTAAGCATTTTGAAGAGCATATATATACATATATACATATATATACTGATTTATATGTTTTTGTGCTTCAACAAACTTAAAATATTGTTACTGCTATTATAGTAACAATAAATTTTCAAGCTAGAACCCATCATCATCTTCTCTCTCTCCACTAGCCTTCTCTCCCTCCCCTTCTCAACTGGGGACTTGACCTCATAATTCACTCATTTTTTAATAAGACTTCTTAATAAAACTTTAATAAGACTTTAATAATAAGACTTTTATAAGATATACAACTTGGTCAGTTGGCTCCTTTCTTGCTTCTATCTTGGCACATGGACATTTGGGCATAGAGGCAGCTAGGTAGTGCAATGGAAAGAGTACTGTGTCTAGAGTTAGGAAAATCCAAGTTCAAATCCAGCCTCAGATACTTACTAGCTATGTGACCCTCAGCACTGTTTGCTTCAGCTTTCTCAACACCTATTGTGAACCACAGGAGGGCTATTGTGAGGATTAAAAGAGATAATATTTGTAAAGTGCTTAGCACTGTGCCTGGCACATATTATATGAATTCCCTTCTTAACTCTTCAGAAATATTATTAGTTTCAAATTAAAAGTCAATGGGAAGAAAAAGAAAGTCAATGGGATTTCTAATAATCTCATCATAGCTCATAATATGCCTTCAATTCTATATAAAGATGAAACTGAAGCATCAGTAGGATCGGTTTTCAGTTATTTTCTTTTGAAGAGTAGCAATGGATTTTTACCAATCCATCCACACTCTCTTTACATGAAAATCCCTGGTAAAATGTCTACTTTAAGCATATCGTTAAGGGTTTAAGAATGTACCATACAACTTTGATGATGGATTACACAAAATCCAAAGCTAACAGACCAATATAATATCAAACCCACTTCACCTTGCCTTCACTGACGTGAGTTAATCACTTCTAACCTATTGTAAAATGAGATATTTATCCTAAATGGCCTCTAAAGTATCTTCAAGCTCTAGCACTAATCAAAAAGAAAAGCTTTTTAATGTACAAAACATAGAAATTTCCTATTTTTCAAAAGCTGACTGAACCTCCCAAATAAACAATTATCCACAATAATCAGGCATACATAAACAAAATACTCAGATTATTCAAAGGCAATATGCACATAAATTCCTGATGCACAAATGAGAGGTCATTAAACATCCTTGACAAAAAAATTTTCAACAGTGCTTTTCTCTGTCAGTATGTTCATGTGCTTATGACCATAAATACGTTAACATTAAAATGAGATTTGCATCATCTTATTGAGAACTGTAAATCAGTTGTAGAAAATAAATTCAATCTCTACAGAATTCGTTCAGATTTTCCTTTTCTCCCCCCCATTTGGCTAAGATATGACTCTAGTGGTTTTGAAAGGAAGTTCCCAGCATATAATGTTAGCAAAGGCTTAGTTGTACACTTTCTGAAAGCTCTCTTCTCTTAAGCACACTGCAATAGCATTCTGGCTCCCACACAGAATGTTTTTAAGAGTCTGATGACATAATGTAAATATTCACACAGAATCCAATAAAAGTCCATCAGGACATTTAAAAATTGCTCATCTTTCTAGGGTCCTGCTAGCTGTCTATAATTCTCAGAGGACAACTACCTGGGAAGATCTGAAGCCTGTGAAATGCTCAGAGATTGTCTCTCTAGGTGTTCTACATAATCATTTTCCAGACAAATCAGAAGTTATTTTAAGTTTCCACCCACTTTTCTATCCCCAATGACCCTCTCTGGCAAAAGAGCACATTGGATCAATTTTTATCTTGTTTAGGAACCTCTTTGTAAATTCTGCATTTGAAAGAAAGGTTAAATCATATATTATAATTCAAAATAAGTTTTTTCCAATCGAAATTGCATTTTGAAAAAGAAAAATCATAAAGTGAACAGTACATAAAGACAAATACTATGGGATTTGAAAAGCTGGACTGATCTTTCCAGATTCTGTGTCAGAAAGGATAAACCACTCAACAATGAGACAGATGGCTGCAACAATGTACAGATTAGCTTTGTTAGGGCATTTTGATGTCTGAGTAGCCAAGTCAAATTCTTTTTAACTCCCCCCTCCCTGTTTTGCTATTGAAGCATAACAAACGAAAGGAAATATTATTAACCAAAACTTTTGTTCAAGTAGAAGCTCCAGGGAACACTTTTGTTAATTGCCCAAAGAACATCTTTTGCAAATACCTGCTGGGATCTCAGTATGGCTGCATCGATCTCTTCCACCTTCTGAGCTAAGGTGTCAGTTACTAATCTGTAGCGTTCATTGTCTTCTGTCACCATTTTGTCCAGTCCTTCTCTTGCTCTCCAGGGCACTAGTTCCAACAGCGCACTGCTGACTTCATTAAGGGCATCTACTAAGTTTTTGTTACTCTTGGCTTCTTTTTTCAATTCCTGAAAAGAAAATTTAAGCTAAATATACAAATATTTGGTCTAAACACACACAACTTCCACATGTTTCCATTCTATTCTATGCAGCTGAAGAATTTTGTAGGCCAACTATTGGCTACATTTGTCCCATTTGGTTTAACTTCAGTAACATTAGGTTTTGTTACTGAAAGCTGTGAGAAAGAAAATCAGATTTCTTTAGAGAAGCCACTATTGAGTGGTATTTAAATATATTCCTTCTGTCAGTGTAGCATCCTTTAATTCTTTAAAATTCAATAAAAATTCAAGTTGTCAGTATTTAACTTAGGAACCCAAAAGAAGTAAACTAACACATTATTGATATTCTGGAAGTATATTTCTGTATCAGTTGATCACTGACAAATTAAGAAGAAAACTGGTGCCTAAATTAAGTAGCCCTCTGAGATAACCAGCATTCATCCAATAATCCAATCATCCAAATAAAATCATATTCATGTGAAAAATAATGTGCTTTGCATCCTTTCTACCTACATGAGACCACAATTAAGAATGAAGAAAAAAAACCTCATAGCCTGCTTCTTTGACAAGAAGCCTGTTTGGTATAACAGAAGCCTATTTCAATGGAGATATCCTTGAGAATCCCCAAAGGCATTTTATTAGCATCAGATTAATAGTCTTTTTTTTTAAAATACGGGGCATTTTCATGAAAGAAAATGACTGTCTTAATGAAATACCACATCTCCAAATTTTTAAGTGTACCACATGACTTTAGAAAGAACAATCCTAATTCTGGGCCTCTGAAAGTTTAGACAATTGGTCTGCTGCCAATTTGTGCATTTTTCTTTCCAGGAGGCACATCATTAACTAAAGCAGATAACTATTATTGCATTACTAAGCAAATATGTAAAAGATAACAGACAGAAAATAATACATGAATTAAACATACTTTTTGTCTTTCTTGTGCTTGGCTTAATTCTTCTCCCTTCAGGTCCTGAGTTTCATATGAAAGTAATTCCATTTCTACTTTGTCAAGCCATGTAGAAAGCACCTCATGGGTGGACTGTAGCTTTCCTGAAAGCTGCAAGGCCTGCTCCAGGGTCTTAGATACATCAGAACTCAATTTAGTTATGTCTTTGTACCTTGCTTTAATGCCTTCCAATTTATCTTGAATTATCAAGACTTCATCACCTAAAAATTCAAAGGTATGTTATTTCTTGGGAAATAAAATGAAAAACGGGTTCTTCTGAGATCTTCTTATGTTAATGGAAGGTATAGGGCTGGGTTTTTTCCTTTCTGTGAGTCTGAAGGGCTCACAAAAAATCCAAATGCCAAAGCATTTAAGGATTGATAGGTGGAAAAAAATTTTTGAACCACAAAGAGCCTCGCTTTCCTATTAACCAGTAAATAGTTTTAACAGAAGTTTACATTTTATTATAATACTGTCAACTCACTGAGCTAGATCTGAGTAATTTTCTTTAGAGGTTTCAGGTATACACCAATAAAAACACTACTCTAATTTTTATCGACCAACTGACTTCACCATAGTATTTATATTGCAACTGTATTACAATTAAACTAAAAAAAAAAATGTCTCTGACCTATGCTCTTGTCTGGAGCAACTACCTTCACAACAGGAAAAGAAATCCAAATCAGTACTGGGCTTCTATGGATATTGTGACAAAAAATGCTATCTCCTGAGTAATACACACAGCTTGTCCTGAGAACTTAAGTGGAATCATGGGAAGTAAAATGAGACCATATTCCAAAAACTCTTGACTGGTCTTCAAAGAATTCACCACAAAAGGGAGTAAGGGGAGGAGTTTGAATTAGGCCCAGTATCACAAAGCTAACCTTATTTTCTTTTCTCAAGTCCTTTACTGACCCCTGGGAAAAAGGTAGCTGCACTTTTGTTTGCTTCTTTAATGTTCTTACCTGTTGCCTGTTTCAGAAGCTCTAAACCATTCTGCAATGCCTGATCAACATTTTGTTTTCTGAGTAGAATGTCCTCTTGTAGAGCCTAAAGACAGGTAAGGACCTAATTTTAATTTGGGCAAAAATTTAAATCCAAAGCAAACTTTAGTTTCTCTCAGCGAACTAGGACAATAATTCACAAATATATAATGTACCATTAATGATAGTGACTTGTTTTCTTTTTCTTTCGTGACTACCATTTCTTGGGTATGGTTTAATCTGCCATAAGCAACACTCTACCCCATAATTTGTTATACTCCCTTTTTATACAACTTTTATTCACTGGAGTGACTAACAGCCATATGCACTGTGTACATAGACTATTTATACATAAGGGTAAGTATGTATCGATATATAAATATGCTCATAAGAATTGGAAAGAAATATAAAATAACAGAAATCATGGAAACAGAGGAAATTAAATGAAAAGAAAAAGAAAAAAAAGAAACCAAAATACCAGAAGTTCAGATTGTTGCTTTGATAGCCCATCAACGTTGTAATCTTGAACTGACAATTTGCTGAGTTTGTCATGAACTTCATTCAGCCAGGTTATCAATTCCACTTCGTCTTCGCCAAAAATCTGAGCATTACAAAAGGCCTGATGGAGTAGTTCAGACCTGCTGTGACTTTTTCCTTGAATCTCAATGTACCAAACTTGAAAGGAGTCTAGTTTTTCCTGCAACATATCTTTATCCTCCCTGGAGCTCAAAATCTTTAAAGACTGGCCAATGCTAAGAGCCTGATGTAAAGTTTTATTGTGATTGATGATGTCATCTTCTAAGGCCTATGTGAAGTGTAAAAAAAGAAAAGAAAAAGAGATAACACAAAAAAACTAGACAAATAAAAATGAAAACAGAAATATGACCAAATAATAAAAGGTTAAAATAATTTAAAGTTTTACATAAAACATATAATAACATCCAACAAACACTTAATATCTACAGCTGTGTAAGAGATTTAATTCCTCTTGCTGTGCCTTATGAATCTACAGATCTATCCACAATTCCTCAAGCTGTCTTCTCCATCTGGAAGTTCCCTACAATCCTGGTGGCCCCCTTCTCTCATTGGTGAGTTCCTTACAGAAAATGCCATTTTGAGGACAGTCCTGGACTGACGATCTTTTATTTATCTCCCACATCTGAATGCAAACACTGTATTGCAGGGGCTGTCTTCTTTTTGCTTCTATTTATATTCCCAGTGCTTAGCACAGTGCCAGGCACAGAGTAATCACTTCATAAATGTTTTCTTACTTGAGTAGGCTAGGCAATCCAGACACAAAGAAGTTCTATAAGTGCAGAATTTACATTCTACTTAAGTATACAAAACATATACAAAGAAAAGCAATTATGAGGTCAACTGAGGAAGGAGAGAACACTTAAAACCAGGGGAATTTAGGGAAGGATTCCCAAAGGAGGGCAGCACTTTGCAGGAAAAGGGAGAGACTGTGTAAAGGCATGGACACAGATGTCGATGTTCAGTGAACAGCAGGTAAACCAAGTGGGTCTAAACATAAGTGTGTATAAAGGCAATAAAGTGAATTAAGTTCAAAAAAAAGTAAGATTGGAGTCAAATTGTAATAGGCTGATTTAAACACCAGGCAAAGGAGTTTGTAGTTTATCCTAGAGGCGACAGGGAATAGAGGAGTAACAAACAAGGTAAGACCTCACTTTAGGAAGATTCTTTTAGCGGTTGTTTGGAGGCTGAATCAGACTGTGGAAAGATAGACAGACCCCAGTACTTAACTATTGCAGCAGTCCATGATAGACATGATGAAAATCTGAATAAGGTTTTGGTTATATGAACAGAGAGAAAAAGAAAGATTGTAGGATTCTAGAGGACACCAAGGTAGAGAGAACAGGACTTAGTAAATAATGGGTTAGATCAATGGCACATCAATCAGATTTATGGGGTTCCTCCTCAGCATCATAAAGCCAGGAAGAATACTGAAAATGTAGTTTCTTTCTTACTTTGTGCTGGGCAATCTGTTCCTCGAGCTTAGAAGCTTGGGTTCCTATGGGTTCCCAATTTGTAAGCTTTTTTTCCGTGGTTGTGAGCCACTCCGTCAATGGTTCTAATGTTTCGTGAAACTGTTGTGCTACCACGGAGATCCCTTCCAACTGACGATTCCTACAAAAATGCCAAGCAAGGTTAAAGTAATGCTTTGAGGAAATGTATGGCAGGCTCAATGTAAATTTTTCATTGTGAAAATTTAGTATAAACCAATCCAAGCATAAGCCAAAGACTCTAGAGAGCCCATTCAGGCCTGCCCACCCTATGTGACTCTTGTTACAAGTATCATAGAGGAATTCACATGAGCCTAAAATAAATATGCAATTAAATATTCCAAAAACAAATTAAATCAATCCTTCTAGTCAACAAAGTAAGGGGAAAATACAATTAACTGAATTTCAGTCAAGCTTTAAATGAATGAGACTTATTTTAAATGGCTAGAACATTTTTCAATGTTCAATCAGCTACAAAATCTTTCATTCATTCAACAACAATTTATTATATATGTATATATATATATATACTATGTTTAATTTCTCAAAGAGTTACAGAAGATGACTAATGATCCTTCTATTGGAAAAAAGACAATTATTTCTAATATTTGACAAAAGTGACAGGAAAAAAATAGAAAAAAAATCAAATAGTCACTGAGCTCAATTTTAAAATAAAATCTTTAGCTTTTTCTCCAATTAAAAAAAAACCTCACAATCATTTCTACCATTTAGATTCTTATTAACATTAAAGTGCTCTTTTGTTTCTACTTATAAATGTGGCTTGAGGCTATGTTGTAGCTATAGCTGCTGTTGCAGAATAGATCTATGTCAATTAAAAATAGTGTCCCACTATAGCCTAAAGTTTTACCAAAGGCAAGTGATTTCACTGGCTTAGAGAGAATGGACAGAAATACATCTCAGCGGTTCTGTTCACATCCTCTTGAGTATTTCTGCCTGGGACTATTTTTCATCCTGAAAATCTTTCTATAATCTCAGGGAATTATAAATGATGAGAGATTATTCCTTTACTGGATCAAAGGCAACTATGAAATATTGACTAGTGACAATAGGAGAACAGGAAGTTAGAAAAACCTATTTTTTGTTTCAAATATATCATCCAATAAACCTATAATTGAAAGTAATTTGTTTTGCCAGTACTAAAGAAATACATTTCTCCGTAAAACTGTAGAAATAAAACTACTGCCTATCTCTACATTTTTGGTTTGTTTCTCCATTTTCCTTCATTTCTGCATGTACAGAATTGAAAATGTTACCTCAGCTACCAGACAGTTTGCATTTATATTTCTAAAAAGCTAATTTCTTTATAATTTCACATATTTGTAAATAGACATCTAAATGTTTGATGCATACTGGGTTGATATTGATATAAATCAATAATAAATCTATAACATGACTTAGCAATAACTTTCACCAAATTGGGGAGACACTGATTAAAAAGTAAAGTGACATTTATGAATCACAAAGTTTCACTTTTATGAAACAAATAGTTGAGACTTAATAATGCTAGCTGATCTCCTGATGAAAAATATACATTGGAGATTGTCATCAGAGAAATGAATATTTACCCAGAAAGAAAAGATGTGAATCAAGTCACATAATGGGAGAAAGGGAAGGAATACCCATATATACATACTGCTAGCTGCATAATATCAAGACAATCTGGAGGAAGTTCCCCCAAGCATATTGGGTACATCTTCTGGGAAAGATTTTATAGGATGACATAGACAAGAATCACACAGGGTGAGCAGGCCTGAATGGGCTGTTATCTGGATCCATAATGGGAGTACTCACATAATGAAATAACAAATCTACTGAATTAGAGGAAAAAGGAATATTATCCTATAAAGAGCACCTATATATTTTATGTTATATTACTACCATGAGGAAGGTGTCACAAAGACAAGTAAAAGCATATAATGGAAATGCAGAGTAATGGGGACATGACCCAGAAGAGCTTATGGGGATGTGTGAGACTTTCAGCTTCCTTAAGGGCCACATCTTTCCATAGTTCCCTACCTACCCTAACATCACATAATTCAAGATCAGCCATGGCTGTCTGCTCATATTCCTAGATATAAAGTTCAAGTATGTGCAAATTTGAGATGGGGATGGTGAACAGAGAGGGCTAAAAGAAAAGTAAGAAGTTTAAAGGATGCTTCCATTTTTCACTCTTGCAATGACTTTCCCTTTTCCCCCTACAAATAGTCCAAATGGCTTCATTTAAATGGGAATATTTCCAATTTTCTGATTGCCTATGGCTGTCTATATGACTAAAGTAGGACACATCTGGAGTAGAGAAGGAAAAAATGCCGGGGTAAAGTCCTAGGTTTGATATTTACCAGTTATACTACCTTGGTCTAGCTATTTCACCACTCTGAACTTCACTTTCCCCATACAAAAAATGGAGAGATAATAAGAATATCTAGCTTCCCTACATAGAAGGGATTTGGTGGGGAAAGGATTTTGTAACTCACCAAAGAAATGTCTGATTTTCTCACTCTTCCAAACCTACTTATCAGTGTAGGATCTCAGTATTATCCCATTTCAGGAAAAATAGAGCTCGATACATATCCCTCACCCTGCAAATATTTGGGGATTTTAAGCTCACCCACTTACAGGCCAAGTTAGACAAGTGGCTTTCATTCTAGAGATCAAAGTCCTATAGCTTTGCCTAAGCTATGGAAGAAGAGAAAGGACTCTTTTGACATTTCCAAGAGACTTTTAAAAAAGGCCTCCTGTAGAAAGATTCATTGTAATCTCCCCAAGATTCTAAAATGGAATGAAAAATATCTCACTTTCCTGGACTCCCTCCCCAAGTTCACCCCCACCCCCAAGGAAAAGAGATGGCTTTCTAGTACTTATAAAACTAGAGCTTTTCTGGTGTTCATGACACTTTAATATTACCTGAAATAATGAAGAACTGTGCCATAATTGGGGGGGGGGCACAATTCTTCATTTTGTAGGACTATCATTGTTAAAAAGAATTAAGTAAATATAAAAAAATATTTAATTAGCTAAATAAAAACAAACTAAAATAATTGTATTACTTTTAATTATTAATATTACTATTACCTCAAATATACTAAAATAGTTCCAAATACCTTGCTTCAGCCTTATTAAGCAATGCATCCCATCTACTGTCCAAGAGGCTCAGCTGTTTCAAAATCTTTACTTTATCTGCTGGTTCTGCTGTCGCTGCAATTTTTTCCCCTTCCGTCTTGATCCCTTCAATAGTAGGCTTTCGGTCATCCAACAATCTCTGGAGAAGCTTAGGGGAAAGCAATTAAATAACTAAATAATCAGGAAACAACTGTATCAACATTATGCTCCAAAGATAAAAAGGAAATTTTATCCCTCGTGATTCTGCTTCTTTATCTTTTTCTTTTGCAGAGGACAGTGAAAAGAAATAGAAGAGGGTTGCTTTCAAGGCTAACCTATTATTTTTAATACACTGTAGATACAACAGTAAAAAGTTATGTTTGATTTATAGTGGTGTAGATAAATTACTTCATCAAACTATTCTCCATTGACTTTTGACTTAAAAAAAGTCTAGAGGATTCTATATGTGGTTACTAAATTTTTTGGAAGTGGGAAAATTCAGAATCTGGCTGGTAAGAATCTACATTGCTCCAAACACTTGAAAATTGTTGTGTGATGCTTGTAATACTAAAAACAAAAATACTTGGTTCTTTTTAACATGATCTCTGGACCAATTAATGCAGGCTGGTACCATGAGAAATTGCTATGTTTGGAGTCATAGGTCCTTTGTTCAAATCCTAGTTATGCACTTATTAGCTATGTGACCTTGAACAAGTCATTTAACAACCTGTTACCCAGTTCCCTTATCTATAAAAATGAGGGTAACATCCCTGCCATCTCTAAATTCTTTGATTTCTGGGTGAAGTTTTGGCAAAACACAAATCATTTGCAAAGTGGCATTGAGGAAACAACAGTAAGTTAGCTTATAAAAAACATGGTGGTATACCTATTCAACCTAATCTGTAACTAATTACCACTCTATAGTTGACAATTTTTCCTTCATTTTAAACCTCTTTTTCTTTCAGATCAAGCACAAACTGAGATCTGGCTCCTTCCAAATGATACTGCATTTCCTGGCACTCTTTCCACTACTGGCTGAACTTTCTCTCATACCCTCTAAAGCACTGAGTCACAGTGGGCAATTCAGAAGACTCCTTGCTGCCTTTTGCCAATTCTAAACTCTTCCTCTTTTTGGAATTTCCAACCTGGCTCCTACCAGTCCTCTTAAATCTACTTATACTTTACTCCCAATATGCCCACTCTATGGTCCAGACAGAGTGGAGTCCTTGCTGTTCCTCACACAGGATGCTCTATCTCTAGTTTTCCATGCCATTTCATTATCTGTTCCCCATACTTGGAATGCTTCTCTCTTCTTATCTCTTCATCCTAGAATCTCTGCCTTTCTCCAAGACTCATCACAAAGCCCCCTTTCCCAAAAGGACTTTCCCTATCTTCTAGCTGCTAGTATATCCACCTCTAATGTTACCTTCCACTATGTATATGTATCTCATTATTTCCATGTTGTCTCCACATTAGAATATAATAAGTTCCTTGGGGGCCTGGAACTATGTTTTGCTCTTTCTTCATATCCTTCAGCATTTAGTATAGTTCTTGACATACAGTAAGTGTTTAATAATTGCTTGTTCACATAGTATTCAATTGATAGTAGGTTTCCCCCTTCACTAGAGGTATTCAAGTGGAGACACATTTGTCAGGGATACTGTGAAGTAGATTCCCATTTAGGAATGACCATTTGTCAAGGATATTGCAAAGTAGATACCTGTTCAGATACAGGTAGGTTAGACTAGCTGACCTTTGAGGTCTGTGCTAACTCTAACATTCTGTAAACTTTTTTGGTAGTTAAAGGAACCAAGGTTTGGGAAGTTACTAGCTAGCAGTTTTCTCTTGCTTCATTATGGAGACAGAAAATAATAATAATAACCTAACATTTACATAGCACCTACTATGTGCCAGGTCCTGTGTTAAATGTTTTACAAATATCTCATTTGATTCCCACAGCAACCTTGGAAGTTAGGTACAATCATTATCTCCATTTTATAAATGAGGAAACTGAGGAAAACCAAGATTAAGTGACTTGCCCAGGGTCAAATAGCTAAGTGTCTAAGGCTGTATCTGAACCGTTCTTCTTGACTCTATGCCCAGTGCTCTATCCACTGCATTACCTACCTGCCTCCCCACCCCCCAAAAAGAAAAGATAGTGAATCCCTTAAAATGTCACATTATAAAAAGAGGTCAAAATGAGGTAGGAAAGGAATCCTTGTAGGTTCTAGAGAAAATGTCTTAAAGGCAATTTATCTGGTGGAACTAGTGACAGATGTGGTTAAAGGAAAAGAATTTAGTTAAAGTACAGAGGTTATATAGCTGAATCAGATAAACTGTTTTCATGTTCTATGCTTAGGCTAAAACCCGACATTGCTTTATAATGCAAGGGGTCTTCAAGGTGAATCCTTATTAGTTCTGGTAGGAAACGCAAATTCAAGTAAATAAAATAATACGTGATAATGGTTTAATTAGGCAGAAATCGAAACCCCAACATATCTAGGTCAATCTCTATCATTACTCTTTGCTACTAGGAATATTTAGTTGATTATCTCTCTAAAGATGAATTCCAAACATACTGTTTTTTAATTGAAATTTATTTTTACAGAAAGGGTTTGGATCAAGTGATTTAAATCCCTGGTACCATTTAGTAATATATGCTATAGGGAACACTATATTACCAGGTGAAAGAATTGTGTAAGAGTCCTGAAGGACCAATTATCCTGTTTCTAGAAAATGTGATTTTAGGACAGCAATCACAGCAAGATAGTTAATCAAAAGTTTTAAAACCCTTAGTACATCAAGATCAACATTTTTTTCCTCATGAAGGTTCACATATGCCATTCTTATAGTACTAATTCCTTGTGAAACTGTGAAATAGTTATTGTTCATCTTCCCTTAACCCACCAAAATGCTGCATGACATCTGCTTTAATATTAGAGGAATTTATTAAAATCTATTTTGTTTTGAGCATTTTATGGTACCTTCTGAGAACTACAGAATCACAGATTTGGGAAACTTCCTCTTCTCCCCCCTGCCTGGTTGCTATACCCATTTCCCAAATTACTTTCTACTTAATGTATATATTTACTATTTACCTACCTGAGTATATGCCATTTCCAATAAAGAATGTAAGTTCTTTGAGGACAGACCCTGTTTTATTTATGTCATATCCCTTGCACCTCACATAGCGTCTGACACAGAGTAGTTACTTAATAAATTGGACCTTGACTGAATCATTACACTTCGGGACCAAACAAAATTAAGTCGAATTCCTTTTGCACATAACAGCCCTTCAAATACTTGAGAGTTGTGCCCTGCCCCTGCTTTTTCCCTTTTTTTCTAGGCTAAATACTTGCAGTATGTTTCAATTCAATCACTTATCAGCAAGTGATTATGAATCACCTATTATATGCCTGGCATTGTGCTATGAACTAGGGATGCAAAGACAAAAATCAAATTGTTCCTGCCCTCAAGGACTTACATTCTATCAAGGGAGGTTAAAAAAAATGCAATATATTATTTAGAGACAGGGCATCTGATTCACATATTAAGTATTAAATTACTCAGGGTCTCAGACAGAAAACAGTATGCAAATATCAACATATAGCATAAACATTTCAAAATCTACTCTCATTGTTGGAACAGAAAAGCAAAAAGGAAATTTTAAATGGTTACTTACTTTTTGCTCTTGTATCTGAGCCTTTACCACCTTGAACTCAGCTGATGGAGGTTTTTGATTGGCTACAAGATCTTCAGTATCAACTAGCCAGCTAAGCAGAGATTCCAGGGCATCTTGGAACCTGCCACAGTGGAGCAGAGCCTCCTGTAGCTGAGCTGCTCGCTCAGCAACCTAGGTAGGGGCAAGAGATTCAATCATTTATTTCTTTATTTTGTAGAATAACAGAATTTTTCAACTTGTACCACTTTTCATGTGTTTTTTTTATTTGTCTCTGATTTTTGTTTCCATTTGGAAGAAAATTTATTTGAATATGAAAAGTCATGAAATAATGTTTTTCAAGATTAGTAAATTAAATCTTATAATTTAATATATGGTATTTGCAATATTCAAATATCTAACAGAAATTAAGATTCAAAGAAATAAGACATTTAAATCAAGAACTTGGGAATTCCAAATAATTTTAGTTAGCAAAGATTCAGATAGTCTAGAGGCACTGAAGGTAACTCAATTTTGTTACATTGTCACAAAATTAGTTTTTATTTCCCCCACAATAATACAAGGAAAGGAAACATGGATTTCTAAGTAAGCAAAAAGTCCCAAGGAAACTACAATGTAGCAGCATTATCTTACACTGAATAAAATAGTTCTTTCTTCAGAAAGCAATCCAGTAGTTTCTCCAAGCAACCCAGATACCACTAGTCCCTGGCACTTTTCCTTCTGAAGCCATTTTATATATAAGAGAAAAAGCCCTCTAATTTGCTTTTATATCTGAAATGGTCACTGAAAATGTTTTAAGTTTAAATGTATTTGAAGTGTAAATATATTTGAAATGTATTTGTTTATATTTTAAATGTAAATATTGATGAAATGTATATATTTAGATTTTAAACCTAAATATATTTGAAATATATTTTATGTTTAAATTTACATATTTTAAACTTAAATATATTTAAAATCTTTTTTTTCTTTTTTTTTTTTTTTGCGGGGCAATTGGGGTTAAGTGACTTGCCAAGGGTCACACAGCTAGTAAGTGTCAAGTGTCTGAGGCCGGATTTGAACTCAGGTACTCCTGACTTCAGGGCCAGTGCTTTATCCACTCCGCCACCTAGCTGCCCCCATATATTTAAAATCTTAAGTAGATTCTAATTATACTTAAAACTAGTCAGTGCATTTTAGACAGAAATAATGGGGTGCAGAGGGAATTAGACTAAATTTATGATGGCTACATGTTGTGATGAGGATGAAAAATAGATGATATGGCTGTTAGAAGACAATTCCATCTAGAATAAAAGTTTTGGCATGCCTATTATCCAGTGAACTAGCTAGCCCTTTTCCATAAAGATGTCATTGTACATAAAGCTTTGTTATTGTTGTTTTTCTCATACTTATGAGAGCAGTCTAAATTATCTTAGGGATTTCCAGAGAATAATTTCTAGAATAATACTGGGAGCACCTGTGACTTGTCAAATAAGGCTTGAATTTGGTGATTTTCTTGGGAATAGAAACAAGTTGCACAGTTTGAGAGCTTCTAAAGATTTGGATTAACCAATCTTGAAACTATTCCATATGTTAATAAATCAAGGAGCTGTGGTTTCAATAGTGAGGGAACTCGTTCTACCTATGTAGAGCCCCAAATTCTCAAATTTATAATCATAGAGAGTTGTCTGTAGCCATTGGAGGTTAAATGCCTTGTCCAAAGTCACAAAACACTTTATGTCAATAATTAAATTTGGACTCAGGTTTTCCTGACACTCTACACACTAATAACACTGCCTCTCTGCTTTCTTATAGTCACTGTAAATGTAAGAGAAACAAACAAAAACTAAGGTATTAAGATTTTTCAAAAATTGCTATAAAAGGGAAAATTGTCTTGTTATTTAGAATCTAAATGGAGAAATAATAAAACTACCTTTTTATTAAGGGTCTTCCACCGTGCATTAACATCTTCAAGATCATGCTCCAAGTTCTCAGTACTAGTACTTTTTGCAGCACTCTGAACAAGGCCTTGACCCAACCAATTGACCTCTTGTTGTTTAACCTGTAACGGTTCAATCTCTTCTTTCTGGAAAGCCTGTGGGTAATTAACAGTTGGGTGAACCAAGAGATAATACAATGAACATAAATTAGTTTTCCTCCTTTTTAAGTGCTTAAAAACCACTCACCACAATTGTAAAATTAACTCAAAAGATCTCATCTGTGTGGATATTCCTTCCACTAGTACAGATAACACCCCATTCATACAAAACCAATTAAATGTCATGAAAGCTGAATTAAATGTAAGATTATTATATTACCAGAACTTGGGAAAATTTTAAATGTGTGTATAATGGGTATATCATTCAATGTAAAGGGGAAAAGTGATTATTTCCTTTAACTCCCCCTTTAGCCTTGCACTGCGAGTTTTCCAGAGAGCAAACGATAGTTGGTATTGAATGACAAAGTTAAGGTTCAGAGGAACTGTATGACACCAACTATGTGATTCTGAGAATATTTCAGGACCTATGATGCTATGAGTAGAATTAACTTACTGAAAAATAGAATGGTAACTGGTCCAGAGGGGAAAAAATGATTAAAGGTTGAATGCTAAGAAGAGGCACCAATATGATTACTTTAAAAACAGTACTAATAAAATCCTACCCTTCCCTCCCCAGTCACTGCCATGTTGTGGCAGAGGGGGTAATGAAACTATGAGCTACAGGGTTACTGGAGATGGACAGGCCACAATGAAGAGTTCTGACAAGAGGTGCACCTAAGAAGTTAGGTGATACAGTGGATAGAGCATCGAGCCTGGAATCAGGAAGACCTGAGTTCAAATCCAGCCTCAGACATTTACTAGCTGTGTGACCCTGGGCAAGTCATTTAACCCTGTTTGCCTCAGGGTAAAAATCTGTAAAAATTAGCCAGAGAGGAAAATGGCAAACCATTCCAGGATCTTTGCTAAGAAAACCCCCAAACAAGGTCACAAAGAGTCGAACACAACTAAACAAAAAGGAAATTTAAGACTGGTTAAATACAACTTTCTAACCATGACCAAAAATGACTTTCAACAGAAATTGAGGCTAAATTGAAGGAGAGGATCCAGATAAGATTCTGAGGTCAGTCACAAGATTCAGCATTTACAAAATACTTTGTATTCATTGACCCCCTTGAGTCTCATATTCAACTATGGGAGGGAGGAAGGATAGATATTCTCCCCATTTTGCAGATGAGTAAATTGAAGCTCAATAGAGGTTTTAATGATTTGCAGATAAGCACGCAGCTAATAAATTCCACGATTGAGGGTTGGGGTGAGGGAGACAAAGAAAGGTAGGCAAAGGCTTGGAATGATCCTAAACAAAATAAAATGTGTTGAGGGTGAATTATGGGGCATGGTGGAGATGGGTAGAAAGAGAAGGGAGGGGAGCACCCTAAGGTTCTGACTTACAAGTGAACTACAGTAGATTGGCCAATTTATTTCAACCTATACTCATTTCTCTCTCTGAAATTGTGGTCTACATATCAGTGGGTAAGCCAATCAACCAGGAACACTGGTAGCCACCAGTTTTACCACCACTTTTCTTCACCACCACGATGTCTCCACTGCTCCTGGATCCACAGAACTTTATATTTCCCTTTATATTTTGGGGGCGGGGTGGGGGCAGGCTAGGGAGAGAGATTCTGGGAGGAGATAGAAAGTACCATAGGAGAGAGAGAAGACAAATATGTGAAGTGTTCCAAAAGCTTATTAAAGTTTAAAACTGTGCAGGGGCCATGCTAATCTTCTCTGTATCATTCCAATTTTCGTATATGTGCTTGTTTTTGGTGCTGTTGTTTTTCTGTTTTGAGGTTTTTCCTTATTGCTCTGATCCTTCTCTTATAGTATGACTGATGCAGAAATACGTTTAATGTTATGTATATGTATGTGTGTGTGTGTATATATATAAAACTATATTTCTCTCTATCTTTATATATATATATATATATATATATATATATATATATATATATATATATATATATATATATATATATATATATATATATATATATAAAACACCTATATTGGATTGCCTGCTGTCTGGGGGAGGAGGGGAGGGAGGCGAGGGAGGGAGAAAAATTTGGAATTGGAAATCTTATGTAAACAAATGGTGAAAGCTATCTTTACATGTAACTGGAAAATAATAAAACACTTGTTTTTTTTTTTAAGTTTAAAATTGCATTAAAACTTTTGTGGCACCTTGTATATGTTTCCAAATCTTCCTCAGGCTGTAACACAATATAAACATGTTACATTAGACTTATTTATATTCACAATAATAGCCAACATTTCTATAGTGCTTTATAAATATCATTATCCTCATAACAATCCTGGTGTTATTATTTTTCCCATTTTACAGAAGAGGAAGCTGAGGCAGACAGAAGTTATATAGACATGTCAGTAGATAGATGATTTAGCTATATTTTTGTTATATTAAATACATTTTAATCAAATAAAGGACAAAAATTATTCACTGGTTTAGAAGATGAAAGAAAATATTTGCTTGGAAAAGAAAATTTTGAACTAGAAATTAAAACAGCATTTGGCAAGCCAATGTTTCAGAGAGGAATACATTTATATAATGACAAACAGTATATAAAAATGTCAGACGATAGATTGGTCAGTTCTACAGACCATACAAAGAAATGTTAAAGGAACTATAAGAGCAAATATTAGTGTAGTAGAGAGGCAAAACATTACTTCAAGTATGGAAAATAACTTTGAAAAATATAGAGGGGATAAAATGTGTGGTGCAAGCTGGGGGGGGGGCGCAAATCTGACTTGCACTCCACTAGGTTCCAAATTCAACTTGAAATCTTCACAAAGATCTATAAATGATTTTATAGAAAGCTATCTTATATTTCAATGTAATTAAACTGAATATAATAATCACTTGCATTAAATCGAAGAAAAACTGGGTAGGGGCATGTGGGGGTAGTAGCAGGAATTATCTTTAGAAAGATAGGGTTATTTTTTAAAAATCAAGCAGTTGGTAGAAAGCTGAAAAAAGGAAGAAAAAGTAGAATTTGAAACTATGATTCTATTTTCCTTTTTTGGGCTAGAAATATTATTTAAATAACAACTTCTAGTAATTGATCTAGTTGTGTAAAGACTCCACAAAAACAAAGGAGAATGGAAAGACTACTAAACTCTTGACCCCAAAGCTCTGTATGATTAGGGCAAAGTTCTATTTTTTTCCCCTTAGGGAGCCCTCTGTAGAAGAGAAAAGCTCTGATCCTGGCTCTAAAGAAATAGACTTTATGGTTACACTTAGCTGGGGAGCTGGGTGACTTTTGGAATCTTTGTCCTCTTCCTGAAGTTTTCCCTAAATGGCACCAAACATTAAGGGAGAAAACGCTGTAAAGTCTACACAATGCCAAGAGCTTATACACACAAACACACAAGGCAACTCTTTGCAGAAAAAGTTCACAGAGCCCTTAAAAGTCTCCTCTCGATAGCTAGCAGTCTCCTCCCTCTTCAACTGCCCTACTAGGAAAAGCACCTGGCACTACTTCAGGACCCTCATTTCACACAGTACTAACAAGAACTCTCCTAATATTGTCCAGATTCCTTATCGTTCTGTGGTAACAGGATACCAAAGATGACAAGGTTTCTTTCTCCAATCTAACCCAAAAACTTCACAAAGAGAAGCTTAAAATAAATTAAAATGATCTCTGAGGCAAAGTTTACCAGAAGAGCTTAGTAAAAAATACCAAAATAGCTAAACTCCCATCTGAGTAGGAGGACAAAAATTACAGACTCCACAAACAACCTCTACTTATTACAAAGCTGTACTCTTTCCTTTCGAACTTCACTTACCACTCTCGAAAACTAAGGAGACGCTGTTTGTAAAATACAAGCTTAGAAATCCACTTTCTCAGGCATGGCATATGAGAAAAAAAGGCAGTATCAGGCTACAATTCTTTAATTTGTGTACTGTACCTTGTCTACTAGCACAATACAGAAATTTATGACTCAGACTGTTTAAGCTGAATAAATTCAGTAGAACTGCCCTTGAATGGTAGTGCCTGTAGCCATAATTTGTGTAAAAGCTTCATGTGAACATAAATTCACAGTGGAAGCACTCGAAAAGGGAAAGCAGCACCATCTGGACAATCAATAGTAGGGCCCTAAACAGCTGGGAATAATCACTACTATCAAAAATTGCCCCTAATTAATTTGTTAAAATGACCAACTTATCAGTTTTCTAGCATCTTGCAATATATTGTTAAAACACCTCCCTTCCCCCTCCCCACCCCAACCTGCACCAAAAGGCTAGAACACAGGTAACACTTTGATGGGGACAAAACAACAAACTCTCTTTGGTTTGGGGGCCACCTTTCTGAGTTTAACATTTCAGTTAATTACCTCAACTGATGGAAAGCCATTGCATATTGACTCCAAAGTTTCTGAGTTTGTGCTTAATTTCCAAGAGACTGCTTTACATCTTACAGGAGTAGATTCTGGAGAAGATTTTGGGTGGTCAGACTCCATGTCCTGATCAGAAAACTGCACCTCAAATTCTTCTGGAGGTGTAACATCAGACTTGTCTAAGTCATCGAGTATCATATTTTCGAAGAAAGTTGGGCTGCCACAATCCACATTATTCACTGCCACATCTGTGAGCTGGGTGTCTAAAGCCTGAGGAGACTCACTCACAAATTCCCTATCATGTTTTATCATTTGCGGTCCCTCTGCTTCACAAACCTCACATCTCTTTTCCCCTTCTCTATGGTCAGAATCATGGCTGCTCTCTCCATTCCTTGGCAGAAGCAGTGTCTCTTGCCTCATGGTGCTCTCTGTCAGACCATTCTGTACGTGGCAATATTCACCTTGGATCTCTCTCTGGTGCTTTTCACATTTCTGTGGCTCACTTAATTCGGTTGTTTCTAGTTGAGGAACAGCATGCAAAATCAATTTGTGGTTTTTGTCTATATGGTCACTACTACTGGAAAGCAAGGGGATTTTTTGTTCACTGCTGGAATTAACAGAAATAAAAGGTCTGTACTGTTCTGTTACATGGATCTCTTCAGCTGAGGACAAGCTTCTGATTCGATTTTGGGTCCCAGTCAAAATGTCCTGTTTCTCTTCCCTCTCAGCTGGAGGGCTGCATAAACCAGAGTCATCTTCATCAGATGTTAGAGAATTAGTGCCCCATCTGCACTTGCTTGCTTTAGAGATACCTGACAAGTCAGCAGAATCGACAAATGAGTTTTCACTCTTGTTTGCATAATCTGTAAAGTTGGGTGGAACAAACATTCTCCAAGAGCGCCTATTCTCTTTCTTTTCTGTGTGAGATTTTGCTTTGGGTAAGGCTGTGGTCCGGATAATATCACTGTTTAATTTGAGCGCATCGAAGATCATTTTTTCATCTAACTTGTTAGCTTCCCGACCTCTAAGCTCAAATGCACTGGAAGAAGTTGGGGCACCATTAGAGCACAAGAACCCAACATCCAGTGTTCTGTGACTGTAGGGTAAGGTCCGGTCTGTAAAATGCCTGGAAGACAGGCTACCTTTAGACCCAGAGTCGATCTGTTCATTCAGCCTGACAGTATCATAGATTGACCTCTGTGGGACATAACAGTCCTCAATGTTTAGATCCTCCTCCTCTTCACCCTTCCCAACACATGGTGGATTCTGACGTAAACAGTCTGGTCTGCTGAGTGGCTTCCCCATTTTGGAAATACTTAAAACACAGAATGTGGCTTTTAATCCAGAAAGTGAGAAGTAAGGTAAAGCATAAGTGTCTTGAAAATTGCACTTCTCAATTGAACTACAAAACTGTCTTTACCAAAAGGACACCCATGTATGCACATTATACATGTCATAATTTATGAGGTGTTTGAGGTCATCAGCAGTGCATCAGTGTAAATGCAACTATCATATTACCTGCTTATTTTTTCTTTACAGTTATTTTAAGGTATAAAGTGCATCAGAAACAGAAATTCCCACCCCCAAATCACAGTCACACCTACACACAGTCACACACACATACACACATACACAATACACACTCGCTCACTGACATAAACAAACAGTGGCTCAAATACTCAGAACATTCAACAGCCAGTCCATTTCTGTTTTAGGTCAAAATTTGCATCAGAGAGATCCGGCTTAACCCTCCAAATGAATAAGCATCATAGCAGGCTGTGGATTAGCTCCTGTAGAGGTCCTGATTAACTGTAATCCATTTAAATGGCTTGAAAACTCCCATCTCCTTATAAATAAGACATGGCTCGGACACTTAAAAGAAAAACACAGTAGCTGTGTACAATTCAGATCAAGGCACAGAACAAATCTTCAGGAAAAATAAGTTAAATCTAATGTTGTTAAGAAAATAAAATGTCTTTTACTTCTTTTTTGGCAGTAGCTATAAATAACCTTGATTCAAAGGGCAGTTCTTCTTCTTTCCCAATAGTCAGCTTCTTTGTGGCGTATTCAGAACTTCCAAAGAAAAATGCAGCTTTCTGGGCAGCCAGGCCAGTACATCAAGCAGCACTTTAAAGTAAAAAAGGCTGCTATGTAACAAGATGATAACCATTCCTTTAAAAGGGGACTCTTGGAAAAGATCCTTACTCGAAGTATTCTCCTTAAGGCTTTTTCCACCTAAGGCAATTGCAGAGTTGGAAAACAAGTGGTTTTGTTTTTTCTTCTAAGGCACAGCATAATTCCCATCCAGTTTAGATGCTACACTTCTCCACATTCTGTAGCTAACAAACTGCTCCTGGTTTCACCGGCATTTTGAACGGCAGCTGTAGCAAAGAAGGCAGAAAAGGCACCCAAGCAGGGAACACCAGCCGCAAGTAGCATCCAGCGTGATAGATAAGCCTTTCAACTCTCTTCTGGCTTCTTACAGCAAGCTGTATGAACCGGCAGGCAGCCTCCCAACAGTAAGCTTAAAGAAACGCCCCTTTTTTATTCTTTAGGCAACATCTGCTACTATCCCATTCGTGCCGAGTATTATTCTTTCCAGCTCTCCTTCGTAGGTGCCTGACCTCTCAGCTCTCTCAATCACTTATGTTTTCTGGCTTCCCATGACAACTTTTTAGTCATCTCTTTCACGTTTACCATTGGTCTTTTCTGAGTAAGTTAGAACTATTTCAGGGGGAGGTACTTAAAGCCTCAAGCCACCGAACAGCAAAAAGTCAGTGGTGGTGACATCATGCCAATCACAGAATTCTGTCATACCAATCAGAGAATTCTTGGATTTAGGGCAGGCAGGCAGCG
Source organism: Dromiciops gliroides (assembly GCF_019393635.1). NCBI lineage: Eukaryota > Metazoa > Chordata > Mammalia > Microbiotheria > Microbiotheriidae > Dromiciops > Dromiciops gliroides. The sequence continues at coordinate 276,619,376 of NC_057864.1, forward strand.
TTTAGGAGACCCACTGAAACACTTTATTAGTTTTTTAATAAGTCAAAAAGATCGGCTATGCAGCTGAGGTAGGCAATGTGATTTGAGAAACTCCACCTAATTTCAATAATATTTTGAAACATCTAAAGACCACAGTAAAGTGTCCTATAAAAACAAGCCAAATTTGCAAAAAGCCCTAACCTTCAGAGGAATTCAAACTCTCATCATATTAAGAGTCCTTACTATTCAAACGAGCTTTGCAATGAAAGGTAGGGAGCATTTTGGAAATGTTTTGAATGCACTTTTTAAACCCTTGTTTTTTAAAGCCAGCATATGAAGGGGGCGGGGGGGCAGGGGTGGGGGTGGGAGGCCGTTCTGTTTCTCTAGAGTAAATCAACCCCACACAAACAGCTTCCTCAGCAGACCAGACTTACATGTCATTAACTTTCTAGGATTCTATACTTCTCTTGAGGTCAGGAAAAGTGCTGATTAAAGACCAAGAGGCATAATGATGGTAGATATTAAAAACTGAGCACATTACAGGAATTTTATTAGCAAAAACAACCCCACTTTTTTACATAATTGGGAAACAAATAGGAAGCAAAACTTTAACCACAAGACAGAGATTTACATTTCTATTTAAGAGAAGTTCCATATATCCATAAAGTAAACTGGATTTTATATAATTATATTTTTTTAATTTGAGAAATTACATCACCACAGAAGTGACCAGTCTCAAGTACAGTATATAAATGTATATATAAAATAGATATTATCTGAATTTTATTTTTTAAAAATCACACACAAAAGGCCAATGCTAAGTTACAGGGATATTCTCTTAGCTTTTATTGAATACAAACTGAGGTGGCAGGAGGGGCATTTAAATTTTGCTTGTCTAGTTAGAAAACGATATTTCCAATTAATTCTACTAATACTAGTGTTGAATCACAAACTGAAAAGGTAAAGGTACCTGAGAGGTCAACAAATTCAACACCTTTGTTTTACAAATGAGGAAATAAACGACAGTAAGTGGCAGAAGCCATGATTCAAATCCAGGTCCTAAGATTCCAACTCCAGAACTATTCCTACTATATTACATTTAGTCACATGGCTGGATTTTTTTTTTATGTGAACTTTAGCAATTTTGATAGGGAACAGTATACAGTTATCTTGGAATTAAAAGATTCACATTTAGACAATTCAATGGTGAAGGAAGGAAAGCAAAGAAGGAAAGAGGAAAGAAGAAAGGAAGACCAATAGCACAGCTACTTAAATAATACTAATTTTCATTCTTTGTAGAGCACCGATTAAACACCTACTATGTTTAAAGGATTCTGCTAGGTGCTGAGGACGCAATCATTTTTTAAATGATTCAATCCCATGATAGCAACTAATAATTAGCAAGTATGTATACAGCAATTTCAGATTTAGAAAATATTTTACATATTATCTTATTAAATCCTCACAAGAACGTTTTAAAGAGGTTGTTATTCCCATTTTACAGATGACAGAACTGAGGCTGAGAAAGTGACTTGTGTAGGGTAACTGACACAGTGTCTGAAGCAGAATTCAGACTCGGGCCTTCCTGACACGAAGCTGAGTGATTCTACCCTATGCCAGAGAGCTGCCTTGAGAGGTTTATATTCTGTGAGGGGAGGGAGTATCATATGTACACAAATGAAAAGAAGGAATTTAGACAAAGCACTCCAGAAAAAAAAAAGTTCCTTATTTTAAGAGGAATTTTATTCTATTGAAATTTCCTATCTTTCAGCATTAAATCATATGACACCTACCAAAGTAGCTATCACATCGACAGAATGGAAACCAAAGTAAAAATGTGACTACATATGTTTAACATTTGATCTATGTAAAATGCCTACTTTTATTATTTCATTAAAATTTGTAATTACGAGAGTTATACTAGTGCCCCCAATTTGGATATAGCTGTGATATATGTACCTATACTTTATCTGAAGATGCTTCCATCAAATTATGTCCAATAATACTTATATTCTCCCACTTTAATCTTACCTATATTTCCTCTATTATTTTGTTGTTATAATTACTTAGAAATATAAAGCCCTTAGTATTTAATATATTGGACCCAGTCATTGCATATTAAACCATGTCAAACAGATAGTAATCTCAAGATCTGGGGTATCAAATGAAACAAACACATCACTGAGTATGAACAAGGCATTCTTTTGCAGATCAGTCAACCCTATTTCCCCATATATACAAAAACAAAAATTAGATGCTGTTGAAAGCATTATTGTACTAATAGGCTGCTACCAGTTTCTCTCAACATATGCCAATCAGTGGATGGTGATTTCTGAGGCCAGTTTACTTTAGAAAGATGAACATAACACTGATCAAGAAACAAAAACTGCTTTTTGTTTGCTCAAAACATTTTTTAAAACATGGTAATTTTGCCTGCTTTTTAAACTTTATTTATCTTTAAAGATAAATTTAAAACTGTGAATAAGGAAAAACTTGCAAAACTGTATCAGAAACGGCAAGAATGCACTGTTGTCCAGAGAAGACAGGATGCTCTTATCTTTAGTCATCTCAGAAGAACAAACATCTATGTGGTGAATTGCAATTTTGTTCAAGCTCAATGACAGAAATCTCTGCCTGGTACAGTTTCTTATGAAGTCCAGATATGAAGCTTGTCTCTTTAGGTATGTGTTTTGCCATTTGAGTACAAAGATTAGTCCTTAACAGTAGCAATTTCCATTGTCCTTCAGGAAACAAAGGAACCATTAGCTGATAAAAACTAACACATTTTTATATTTTTAACTTTGAAACTAGAAAGTTTCCTTAGAGAAAAGACTGAATAGTTCTCATAAGACCTCAAGCTATCATGATAAAAGTGTACCTTTGTTTCTCAATGGAAAAGGCTTTACTTTTTATAACCCAACACCCATGAAAAAGTCAATTCCGGGGCAGCTAGGTGGCGCAGTGGATAGAGCACCGGCCCTGGAGTCAGGAGTACCTGAGTTCAAATCTGGCCTCAGACACATAACACTTACTAGCTGTGTGACCCTGGGCAAGTCACTTAACCCCAATTGCCTCACTAAAAAAAAAAAAGTCAATTCCATGGGTTGTAAAAGCCTTTCTAATAATAATTTACCCTCTTTAAACCAGAAATTTTTCATATGTACCTTTTGTTAGGGAATCTTGGGTAATATTTTACCAAGCATGGACTATCTTGTTATATTTGTAGGTTATGGTATCCATGAGGTCTGTGCTACTACAGTTTTCATCCCATGAAGTTACTTAATGTCTATAAAATGTCAAATTTAAAATAATACAAGAAAGAAAGCAAAAATGATGCCAACACTTGGTTATTACCCAAAGCCTTCTTAATATGAAATGCATAAAGGCTATTCATTTTAAATAAAATTAATTAGGTTCACTGAAATCCATTTTTACTGAGCTCACTCAATATGGGTTTCCTTAACGAAACATTTCTGTCAATACTAATCAGATTGAAAGAATGTTCAATTTTCCTTTTTGTAACAGAGTCAAAGAAGACTGAAAAGAAAACAGAGCCATTTACTCCTGATCTTAGACTATTTTCCTTGAATAACATGAAAATCAATCAGACAAATTTATACATACTATGGCTATCAATGTTATGTAGGTTACCTTTGTATCTTACCTAGATAAGGACTAAATATTATCAGTCTTGGACTGACTTTCTAAACAAAGAATCATTTCATACATTTTCTGTATCTTCCCATCTATCCCCAAGAAAATCCCTCTCCCCCACAAAATAAAGACATATCAACCTGTATTTTCATTCACATAGATCAAAGAAACAATCATTTCTGATGACATCAGAAACAATCACTGATGGGAGAAACCTGTGGCAGAACCTTCACATACAGTGAAACAGAGTAGAGGCATGACCACCAAATTACATTTTAGACTAAATCTTTCCTTAAAGTGCGATCTAGATAAATGAAAGAATGAAACTACTTGGCAGGGACTGTTTCATCTTTTTCTTTGAATCTCCATACCTAACACAGTCACTGGCACCTTGCCAGCAGGTGAACTTGGTAAATGGCCTAATAATCCTACAATAGAAATTCTCACCTGAGTCCATAGAAATTCATTGCCTTTCCCAAATTCATGTGGCTCCCATTCCATAGTACTTTCTTTAGTGTAGTGTAATGAAAAGGACACTAGACTGTGCTCATAGAAGTTGTTCAAAAATAATTTTCCAAGATCAATTCTCAGTGTTTTAGTGATAGTGCAATAATGCAGTGGCTATAGTACAAGAGAGTTTGGTATGTTGTGAGGCATGCATGGCCACATTGTGAAATGGATAAACTGTTATCAGTTGTGATTTGGAATGTCTGGAATTTAACATGAATATTCTCCTAAACATGTGGGGTCCAGGTGAAGTACACATGAGGAATTATTTCTTAACATATAAACTGCTTTGATTCTAGAAAGTCATCACCTACTTGCTGAATTTTATATACAAGAATAAAGAGACTAAAAATGAGAAACTAGGGGAATAATCCCACGCTCATCTTCACTCCAGACACTGATCAAAAACTGTCCCCAAAACAGCAAGAGAAAACTGAAAAGATCCCATTTTGAAATATATTCCTTGGCAATTCATTCTTTTTTTTACCAAAACCATTTTTACCATTCTGGTTGGTTTTTGTTTGTTTGCTTATTTGTTTTTACCAGAACCATATTTACTAGGAAATTCTTCAAAAACTCAAAGAAACTGAAAATTAGAAATGACTTGTGGTCATATCATTCATACCATGCCTGACAAATGGACATCTTTTGTCTTTGCATAAAAATTCCTAGAGTAGAAACTCACTACCCTCACAGGACAACATATGTTACTTTTGAATAGGTCTCATCCTTATGGTATCTTTTCCTTAAAGTGAACCCCAATCCATCTCTTCAACTTCTACTGATTGCTGTTAGTGCTCCTCCAAGACTAAGCAGAGCAAATGTAAGCCTCCTTCCACAAAGTAGGCCTTCAAAACACTTGAGATCAGATATTATTTCCCTCCTAAATTTTCCCTCTGTTATGCCAATCAGCTCCAGCTCCTTCAACCAATCCTCATGTGGTGCAATTTCAAAGTCCTTTTACCATTCCTATCACCTTTCTATACATTCTCTTCAGTTTATCCCCCGTGATGTCATTGGTCCTCTTCCAGAAAAAAAGGACAAACAACATAACAATTCTTCCTAAAACATGATGTCCAGCACTGAAAATATTATTCCGAATATGTTCTGACCAAGGCATAAAGTGCTTTAATAATGCTAAAATCTAGTTAAATTCTAGTAACCCTGTCAAAAAAATGAATTGAAGTTAACCTCGATTGATCTAGTCTTGATCTAGTTCTTCAGGATTACTATTTCTTTTTCTAGTCACTCACCGACATCCCTGACCACATTATGTTCTGAAATTTGGTCAGAAATCAAGATCAGACATTTCTTCAGAGTGTGAAGAATCTGCTTTTTTCCTTTGTTTTTCAATTGATAATAACTAGCATTTGTCCTTCTCCAATTAATTGTAGAACCCTCCCTCATATTCCATGAATTTGATTCCAAAGATGACTGAAAAGTGACCTCCACAGCACCAGTATTTTTTGTACCCTGAGATAGACATCATTCGGGTCTGATGACTTCAAGTCATCAAGGGTGTCTAGGTGCACTCTCCTACATATATATCCTGAATTTCAACTTCGAGTTAGTCATTTGAATTCCATCATTTCACATCTATTCAGAGCAATGGTTCTATCATGAACACCAAGAAGTAGCTCCTTTGTGTTTTCCTTAGCTATTCTTACCATCCTCGGCTGACTCCAACCTTAGTGCTCAAGGCTCTACTCTGCAGAACTCTTGCTTTTAGATTCTTCCTCCAATCTACTCTCTTGCATCTCTCTCTTAATTTCCCCCTATTGGTAGTAAAGAGGGAAAGAATGGCTAATATGGAATTAGAATTCACTAATCAGAAGGGCCCTTTAATAGTTTGTTTAGTCCAACCAACTTTCACCATTTAGAGAAAGGAAAATGAGGCTCACAAAAAGTTAAATAATTACCCAAAGTTACAGATACTACCAATACCAGCCAAGAACTAGAATTGCAGGATGCTGCCCACCCGTTCCAGTCTAATACTCCTGCCTGAGCCATGATATTAAATATAGAATTTTCCTCTTGGTCGTCCCCACATATTTGGAATAAATTTCTTCCTTACTCTGCATCCTAGACTCTCTCTCTTCTTTTAAGATACGTTTAAGTATCATCTTCTGCATGAAGTCTTTCTGGACCCTCCCAACCTCACTTGTTAGTGCTTCCCTTACCAATCTGTCTTCTACTTTATTTTCATTGAAGTTCAATCATGTCTGACTCTTTGTGATCCCTACTTAGGGTTTCCTCAGCAAAGATACTACAATGATTTGTCATTTCCCTCTCCAACTCATTTAAGAACTGTAGAAACCAAGGCAAAAAGGGTGATGTGACTTGCCCAGGGCCACAAAATTAGTATTTGAGACTGGACTTAGAACTTAGGTCTTCTTAACTCCAGACCCATCAGCTTCAGACACTTACAGGTGTGTAACCATGGGCAAGTCACTTCACCTTTGTTCCTCAATTGTGAAATAGACATCATAATAGCATCTACCTCACTGGGTTTTTGTGAGGATCAAATGAGATGCATTTGTAAAGAGCTTAGCAAAAGGCCTGGCACATGGTAAGTATATAATAAGTTCTTGTTTCCTTTCCTTCCCAGTGGATAAGGTGTTAGGTGAATTCAGAAAACTACAAGTGCAAATTCTGCCTCTGATACTTACTAGATATGGCTGGACCATGAGCACACCACTTAATCTGTAAACTCTCAGTTTCCTCAACTGTTATATAGGGTTTTATAAGGCACATCTGGAAACTTCAAGTGCTATACAAATTCAAGATATGAATATTATTGTTTTTGTTGAAATCTTGAGGCAAAGGTAAGATCGTTGGATCACAATCATGCTTTCTGGATAATTGTAGAGAGGACGTCTGGTTAAGTATGATCTGAACAAATGGCCTCTGATACCCCTTCTAAATCTGATACTCTGTTCCTTTTGTGAAATTCAAATGAGACAATGAATGGGAATGTGTTTTTGCAAACTCTAGAACACTGTCTACCTGAGAATGAATGCATTAGCACTGGAACTTGTTCTATTGGGGGAGTATCTGAATCACATTGTAGGCAGAAAGGCCATGGAACAAGAAGGAAATGAGGTTAAATGAGGTGCACAGGCCAGAAAGGAGTATGGTTTTTCACCATGACCTACATTTTCAAAATCCACCTGTGAGCTATTCACACCCTCCCCATTGCAAAATGCTCAGTGTGTGATATTATATGTAGAAATTTAGTTGTTACAGTGAGAAGTACAATATAAATAGCTACCAAATTGGTGCTTGAGATGTCAGGTGTGGTTAGAAAGAATTGGCAGCTTAAGTGCATCCTGTGAGATGCTATTTAATGGCTTATGATATTTGAAAGTAGCAAAACTGGGGAAAAGCAGAGCTCACAAAAATGATATGGTTTCCACAGAGTTCAGTAGGCATTAGCTTTTGATATCCTAAATAGTTCTTACAGTAAATTTGGGGCCCTCTCCTCTTCAGAATGAAAGCTAATTGTTCCCACTTTTAAAATCAGAACATCTGGTTCAGAATAAAATGCATTTTTAATCATTGCATTCTAAGTTAGTGTTTCAAATATTTAATTTTTTTTACTCTTCTAAAAACATGAGATTTTAAAGAATCTACAATGTGCAGCTGTATACATTAGGAAAAGTCAAAGAATAAATTTGCCCTTTAGATGACACTATTTTGACTTAGTCACACTAAGGCCTATTGAGCAAAAAGCGCCCTCTGTTGGGTGAGAGAGTAAACTCCTTATGCCATTTCAGTACTCAGAAGAAAATGACTTCATTTTATATTAAGGAAAATTTTTTCCAAGGTTAATTTATTTAGAGCACATTAAGGAAAACTAAAGCTACTGGAACATCTAAGGGTCAAAAGTGGATGGTATTAAAAAATCACTGAAGCAAGAAGTAGACTGGTATTTTCTCTCAACATTTCATACACATTTGTTTCACGATCTATTCCTTTGCTAGGCCAATTAATAACCAACTCCTGATATGTGCACGTATAGGTCCTAGGTCCAAGAATTCCAAATGCTTAGTCTCACTGCATAGAAGTTCTCCACAAGATATGAGTGGCTTCCTAAAAGATTTATGTATTGTAGTTAAGGTTCAAAATGCCTAGAAATGTTAAAATCTACATCTGAAACTGTGAACCAATCAGCTTTACAGTTGAAGTCAGACACGATACTATCATAAAATCCAAGATTGTTCACATCACCATTGTTCAACGTTGTTTAGTTCACAATTCAATGAACCAGTTCTTAATCACTGTTTGGACTTCAGACAGCTATGGAATATTTTCCTGTCAAGTTTTACTATTAAAGTATCTTTAAGAAAAGACTGGGTCTAAAGTGCCCTATCTACAAACAACATTCAGCAAGACAACATGATATGTGTCCCTTTACAAGCATAAGAGGGAGAATGAGTAGAAAAGGGTTACTTGTGTGGGGAAATATGCCGTGGGAAAAAAAAAAAGAAGTGAGATATGAAACTGTTCACACACTAAACAACAATGACCTTAAACCATTACATTACTTTCTTTCAGCAGGGCTAATTATAAAAATATAAACCGATGCTTCCATGAACTACTGACACTCACAAAACAATTGTACACCCCTGTTGTAATCTCTGTCATGTTTCAAATTTCACTAAATGTGTTTAGAAATTACATAAGATATAAAGATTTGAAAACAAATTGGCTGTTTTGTTTCAATGTGTTACACTGAACCACAAACAAACATAAAGCACATATTGATAGGTATTAACTTATCAAGATTCATTGAAATTAGTCAATTCCTACTATCCCCTGAAATTAACAGAAAGATAGGAAGACAGAAAATGCTAACTAATCCACTTGATTTTTTAAAGTCCCTCAACAAATGATCAATAAGTGAATCTGTATAACTGTGACTGGTTAAAAAGCTCATGTTACTTCAACTCACAGCTTCATCTTCTAAAAGTAATTTCCCAAAGGAAGAAGCCACCTTTTTTTCTCTGGAATCACTTTGGGAACTAGGAAAACCTTTATGTATAATTGGAGGAAGAATTCACTACATGTAATTTACCATCATTCCAATTGTCTATTTTTTTTTTTAGTGAGGCAATCGGAGTTAAGTGACTTGCTCTGGGTCACACAGCTAGTAAGTGTCAGTGTCTGAGGTCGAATTTGAACTCGGGTCCTCTGAATCCAGGGCCAGTGTCCTCTCCATTGCACCAACCTAGCTGCCCCCCCATTGTGTATCTTTTATTAAGACAGCTTAAAGACTTGCCTTTAACAAAAAATGAGCTGCCTTCTTCCTATACAAGTTCAAATAATACCTGGATACATTTAAGTGTTTTCATGTTGGATTTTTTAAATTAAAATAAAAAATGTAGTAACGTCCTACAACCAAAACTGAAGCAATAGCTTCACAAGGTTGCATCAGAAACTCACATTCTTTTTTACCAAAAAATTCTACAAAATCTAGATCAAATATGAAATATTCAAACCTGAGAATATTACAATAGGTTAAGTAGTGCCTTACTCCTATGAGCATGAAGAATCTTTAAGAAACACAGAATGTTTAGCACCAGAGAAGATCTTAAGAGATCATTTAGATAAATACCCTTCATCCTTATGGATGAATAAAACTTGACTCAAAAGGGGTGACGTGACTTCCCTAAGCTCAAATTATATGAACAAGATAGGTTTGGAAAAGGACCTAGACTTGTGATTTTTATATATAGGGAACTCCATATTAAAGTGCAATTTGGCACTTTCTTTGCAACATCTTCTCTTAGAGTAGACTTAGAGCATTGAGAGATTAAGTGATTTGCCCAGGGTCACAACCAGTACATGTCAAGAGGAAGGACTTAAAACCTAGGTCTTCCTGGCCCAGAGGCCAGTTCTCTATGAGCAAGATGAAAGGAGACAATTAATGTGAGTTTCTACAGATTTCACATTTGCCTGAATCATAAAACTATTAACGATTTGGAAAAATATGTTGTGCATAGCATGTTGTTTTCTAAAAAGGGACTGCACTTTTAAAATAAGAATATCACAGCGAAGGGAGAAGGATGCTTCTGATATGTATTTGGAAACCTGAATGTTCTTTAAGACAAACTATTGTTACCCTGTCCATTACTGCTAAATTTGGTGAAGCCAGTTGAACTGTTTTGAATTACTAAACAAAGCATACAAAAATGATGCCACAAAAGAAAAAAATACCTAGAGAGAAAAAGAAATAAGTATAGCCTCAATGTGTCCTGACCTATAAGGCCAGGCAATAATTCTCCTGAGAAAAGGAAACTAAAATACCACTATAAAGGATTTGATTTAGTGAATACATTTGCAACCTTCTGCCAATGTTCATTTCTAATGAGAAAGAAATGGTTTCCCACCCCCACCATGGTTTTCATTTTCTTCCTCTTTATGTATAAATGGTATCATACACCTCAAGTGTCTTTACAAGGACATAGCATTTATATCTTCAAACTCTGATAGTGTACATGATATCTAAAATAGTATTCTTGATTCCCACAAGATAAATGTCTAATCATTAGTGCCCTCTTTTATGCCCAGTGACCTTAATAGTCTATAGTCTCACACTGCTGAGTGTGCACTTCTCCTTTCACCATCAAATGTAATGTCAATCAAGGACTAACTCAGTGAAGCAAGGGATAAGCAGGTTACTTGGAAGTTCAAAATATATGAACTCAATAAAGGGAGGAAATAGGAAGGATATTGGAAAAACAAAATCAAGAAGAATGAGAGGATGGTCCAAAATAAAATGAAAAGGGAGCGAAAAGTTCAGAGGAGCCATAATTCACTCCAGAAGAGAATGGGGGAAATTTTTAAAAATAAGAAATCAAACTGGTTTTGATATAGGACTAAGGAAGGATCTCAGGTCTGAAGCAGGGCTTAAAGAAAACCAGAGCAGCTGACTGAAATTCTGGATAGGTCTTTTCCCGGCCAGAGGATGCTAAGAACAAGTTGTTTTTATGATTGCCATGAGTTTTCTAGTATCTTTACTAACTGTACCTGGGGCTTCTAAAGTTGCTTCAGGCCTGTTTCCAATGAGGACTCAAATTCCTAGTTGCAGTCCTAGAAGTGACCCAGTACCAGATGAACTGTATTGTTCTGGGCTACCACAGACCAACAAAGATTCATTGGGTTCACTCAATCCAAACCTCTCAGCCATTCAACCACTCTGCTCTTTTCTCTACATCAGATAAAACCACTTCATTGAAGCAACATACACCCATCACTATCAACATTCAACTACTCTGCCGTAGTTGCCACTTGCAATCCCTACAAAATACAGAAAGCCATGTCCACGCTTACTAGAAGTTGCTTTTTTGTAATAATAAAAAGATCCATAAAATAAAAAAATCTCCCCTACCTTGAACAACATTAAGTTGTTGGTTGATTGTTCTGTTCCATTCCAACAGTGCCCTGTGACTCTTCATGTTCTTCGGCTTTCTGGAGAAGATTATGAAATTTCTCTAATTTATTGTAAAATTCTCTCAAGTCGGGAAATAGTCCCTTCGACTTCTTCCTCTCTGGCCTTTGCCAGTCCAATAATTTATTGCACTGTTTGCTCAAAGTTCTAAGTCTCTCTTAATTCACAACAAGATCAGGAGATGTTTCCTCTGTGGCTAACATCATTTTTGCAGGTTTTATTGGCATTTTCGTTGTCAGTGATAAGGTCTTCTAGTTTCTTCAGAAAGTTCTGATATCACTCTTCTGCCTTTGCAGTGTGTCTTTGTCTCTTCCCACTGAAGCCATGCTGTCCAGTTCATCATCAAATTCTGCAAACTGAGAAACATTTCTCGGATGTGTTCTGGAAATGGCCAATGCCTGACGTTTCGTCCTCTAAGAAAGAACATTTTTCTTCAACTTGCTGGCTGACTTCACTGTGTTCCTTGTTCTAAAGATTCTGCCCCTCTAACAAGAGATCTGAGGTTCCCTTTGAATCTGAAGCTTCCAGTATGAGGTCCTGGGCAAACTTTTTTTGGCACTGATGGATTCTATCTGGCGGCTTCAAGGCCTGAACGACGGATTTCTGCTGGGCCTGCATAACTGTCAAGTGTTTATATTCCTCTGCAGGCCTGAGGTCCTAAGGAATTATGAACTTCCAGCTGTTCCTTGGCACACCTAAGTTGCCTGTGGGCTTCTCTGATATTTTCTTGGAACTCTCTAAGTTGTTGTGCCATGTTTTCCAGTGAATGTTTTTTTACTATGGAGCTGTTCAGTTACCATGTCTACTTTCTGGATCAATATCTTATTCTCTTCTCTAACAACCTCTTGTCTGTCTCACTGGCCTGATCAAATTATTTGCGGCATTATTTAATAATTCCACCCCATTCCAAAGCGTTGGTCCATTTCTTTCTGCAAAGCCTTCACCTTAGTGATCAACTTCTCTGTTTCCTCGGGATCTGGGCAAACCTTTATTTCCATCAAGGTATTTTGGCATTTGTCTATCCATGGCCTAAGGTTGTCTACGTGTTCTCTGTACTTAAGAGCTTTCTCCAAACAATCATTCAGCTTCTCTTGTCTTTCTGTCATTTGCTTAATAAGGTCCTCCCAGTTGGTTTTAATTGTGTTAAGCTGCAACTGCAAGTCAGCCTTCTCAGTCTCTTGGGTTTTTAATAGTAAATTTTCACCTTCTGCAATAGTTTTTTCATAAGAATCAGAATGGTCAGTCACAGCTTCCTTAAATTCTTTCTGGTCTTTAATTAATTCCTGCAAGACATCAAGTTTGGCTGATACAGGGCGAAATTGGTTTTGTTCTTCTTTCTTTGTGCCCAGCCAAGCCTGAAAATCTTTAGACATTTGTTGAAATTGATGGGAGCTTGCACAGGTTGACTGAAGTTGCTGAACATGATTTCCTGAAAAGAACATTACAGATTAATTTTGTCACAAGATATTGACTGAATGTGTAATAATTAACATTTGAATCAAAGAATAATAACAAATGGAATGAACTCCAGAACAGTTTTAAAATAGTCAATGACTACCAGGAGTTAGGCCTAATCAGGGGAGAAAGAACGGGAAATGATACCTGAGATATGACACAGAGATGACAAAAGTAGAAGAGTGTACAGGAATGACAAGTAAAGGAGAAGAAGAAGATATAGGTGAAACAACAAAGTGGTAGAGTATCTCTTAATTTGACACTAAATTTCTGTAACTTGGAACCAAGGCTTACCTAACCATGTTTTTTGTTGTTGTTTTAGTCTGGTTTTTGATGTTTGTTTTGAGCTAATATTTATATAAAGCTTACTATGTGCCAAGCCCTGTGCTAAGCACTTTATTGTTATCTCCTTCAATCCTCACAACAACCCAGGGAGGTGGATGTGCTATTATTATCTCTGTTTTGCAGGTGAGGAAACTGAGGCAAACAGGGTTAAGTGACTTGCCCAGGTCACACAGCAAATGTCTAAGGTTAGATTTGAACTCAGGTCTTCCTGAACCAAGGCCCAGTACACACCACCTACCTGTTCTAAATTTAATCACCTGGGGACTAATAAAGGAGAGCAAACAATGCTCTGATACTGTGTGGAAAGTGTTTCAATATTTAAATTATTTCTTAATCTAACTGCTTAATAAAAAATTTAATTGTCTTTTGCTCAGGGTAATGGGGGTTAAGTGACTTGCCCAGGGTCACATAGCTAGTAAGTGTCAAGTGTCTGAGGCTGGATTTGAACTCAGGTACTCCTGAATCCAGGGCCAGTGCTTTATTCACTGCTCCACCTAGCTAACCCCAAATTGTGTATACTGGGTTTTTGTTTTTGTTTTTTTGCAGGGCAGTGAGGGTTAAGTGACTTGCCCAGGGTCACATAGCTAGTAAGTGTCAAGTGTCTGAGGCCAGATTTGAACTCAGGTCCTCCTGAATCCAAGGCCCATGCTTTATCCACTGTGTTACCTGGCTGCCCCCTAACTGCTTAATTTTTTAAGAATGTTTAGTCAGTCACAATGGAGAAACGGCTACTAATGTTAAGCAATGAATATTTATTTCAAACTACATTCAAGACCCTGAGATGCCTTCCACACAGGCTAAATAAATGTAGAATAAAATTTTGTTTCTTTTAATGTTCCACTAGCCTCTCTGCCCAGAGCTCACCACCATTTGCCCTGGGGAAAACCTACATATGTTCTCACCACCAGGAGATATGAGCAAGTGAGCACAATAATGTAAAAAACAAGCAACCACTTTATTTAAAATAATCCTACACAAGAACATTCTTTGATAATAACCAGGCTAAGACAACAACAGCACATGAAGATATGAAGAAGGGCCTTTTGTAGGCAATTGGGTTTTTTTTATTGTGTTTTCTGTTGTGAGTGGGTTTATCAGAAAACACAGGTGTTTTACAGCTGTCTCAGAACAACAATTTAACAGCAACCTGCAAACTCAACAAAAAATGCAATTCCAATATATGTATTTGTAAATCACACCAAGAGAGATAGTAATAAACCAAGACTATGTTCTGTAATGAAAGAAGACAGGCCCTGAGGACAGTAGGCATTTCAGGGATCTACTGATCATATCTTTTAGATAATTTGTCTTCTCTTTTACTGTAATGATTGAACAAGTTCTTTTTATGTCCTAGGAATGAGTGGCAAGAAGAAACGGGAAAGATATAGCATATGTGTTCTTATCTTTCTCCCTTCTCCCCCAAACCCTCAACAAAAACATGACAGAAATACAGAGATATACATATCTTTGATTAAAATCCACAAACCTGATTTTTGTTCAATATTTTTAAATGCTTTTAAGATTCCTTCTAGTTGCCTACTGAGTTCTGCTTTTAAGTACTCCTCTCCAACCAGTGCTGACAACTCTTCACAGAGGGTCTGGGCCACTTTTATATTCTTCATTTCCTGTTCTACTTCCTGCTTCATTTTCTGGGCTGTTTCCAACTGCTGTTCCATGGCATTGGGGTGTGAGCTCACAGCCAGACTATTGCTGATTTTATTATCCAAGTCACTTAGCTTATCAGAGAGGTTTCTCAGCAGGCTTTGATACTGGGTGCTTTTAACAATAGCTTGGTCAATTCGATCACATCTGTCACTCAATTGACCTGTCAGGCTATCCCACTTTTGGGCCACAACCGTCAGCTGTTCTTTCACAGTTGCACGCAGAGGATGGTGTTCAGCTGGTTTGCTTAGAATACTCTGACCAGTTGTTGTTAACTGTTCATACTGAGGCTTCCGGGTGTCAAATTCTTTTAGTAGAATCTGGAATAATGGGAAAACCTGATTTAGTATGGTAAATAGAACAATAAATTTCAAAACTAATAAACAATTCTATTAAAAAATACATATTTATGTTATTTTAAAGTTTTTTTCCCAATAGTCCATGTCATTGCAGCCTATCTTTAAATCAATGAGTGTTATCATTATCCAAAGGTGTCATACTCTATCATGATAACATAAAAATAAAACTCAATTATCAATTTTGCTCTTTGGAAAAAGTGGAAAAAAAAACCTGGGATGTGAATTTTTATACATTAAGTCAATATGGACAAACTAATAATTGCTAGGAAAATAGGCCATTCGGTAGAGGTGATGTTATAATTATAAAGCAAACAGTCCAGTGACATCAATTAAGGTATTAAGAAATTTTTCTCTGACAGTTCACATCATTGGAAATACATAGTGACAATTTTGAAATGTATTTTAATACATTCTCACATTTAGATTGATTTACAAATTATCAGATGTATATATGAGAAGCAGTATGTCACAGTAGATAAAGAGCTGCCCTTGAGGTCAAGAAGATTTGAGTTCAAGTGTCTCCTCTGACATATACTGGCTATGTGGCTATAGGTAAGTCACTTAAAATTTCCAAGTTTTAAACAACTCTCTAAGACTCTTAAGTTTCGGATATGGCACCATAATGCATTGGGACAGGAAGTTTCCTCATTAGTGGTCTTCTATAGCAATGAATTACAGGGTGCAATCCTTATCCTGGTGTGTGCGTGTGTGTGCGTGTGTGTGTGTGTGTGTGTGTGTGTGTGTGTGTGTGTGTGAGTGAGTGTGCATATAAGCATTATTGTGCATATGGACATATATGTAGGTTAGAATTCACTTCTATTAGTGTCTCTGATTATTGTTCCCTGATATTAAAGAGGGGCCCCAAGTCATGCCACTCATAAAGAAAAAGACCAATGCGACAATTTCACTTTGCAGACCATTCCGATAATTTCTTCAAGTACAGTCACGTTATCTTCAAAACACCATTCAGTTCCAAGAAATGGCTGCATTCTGCTTGCCTCAGTGTTTAAATTAGATTTCCATCTTCTATTTTCCATTTATGCAGGCTAAATGCAGTCATGAGATATGACTATCAAGTAAGGATGCAGGTCTGCCTTTGTACCTTTCAGAAGAGGCTCAATGCTTCACAGTCCAACTTCCTATATGCAGATGCACTCTCGACCACAAAATGTGCTTCTGCTATTCTGTCTGACCTAACTTTAATGTCATTTGCTTGTAGATTTATGTGCCTTTTCATTTGTCTAACTCTAACCAGATGTGTTCCAGGAGTCCTTCCTTTCCAATCTTAAAAACTTTCCCTTCCCTTCTCATTCTGTTCATCTCTCTGTACTGTATTACATTAGTTTTAAGAACTGTATTATCCACAACCACAATCAAATGAATAAAACCTCAAAGGAACAATTTCTAAACAGTAAAAACTGTGTACTTTAGCTCTACATAAAAATGTTATTAGCTGTTTACACATTCAGATTAATAAAACTTCAAAGGAACTCACTTAAATGGAGTATGAATAAAGCATAATATAGTTTAAACAACAGTATTACTTGGCGTACTTAATCAGGTAGATTTCTCCCAGGACAGAAATCACACAATTTCTATTCTTTCAGGATTCCCCTCATTTCTTGGGGTTATTCTAGACATTACACTTATCTTCCAACATAGTTATAGTGACAGTTCCAATCTAACATGTTCACAAAGGAAAGATTTTTTATTTTGAAAATGTGTTATTACACCAGCAAGGAGTTATTAGGTAATATTTACCTGGACCTGCTGCTTCTGTGTATTAAGCATATTGGGGTCAATTGATAAGGGCCCAAGCACACTGACCATCAGTTCTTTTTCTACAAGCCACTGCTTTAATTGAGCTTCTACAGTCTGGAATTGGGTTAGGTTATTTGAGGATTCCTCCAGCTTTTGTTGTCTATCAGCTGTTAACTGATTGAGTTGTTTCCACTTGGAATCTAAAAAAAAAAATGGCAAAGAATTAAATTAACATTTTCATCTACCCTGTTAATATCTCATGGGATACATATTATTTAATGCTATAAAATGACTGAAGAGATACATAATAGAAATCTGCCCTTGGCCTCATTTTTCTCTTTTACAGTTGAACCAGGATCTTAACTACTGAAACATAGAGGATTTTTAAAAAACCAACGTCCCTTTTGGTTCCATGTCAATTACATTATCAGAAGCAAAAGAGGAGAAAACATTGAGCCCATTTTGTAGTGATCACAAAGTACAAAAGATACTCAGCTCAAAGAAGGTTTTAAGACTTCTTTCCTTCCAAAAACATAAGCCCAAGAATTGCTATTTGTGCACTAAACATATATCCTTTTTTCTTTAAAGTTATGGTTTCAACTAGCACCTTGCTACAAATGATTCACTAACCCTGCTCTATTGCACAAGCCTGAACCTTACATCTTCAACAGCCTGCTGGGAATTTCCATTTAGATAACCCAATATCATCTCAAACTCCACATGGCTAAAATCAGTCTAATCTGCTAAACACTGGTTTCGACTACTAACATTCCTATTTCTCTCAATAGGACCTCCAACTTTCTCGTCACTCCAGTTTGAAACTTCAGAACCATCTTTAGCTGTTCTTTTCCCTTATTTCTCAATTCCTATCAGTCAACAATTTAACATGACTTATTCGACAGAGCACAGGTCTTGCAGTTTAAAAAATTAGTTCAAATCCCGGTTCTGATCCACATAGGCCACGGTTTCAAGGACAAGCCACTTAACTTCTCATTCTTAGTTTCCTTATCTGTAAAATAATAATAATAATAATAATAATAACAAAAACAATAAATACTTACCATATTAGCCTCACAAATGATTGCTGGGATTTTTAAAACCCGAGTGCTCTGTAAAGGCAGGCTAGTATAATTATTGTAATAATGATTGTTTTCCGGTAAGTAACTTTTCTCCTTTATTCAGGTCATTCCATTTCCTTGTTCTAATTTTGTTATTATTTTGATTTTATTCAAATTTCATAGTACCAAGCTGACTTTTAATCTCTATAATGTCAATCCCTCCTTTAAGTAACTTTAGAGGGAAATGGATCAATGACTATGGAGAAGGGACGGGGACCAGGAAGGCCTCTTTCAGTGGCTCAAGCCCCAGGTCCTCCTCCATTAAGCATTTTCTGATCAGGCCAGCCCAGGCCAGAATGACTGCTTCCTCTAAAATAACAGGCTTGGTAACTAATCCAGGTGTCCTTAACCTGGGATTGATTAGGCACTTGATAAATGTTTATTGAATTGAATATAATTGGTTTCCTTTGTAGCCCTTTGCATTTTATTTTATGCATTTAAAATATAATTCTGAGAAGGCATCCATAGACTTAATACATTCACAAAGGGGGTCTATAACACATTCTTTTTTTTTCTGTGTCTCAGCTTCTTTTTTTTAATTAAAAAAGTATTTTATTTTTTTCCTGTTACATGTAAAGATAGTTCTCAACTTTTGTTTATACAAGCTTTCCAATTTCAGATTTTTCTCCCTCCCTCCTCTCCCCCCCCCCTAGACAGCAGGTAATTTGATATAGGTTTATATATATATATATATATATATATATATACACACACACACACACAATAACATTAAACATATTTCTGCATAGTCATGTTATAAGAGAAAAATAAGAGCAATGACAAAAAACCTCAAAATAGAAAAACATCAGCACTAAAAACAAAAGAAATAGTATGATTCATTCAGTATCTATACTCCACAGTTCTTTTTTTTCCCTAGATTTGGAGATCCTCTTCTATCATGAGTTCCCTGGAACTCTTCTGTACCATTGCATTGGTGAGAAGAATATAGTCCATCACAGTAGATCAACACTCAATGTTGATGATACTAACACAAATATTCTTATAAATCCCTGAATCTGAATCAGCCATTTGGCAACTATCATATACCTCCTTGAACTCCCAGAATGAACATTTTGTGTGTGACCCTCTTGTAATCACGCCAATCATAAGTTCCAAAAGCACCTATCACAGTACCTTGCATCTAGCAAATATTTCAATAGGTGAAAAACAGCCAGAGTTCTTGCAAATGCTAAGTGCATTCTTAAACTGCAACATGTTAAGTTATGCCATTCAAGAAAGAGAGTATTAACTTGTGGGTTTCATTTTAAATAATTTACTTCTTTTAGGAGAGAAAAAGAGCTCAATGGACATTCAGTAAACATGGGGTTAGATGGGCTCTGATTATTGTCATTGTAATGACTACATAATATTATTTGAATGCTTTCATATACAAGGCAAATGACAATTACTTAAAAGAAATGAAACAACCTCCAGAAATTGACATTATAGGGATTAAAAGTCAGTTTGGTACTATGGAATTTAAATCAAAATAATAACATAAAATTAGAACAAGGAAATGGAATGGCCTGAATAAGGGAGAAAATTTACAGATAATTAGATAACACTAAAATCCCATCTCTTAAAATATCCAAAATTGAATTTAACTGAACATTGGAGGGTGGGGTTTTTTAAAAGAAGTCTTCCACTACAATTTTTCATCTCCAGTTTCTAAACTGTATATTCTAGCCTTATTTTTAACAGAAATCAACAATGCATAACAATCTTAAGAAAGACAATAGATAAATGTGTGGCTGATTATGAATTAAGTCCATCAGTAAGTTAAATTTTCATTTTTCATGGTCCTTATTCATTCATAAGATATATGCATTATTTCATATGCTCATCATTCTGTCCAAATATATAGTACCCATTTTCTGATATAAAAACTAGCCCACATTTTAATCTTTTTTTCTAAAATAAGTATAATCTTGAAAATATATTAAATTACCCTTGCTTACTGACTCTTCTTTATAACTAAAACAAAAGTGATCAGTGGTTAAACAAAGACTCACTACAGAGCACTACCTAATAACAGGATCTCATAGGACAGTACTCACAAACTTTTTCATTCCAAAGTAGAATGGTACCTTTATAAATTAACCACAGACCATAGAAGACAACAACCACTTATGAAATCTGGTACTGGAGATGAGCATGTGTGTTTAGAAAGAGAAAACAAGAGACAAGAGAGCTTTGTGTGCAGAACTTATGTGAAGAGAGATTTTATTTAACTATAAGGACTTCCTAACAATTAAAACTATCCAAAAGTAGAACAGGATACTCAGTGAGGTAATGGGCACTCTGTCACAGTGAGTGTTCAGAGTTGAGGCTTCTCAGGGACATTGTAGAGGAATCAGCAGTGAGCTACAATGACCTTTAAAGTCCCTTCCCCATGCTAAGATCTATACATTTGTAATAATTTGTAATTTCTTAATTATTACAAGAGTAGAATCTTAGACCAGAGGCCAAAATTCTATCTCAAATGAGATCCAACCTTGTTTTTGATTCAGAATGATAAGAAGAACATGGATAGCATGCTGGACCTGAAGTCAGGAAGACCAAGTTAATAGACACCACATGTGATACTGCCCAAGTCACTTAACCTTTGCCTGCCTTATGTTCCCCAACTGTAAAATAAGCAGCAGCAGCATCATCACTTCTAACTCTCAGGGTTGTTGTAAAGATAAGATGAGATAATATTTGTAAAGAACTTTGTAAATCTTCAAGTTCTATATAAATGCCAGCTATTAAAGGAGGCATAAAGAAATAGGACAAGAGCAAAGAAGAAGCTTGAACCAGAGAAGAGTAGAACTCATCTTTCCATGGAACCTTATTAAGTTCTTCTCAATCTTAAGGTACACAAAGTGCCTGGGAAATACTGTCCAAGGGAAGGATAAATATAGGGTCATGTTAAATATGGATAGATGATAGATGGACATATAAATATAACTATGTATAGATATAGATGTAAACTACAGATATAGATATAGATATGTAAAATTTGATAGTAGTTGTGTTTTGAATTTATATAGCACTTCAAAGTTTGCAAAATGTTTTACATAAATTATCTCATATGAGCTTAACAACAACACCAGTAAATAGGTGTTATCCCCATTTTACAGATAAGGAAACTTAGGCTGAGAAAGGTTAAATGACTTTCTAAGGGAGGCCACGAAGTTAGTCTATGAAATGGTATTTGAACTAAGTAAGGTCTTAATGACGACCAAGTCCACTTCACCTCCTAACTGCATTTTCAGAAAATTATTATGTAAAATGAAATATGTAACTAAAAATGTTGCAAAATATAGACCCACACCCTGTTATTGAAGACTGTTTGCCCTTTATAAGCCTGTCCACTATCTAATGGCCTACATTACTGAAATAATTTAAATAAATAAGTAAATTATAGTCTTTTAAAAATTATCTTTGAATTAATTATGGGTATTACAATAGAAATGCCCAATTAAGTCACAGAATAACATAAATGAGAAAGTATCCCTGGAAACATCATTAATTAGCATATAGAAATTTTTCTAAATGTCAAAAAGCTAGGAGGCAGCTAGGTGGCGCAGTGGATAGAGCACCGGCCCTGGAGTCAGGAGTACCTGGGTTCAAATCTGACCTCAGACACTTAACACTTACTAGCTGTGTGACCCTGGGCAAGTCACTTAACCCCAATTGCCTCACTAAAAAAAAAAAAAAAAGCTAGGAAAAAGAAAACTTGACAATACTAAAACCACTTATCATTGACAAAAATACACTCCATCCTGTAATCTTCCTAATTGATACCCACTGTTTTTTAGAAACAGAGCTACTGAATTTGATGAGACAATGATCTGCTAATTATCCTCCCAATTTCATTTAAGGTGACCCTTTTAAAGACAGGGAAACAAATTAAACATGAGAGAAAACACTAAAAGATTACCAATGTGGGTGGGTATGCTTTTAATGTTTTCTGATAAGGGTAATGTTGAAAATACAAAAAAAACCCCCAAAACTCTAGTTGGTGTCTTCACACTAGCAATACAAGTCCTACACCATACCTATCTCCGCCAACATCTGTCTCCACTTGGGTGCCTCGGGACAGTCTGGATTCTGCTCCAACAAATCTGTCAATTTGTCTTTCAGCTCCTGAACTTTATTCATATTTTGTTTCAGTTCTGTTTCAATTGTCTGCCAAAGTAGGGAGTGAAAGTCATTAAGTTGTGTTTAAATAAAAATATATATGAAAACATGATCAAATGACTTAATTCTGTAATATAACCTATGAGAAAAAACCACCATTCAATAGGTATCCTAGTGCCATTGCTAAAGGCTCAAAAAAAATGGTATATGAATTTAAAACCTGACCCTTCATTACACTTTCATCTTATTCTTTAACTTCCTGTTAGGTGTGTGATAGAAATCAAAAGGATTGTGAACAAAATGTTGACTCCTTATAATAGAAAGAGCACTTGCTTAGCAACAATAGCAAACAACTTTTTATTATGTGCTTATACAGTGGAAGGCACTGGGAAATACCACAACAAATATGAAAGAATCCCTGAATTCCAAAGCCTTGCCATCTAATGTGGAGGATACTAATCAATTAATTAGTTAAAAGGGGGAAAAAGTAACTGGTTTGGTAAATACTTAAAGTTTCCCAATGAAAGAGTAAGACCTTTACTCTCCCAGAAATGTTTCCACTATTAGATTTTAAAATACACCGTAAAGACAACAATATTTTGATCTTGTGTCAATTTTTGCTACAATCATCACAAAAAGGTAAAACCTCATTCCAATGGTTTTCAAAATGGTAAACAAACTGCACCCTGATAAAAATTTGGGCAAAGGTTAAGCTATGTTATTTATTGGGGACCTATTAATAGATTCAGATTCCATATTGTATATCATAACTACTAGCTCATTCATCTTTGTATCATCCTTGTGCAAGAAGGGATAATTATTATAAACACTCTCCACTATAAAGCACAATGAATTGATTATGTTATTTATTAGTTTTGAAGTCTCAGGGTTGGAAATAGGATACAGAATGCCTAACTGCCAAAGGTCTCTTCTGAAACCTAATCAATGAACTTTTATTTCAAAGAAATGAATTACCTTATTCTGTTCAACTTGCGTCTTCACACCTTCACTATCTGTAGGGGTTGTATCCCATCCTGTTGCCTTTTTGTCCATTTTATCTAACCATTGCAGCATTGAACTTGATTCTTCCTGAGCCTTTTGCAATACTGTGAGTTTGGCATCCAGTTCAAAGACTTTATCCTTCAATGTGACTCCAAGATTTTCATAACCATGATTTATGTCAGCCATTTTCTTTTTAATGGATGTCAATTCTAGGAATTTTTTTAAAAAAGGATATTAAAGCTCCCAAATATATTTAAAGCCATTGGAATGAAATTAGCAGAAATAAAGTGTGATATATGTTGTATTTTTCTCAATATTACCATTTCCTAATACAAGAATTGCATAGTGGAAAGAATACTGGGCTTTGAGTCAGATGACCTTTATCAAATGCCAGCTCTACAATTTACTTTTAGGTTTGACCCTAGATAATTCACATAATTTCTCTGACTCTCAGTTTGTTCCATATGGTAGAATAGCAATACCTACTTTATCTACCTCACAGGGTTGTTGTGAGAACATAAATATCCCTCTCTCCTCTCTCTGCCCATCCCCTACCTCCTCTCTTCCCTCTCCTCTCAATCTCTCTCTCTCTCTCTCTCTCTCTCTCTCTCTCTCTCTCTCTCTCTCTCTCTCTCTCTCTCTCTCTCTCTCTCTCTCTCCCCCTCCCTCCCACCCTCTCTCCCCATGTGTATCTATATATGTACCCACAGATATGTAGCCAAAAATATGTACTCAAGTGAATAGTACTATTCAGACATAATGATCACACATATCTGAAATATCCCAGGGATGTAGTAGGTAGACATGGAGTCAGCCCTGCTTTCACCTCCTGTATCAGACACTGTGTTACCCTAGACAAGACAGTTAACCTCTCTTAGTTTCTTCATCTGTATATTGAAGGAGGTAGAGTAATGACCTCTAACCTCCCTCTAGCTCTAAATATATTATACTATAACCAACTGCACTTACCTCATAGAGTCATTGTGAGGATCAAATGAAATGATGTATATAAAATATTTTGCAGACCCTTAAAGTGTTCCATCTGTCCCCTCCCTTCTTTTCCCCTCTCTTCTTCCTCTTCCTCTCCACTAGCTCACTGTCTAGTCTGTCTCTGTCTCTCTTTCTGTGTCTGTCACTTTCTCTAGCTCCCCACCCCCTCCCCCTATGGCCTCCATGTACACTCAGATATATAAATTTTAGGTGGGGGCAGGAGGCAGTTCAGAGCCTGGAATTTCATCTGTATGAGGAACTTTCTGTAGGGAAACTTTCTCCATTTATGCACATTAACAACTCATTTGTAACTTTTGTTTGCTTGTTTTCTTTCTTGCTACTTGCAATATTTTCTCCTTGACCTGGGAGCTTTGGAATTTGACTATAATATTCCTGGAAGTTTTCCTTTTGGGATCTCTTTCAAGAGGTGATCAGTGAATTCTTTTCATTTCTATCTTACCTTCTGCTTCTGGAATATCAGGGCAATTTACACTGACAATCTCTTGGAAGATGATGTCCAAGCTCTTATTTTGATCATGGTTTTCAGGTAGTCCAATAATTTTCAAATTATCTCTCCTGGATCTATTTTCCAGGTCAGCAGTTTTTCCAAAAAGATTATTTCACATTGCCCTCTATTTTTTTATTCATTTGGATTTGCTTTATTGTATCTTTGGTTTCTCATAAAGTCACTAGCTTCCATTTGTTCAATCCTAATTCTTAGGCAATTATTTTCTTCAGAGAGCTTTTGTATCATTTGTAACTTAATAGTCTTAGACAGTTGTGGGATGTGGGGCATTGAAAGGTCAAGGAACTTGCCCAGAATAAAACAGAGAATATGTGTCAGAGGAGAACTTGAACCCTGACCCTGAGACTATATCTAACAGATATATCTATATCTAACAGATAATGCTGCTTCTCTATCTTACACATAGTAGGTATTTAATAGCTTCATTGGACTGAACTGTGGGGGGGAATGTAAAAATTAAACTGTTCTGAGATTTTGGAAGAGGACGAATTCACTTCTCACTTGGTGGAAGAGAGAGGAAGCTAGGAAAGCAACAATGAGCAAGTGCTGTTTGAGTTGACAGAATAAATTGTTAATATAGAGATAGAAAGGGGCAGCTAGATGGCGCAGTGGTAAAGCACCGGCCCTGGATTCAAGAGTACCTGAGTTCAAAACTGGCCTCAGACACTTAACACTTACTGGCTGTGTGACCCTGGGCAAGTCACTTAACCTCAATTGCCTCACTAAAAAAAAATAGAGAGAGAGATAGAAATTGTTAATATCAAATGCAATATGGACTGCCACTCCCTTAATGATCTAGTAATGTCAGAATTTTAGTGATGTCTTTACATTCCTACTCTTAAGATATCTAATCTTGCTTAAGTTAAGATGAATCATATCCTAAGTACCCTCCACCCAGAGATTTTACCTTGTAAAGGAACCCAGTTTAAGCTGAATTCTAGCATCTAATGTCCTTGCCCCCTTCTGGATTCATGGCAATGAAGGACAAAACAGACAGAATTAAACCAGGCCTTGCTACCTCTTACTACTTCTCTCTCTCCCCCTTCTAAAAGTATAAACAACTTTTCATGGGTCTCTTGGTTAGGAAATCCACTGTACTCGGCCCTCGTGGGATATGTCCCAGGGTGACAGGTTTGCTAGCCTCCTATCTTAATTAAAGATGCTCTATTCATGACTTTGATTTATTTTAGACCTTGACAGAGTTGAGCCTGAAAGAATATATAGGATTTCAATTAATAAAAAAGAGAGTTGGGAAAGGATATTCAAAAGTGTACAGGCAACGATGCAGAGGCAAGAAAGTGCAGCAAGCATATGTTGAAACACAGAACACAGAAAAGATAAAGGAGTCCATTTCACTCATTAGGCAGGGATAAACCATTGAAGACAGCAGAGCCATACATTAGGAAACATAAAACAGCAGAGCCATACATTAGGAAAATGAATAAGTATAGTTTTGTGAAACCCTATCAAAATCACCTGGCATACTTTTCTGTAGAAAAATCAAATATTAAAATAGCATTCCTTAGTTGGAATCTAATCATTAGCACTATTGATGAATACAAACTGTTTTTTTTGTCCTCCAATAATATAACCTTTCAAAAATATAACAAATAGGGGCAGCTAGGTGGTGCAGTGGATAGAGCACCAGCCCTGAAATCAGGAGTACCTGAGTTCAAATCCGGCCTCAGACACTTAACACTTACTAGCTGTGTGACCCTGGGCAAGTCACTTAACCCCAATTGTCTCACTAAAAATAAATAAATAAATAAACAAAAATATAACAAATATGTAGTTTAAATTATTACTCACCTTTATTTGTCAAGAATTCCTGTTTATCTGAGGTTGTTCCTTCACCATTTAATACTGTTCCACCTGAAAGAACAGTGATATTCCAGTTTTGAAAAAAAATCATAATTTCACAATAGGAATTAATATAGATCACTCTACAAACTATTTCCTTAACAGGTATTTTTAAAGAATTCATATTTGAGAATGTAAATGTCATCTGTAATATGTCAGAATGAGGAACAAGAATCCAAGAAGAGGGGCAGCTAGGTGGCGCAGTGGATAGAGCACCAGCCCTGGAGTCAGGAGTACCTGAGTTCAAATCCGGCCTCAGACACTTACCACTTACTAGCTGTGTGACCCTCGGCAAGTCACTTAACCCCAATTGCCTCACTAAAAAAAACAAACAAACAACAACAAAAAAAAAACACCACAAAACAAGAATTCAAGAGGGCTGTAATATGTGCACTTATTAAACTGATAATGATTTTAAATCATAAAATTACTCATTATATGCCACTTTAAAAGCAGTTTTATGGCAAGAAAGACTGATATGCTGCCAAAATAAATGCACATAGGCAACATATAAAGTAATGATACTTGTCTAGGCCCGCTCAATAGCCTCTCAATTGGCTTGACATCCCAGCTCTGCTTATACTTGCATAATTTTGGGGATGTGACTCCTCTATTATGGGGTTCATTCTCCTCATTTTTAAAATGAAAAGGTTGGACTATATGATCTCTAAGTTTCCTCTCGGCACTAAATCCTGTGATTTTATGCACTACAGCAAGAAAAAAATGCATTATATTGGTTGAGCTTCTGTAGCTCAAAAAGGTTTCTTAGATTCTAAATTTTAAAAAAAAATTTTCTAAACTTTTATGCCAAATTTTTTTCTGTTCTTCTTAATTGAAAATACCACAGATGTTCCACAGGGAGTAAAACAACAATGTGGATGTACAAGATCAATTTTTTGCCTTAGTTAGAAACTGACAAGAAGTAGAAAAATAGGAGTTAATATTGTATGATTTAAGGTAAAGTGTACAGATATTGAAATAAACCAGATGTATACAAAAAACAAAAAACAAATAAGAAACACCCCTTAGTTCTACATTGTATGAATAGAATCTGACCAGGAGGGGAAAGAGAAATTATCACACCAAAATATAAGACGAATCTTCCTTGCTTTAGGTTTAATGGAGCATAATTAATGGTTACCTTGGAGAAGGCCAGCTGGAGAGTAAGTGTCACAATAGTGACAGCTGGAGGATGAACAAATTAGATAAATCTCAGAAGAAATTTAGTAACCTTCAAAAAAAAAAGATACAGAACTTTCCCTCTCACCAAGTACTGGATTTTCTGGAGTTGATAATGAAATAAATGTATTCTGCCTTAATACAACAGAAATCTGAAAATTTAATGAATAGGGTTTTTTTTTAAAGAATGGTTAAAAGTAACTTTTTGTTGAAAAATTGCTTTAATTTTGAGCTATGTAAGTCACAGATGTCTAAGGCACTATGTAATTGTTTACTGTGGTTATTCCACACAGACTCAGACAGACTAGAAGAAAACAAGAAACCTACACTTTAAACAAAAGTAGCTGTTTTCTCCCTTTCTTCCCTTTTCCTGAGGAGACTAGATTTTTTTTCTTTATGAAACCCTCCAACAAAGGCCAAAATCTAATTCAAACAGCAGTCTGACCTATCAACCTGCCTGCTATAAAGTCTGTCCTAATTTTTTTTAATTGAAAAAATATTTTGTTGTTCTTTATTGCTTACACAAATAAATTCACTGAATTACTTTTAATGGTATCCATGAAAAAATGAAGAGAAAAAGTTCAATTTTCAAAGCCTTTCTTATTAAGGTATATTGCTACCTAGCAAAAAATGTTTTTGTAAGGTATTGGTGTATATGCAGGTATAGTCTTTTGTGTTAACTTTCTGTTTATATCTTTACAGTTATTTTTATGTACTAATATGCAGGATGACAAAAATAACATGGTAAAGAGGAATCATCTCTTGACTTAGATAATAATTGTAAAATACATACCTGATTTAATCACCGCTATTGCCTTTGTAGGGGAAGTCATAGCACTTATTAAGTTACATAATGATGTTCCTTTGTTGTTTACTTTCTGAATCTCTGGTGCTTTTGAGCTCCACTCCCCTTGTAATTGCTGGAAATGCAAAAACATATTCTTTTTTAGACTTTGTTATATTTTCAAAGTTGTACATCCCTTTTCAATGTCTTAAATACATAGCAGGAGCAGTGATGATGCTGAGCCCTGATTTGAGAGGGCGGATGGGAAAATGCAACAGCATCCCAATTTTTTCCAAAAGTCCCACTGTGAGCAGTGAGAGAGGAGTCACAACACATCCTATCATTTTGCTCTACTCCACAGAATGGAAGCTCTACTCATACTAGCTCATCACTATACTCCAAAATAACTGTCAACTATAGATCTAGCAAACTGTACTAGTTTATAGCTATTTTTTTTTGAGTAAATGAAAATGAGGTTAAAAAAATGAATTCACAGGCACATTATTGAGCTTTCAAAGATTAATAAAAACAAAAAAGGTAATACAAATTAATTTTAACTTTTCAGAGGCCAGTAGAAGAAATTTTATTTAGATAAGCCAGTGAGGAGAGTGTGCAATCCTCATGCCAGAGAATACATAAACCATTATCTCCAAAGGGCTTTTTTATGACTTACATGTATGTTGTGGGATAATGTAGGGTTGGTAATGGATATATTTGATAGCAACACATTTTTTTAATGGAATGATATAGGGGCAGCTAGGTGGTGCAGTGGATAAAGCACCAGCCCTGGATTCAGGAGGACCTGAGTTCAAATCTGGCTTCAGACACTTGACACAACTAGCTATGTGACCCGAGGCAAGTCACTTAACCCTCATTGCCCCACAAAAAATGGAATTTTATATATATATATATATATATATATATATATATAAAATCGTGAGGCAATTTGTAAAGCTGATGAAGATTTGGCCTCAAGGTCTGGGTTCAGGTCCTGCCTCTGACACATACTAGCAATGGGGCCATAAGCCAGTGTTCTAAGGCTTTGACATTACAGAAAACCAGCTGATTTTCATTGGTGGTGAGAAATTCTATAAAAGGAATTCCCTACACTGATGAAATCATAGGTCAGGACAAAAAAAATACTATATCAAAGTTTGTTGGGTCAGGGGGCAGCTAGATGGCGCAGTGGATAAAGCACCGGCCCTGGATTCAGGAGTACCTGAGTTCAAAACCGGCCTCAGACACTTGACACTTACTAGCTGTGTGACCCTAGGCAAGTCACTTAACCCCCATTGCCCCGCCCCCCCCCAAAAAAGTTTGCTGGGTAGAAGCTTTGGATTAGGAAGCAGTTCTCAATGTTTCTCTCAAAGATCCATTATTTCATCCATTCCAATCATCCATCCAGATGCAAATTCCTCTCAACTTAAAGGCTGAAAATCTGCAGTTTCTTTGGGACTGAACAAATTAATCTAAAATAATTGTTTTAAACATAATGAGAATGTGCTATACATATACATGATTCAAACCAAAGCATTCATCAGTATTAAGCACTTAAATTTTATGTCATGTACAGATGTAAAATGATATTTCACACTATTCCATCTAACATGCATTAATTTACCTTAGTTTCTTCCAAAGATTTCTTTAAATCATCTGCACCCATTGAGGGCTGCATGATGGGAATTTTTTCCATTGTTTCTTCCATCCATGTCTTTAGAGATCTGACAAGGAGTTGAAAGGTTTCCGTTTGTTCTTGACAAGATGATATTGCTTCTTTTCTACACAAACAAGAGCCACAAAATAATTTCAACAAAAGTAATAGATTCCAGATGAAAGCACATGGCCTTTATCAGCAATATCTCTAACAAAAGGTGTCAATAAAGGGAAAAGGGTTAAGCTGTTAGCAATTGGTAAGTCAAATACAACCAAACAAAGAGCTGTTCATCTGCCTAAATTCTTGGTCCTGTTGCACTTAACATTTTGAATTTTCAGGTCAGCATCATCTGTCTAGTCCAGGACTTCCTTGGGGAAGAAAGAGATGAAAAGAAATTCTTAAGCAGTAGCATGTCAATCTTAAGGAAGATTGAAAGACCTAAGAATACAAATTCAGTAGGACCATGATGGGACAGATTAATCTTGGGACATCCATGAGCCTGAGGATTGAAGTTTAAAAGGTGTAGGAGATAAGCATCTACTCTTCCTTACAGAGGATAATAGCAGATATAATTGTGGCCCAGTTAATAGAAGGAATAGTAGTACTTTCCTTTTGTACAAAATTAGTCTAGTCAAACTTATTTGTCTACCTCCCAAGTTGGATAAATTTTAGACTTTGGTTGTGATTGGTAAATTCTATGCCATAAAGAAAACCTACCTACTTGCACAGAAATTATTAATTATTCTTTTATACAATCATTATAAATATTAGCTAGTGTACATGATATCAAAGATATTATTTATAAGGTTGCAAGATTTTAGTACAAACAATACAAGACAGAAAATAAGATTGGTCATGTATTAAGTAATGCATAATGAGTCAAATATGGAACCAGTAGGCATCCCTAATACAATAAAAATGGGACTAGTTACCTGACTTCAGGCAACCTTATTTAAGATTTTGTTTCATCATTTACAGGGTGACTTGTTCCATATCACAATAAAAGTTTAGTTGTAATACAGCAAGCATACCAGCAAAACTTGAGCAGTTAAGAAAACAAATTTAAAGGGGTTTCAAGGGAGAATGAGTAATCTATATGACTGTAAGTAAATTATTTAACTTTCTTTTAGAGGCAATGGAGACAAGCCCCAGTCTTTACACTTTATGTGCTATAATGTGCCAGGAAGTATTAAAGATAAGAAAAGAACTTTAATAAGTGAGGTAAGAAAAGCAAAATAAAATTCACTGACCTTTATGCTAAAGACACAAGACAAAAATGGATAAAATGGATATTATAGAAAATGTTGCTATAATCTCAATAAAGTAAAATATTGCTGAATGGCTGTGTACATTTAATTGGTTCTTTTCCTAACAGGGGAAGACTAAGAATCTGTGACATTTTAGTATGATTAGATATAAAGATAAAGTACAGCTATCCAAATCATGAGCAAAAGGCAGAATGGTAACATTCAACACATGGGTGACATGTGCTTTTGTACAAGTGTGTGGAACATTGGAACATAAGAAATTCCTGAAGCTGGACTAATTATTAACAACCACAGAGAGTATAAATTGGCACAGTTTGAAAGGAGAAATAGCTTGATGGGATTATACAATGAAATCAAATTCATTTTGTGTGAGAGCTGACGGCAGAGAAGTATATGATGTGACATGGTGAAAAAGATATCTTTATGAGTAGGATAGAAAGTACCCACAAGTTTCAAAACAAAAATTCCTTAAGACATAGGTAAGATCAGCTATTTTTCCTTTTATATATATATATTTATGTATGTGTGTATATATACATATATATATATATATATTTTAAAGTAACATTCATTTGTTAAGACTTTTTAGCCTCAACTTCAACAAATCCTTTGTAGGGTCAAAATTCTTCTAAAAACAAAAGAAAATAATATTAGGTAGGTTTCAGTATGAAAGTCTAATTAATTTTGGTGAAGTTTATTCATTCCTTCATCTCAATTTAAAATTAATCCTTTGAAATTTTCATATATCTTATTTGTCCCATAAACCATAATTGTTGAAAAAGGCATCTTTAGAACAGCAGGCATCTTTAAGCAGTAAATACAATTTAAAATAACTTCTTAGATGAATTTATTGTTCTCAACTGTCACTAGATTGATATCTGATATCAATGTCATTTCCACACTGGCAAACAGAAATTACATATATGCAAAAAGCTTTGGAGACTAATAATAACTTTTTTAAAAACATGGGACTTCTTAAAATCACGAATTATTTGCAAAATTCCTTTTGAGTAATTCCTTCTCAACTAATTTATACTATTTATGTGTAGAAAGTAGTGAATCTCACAAAAATGTTTACAAATAGTGTACTCAGTTTTAATAGAACAAAAAATCAAAATGTAACATCAAGTTAAGTAGTATTAAGGCTATTAAAAATGTATAAAATGGGGGCGGCTGGGTGGTGCAGTGGATAAAGTACTGGCCCTGGATTCAGAAGTACCTGAGTTCAAATCCAGCCTCAGACACTTGACACTTACCAGCTGTGTGACCCTGGGCAAGTCACTTAACCCCCATTGCCCCGCCAAAAATAAAATGTATAAAACTCATTCTAATACTTGTGCATATACAGTTGTTTCAGAAATCATTCACTTTGTATGGGAGGGAATAAAGTTCAAGTGAGAAAACCACACTTACTTTTCCTTAATGGTATCCTCCAATTCTTTGAACTTCTTTGACAAAGTATTCGTTTTTTCCAAAAGTAAAGCCTTATCCCCAGGAAAACCATGAATAGACAGTTCTTTCAGGAGGCTTTGCAAAGTGTCAAGATCTTTTTTGCATTCTAAGACTTCATTACTAGACTCCTATAATACAATAAGATATTTAATTAATTTCATTATTGTTATCATAATACATATTCCAAGATGCTCTTGGCAATTTGAGTTCCAAAGAACACTCCTCAAAAAGCAGGAATCCTGTCTCCCACCCCACTGAAGATTCATATATACTAAATAATATGCAAATAAGTAAGATACCTGAAATGGAGTATTTTAAAGATAAAAAATATCAAAATATGTCATTTATATTTTGCCGATTTTGTAGATTTTTTTCATATTCTATGGCAATTTTTTTGGTACATCAGATACAAAAGAAGGATGTCATTAACAGTGTGCTGAGTAGCCATATTTATTCCAATTTGATAAAAGATTTCAAGAGAAGACAATGTTTTAAAAGATCTTTAAAAGAGAAGACAACACCTTGTTGGCTATAAAGTAACTTAAAAGAACTTAAAATGTGTCCCTATATTTGTAGCTATTCACAAAAAATGAATTTGTAAATTTATAAATGATTCGAATTCACTAAATGAGCATGAGTTCTTAGGTGTCAGAAGACCTACTTGAATATACTGAGACAATTCTGTAACATCTTTTCCTGGATCATCCATTTCAACAAGATCCTGAGCTTTTGTTTCGAAAAATGACTGAAGCTTTTCTGAAAGTCTTTCAAATGATTCTACTTTGGTTTTTAGCTTCTCCAGGTTATCAAGTTTTTCTTTGTGTTTTTTACTGGCTTCTGAAAATCGAACTGACAGGTCCTTCATTTTGGCTTGCAGAGAGGATGCAGTAGACGGGTCTGTTGTATCCATAAATTTCCTCACTTTTTCATTCATGGCTTTTATACTGCTCTGGCGACCTGCAATATCCTGTTCCAACATCTAAAACAAACCACACGTTGCATATTTACAAATAAAATCACAGAGAGATTAAGAAACTGGCATTCTTCACATTTCAAGCTTGAATAATCTGAGACTACAGAACATTAACAGCTGGCATTGAATTACAAGGCTAAGCTTTCCCCTAAGGAATCCCATCCCCATATCTCTCTTTAAGGAAAAGAAGAGAACAGCTGGTATGTTGAGTGAAAGACAAGAGAAGGAACTGCCATTCAACAAACCCTGGGATCCAGTGGAGCCTAGGGATTATCCATGGTCAGAAGACTTAAAAGGATAGGCAGCAAAAAGGTTGATCTGATTGACCTATGTGCAGCTGGTTGGAGCAGAGATAAACAAGGTAGAACACCTTGTAAGCATTGCAAATTATGTAAAATTCATAAAGATATGCATATGGCTGTCAAGAGAAATGGTTTTGTCTTTTTGATGACAACGCACATGCGTGTTTAAAAACCATGTTTTTCAAAATTTAGTTATAACAACTCCTATTTTCCTGTTTCTCTTAAACTCTTCTTGTCTATCTACTCTTATATAACCATGTGACCTCTTTTTCCATCCATAAGAAGGAAAATTATTTTTATGGTTTTTTTTAAATCATGCTTACCATATTTTTACTGATGATGTCTTGAATAGCAGCAGAGTTTAAGGGCACTTGACCTTGTTCCTTCAGAGAATTTTCAACACTTCCCATCCAATCCAACATTTCATCTAAACCATCCTGCACACTGAGGGATCGGGTTAAGGTAATCTGGAGTTTTTCATTCCGCTCATTAATAGACTTAGACAAATTATCATACTTCCCAACAATGTCATCTAATACCCAAAAAAAAAAGCAGAAGTAGATTTATCAAATTTCTATCCCTGCTTTTTTACTTCTTAAGAAAAACAATGATTAGCATTTTAAACATTTGAAAATTAATTGGAAAAGGCAACATGTTAAATGACAAATCCTATATAACACCACAGAAACTGAAATTTGATGTCAAACTGAAAATGGAAAATATGACATATCTATAAAAACTATTTTCTATATACATCTCTATACAAGATGTCCCAACAGCCTTAGTGTGGTTTTAAGCTTTAAAAATTTTAAACAATAAAAGCGTAAAATTTCACTAAGAATTTTGGGACACTGTATATCTGCATTTGCAATTTAATTTGTAGCCAGCTATGCACCCACACCTTCCCCCATGAAAGAATTAATGTAGTAGTGTTTAGAGATCAGAGTAGTAAACATTTGAAGTTAAGATTGACTCTCAATCTGTCACTTCAAATTAATGATAGCTATTGAAAACTGTTTGGAAAAAGGTTCCAGCCAGAGACAGCTGCTTATGAGAAATAGTAAACAAAGTTGTCAAGATTTGTCAAGCTCTGCCCTTGATAAGTGTTCAACCAAAGACTTTGACATTCTTCACCTGCTAAGTACTCAGTGTATGTATGTGTGTATATATATATATATATATATATATATATATATATATATATATATATATATATATATATATATGTTCATAAGGAGATTTGAGGGAAAATAAAAAGGATAAAAAGTTCACTTAAATTACAAAGAAAATATCAAGTGTTGCTATGTAGATCTTCCCCTGAGAGTAGATTGTGATTTCAAAGATGTATCACACTCAGGTTTTTCTGTATATGTTTACCAGCAGAAGCAAGCAATGGTTACTAGAGAAAATTTAACCCATATGCTATAAATTAAAATATATTCTCAGTTATAAGGGCTTAAAGCATAGTTTAGAGATGTAAATATGCACATAGTGATTTCACTTAGGGAGCTTTGAATTTCAATACTAAAGCATATAATATTATTACATCATAGATCTTAGACTACCAAAAAGTTCAAAGACATTAATTATTAATGTATTCATCATCTCTCCCCAGGAAAAAAACAAGTTATCTGTTTTTAATCAAGTATTCTATTTATCAGTCATTGACCAAGAGTACT
Organism: Dromiciops gliroides; assembly: GCF_019393635.1. Classification (NCBI taxonomy): domain Eukaryota; kingdom Metazoa; phylum Chordata; class Mammalia; order Microbiotheria; family Microbiotheriidae; genus Dromiciops; species Dromiciops gliroides. The sequence continues at coordinate 276,655,463 of NC_057864.1, forward strand.
CATAATTATTTCAGGATGTAAAGTTAGCTTTATGTTCTTACATTTTTTAATAACTAGATATTCTATGGTACTCCAGCAAGATTTTTGCCTCTAGAACATCTCTTGTAAAACAAGAAATCCCTTACAACCATTATGTAAATGTAAGGAGGTTATCAATTCATTTTAACATAAATGAACGTTTTTTGAAGGCTCCAGGTAGATTAAATGAGCTCCAAGTTCTCTTCTAATTCTAGAGTTATGCTCTTATGTGCTTGTTCTTTAACAGAAACACTTTATGTTAAGAAATGTGGCTGAATTTTTTATTTTTAGAAAATAAAATATAGTTCAGAAACACCACACTCCATTCCCCATTATGCCAATCCTCGAAACAAAGAATTTGCAAGACCCTCAGTGGTTTTAAGTGATTATTATTGTTCTTATCATTCCTAAAAATCTATAATGTCTTTAGGATGCTTATATTATTCTATGAGAGTATACAGCAAAAAGTCTCAAAGTATTAAAATTACACAAAAGACTGTACCACCATATCACATTTTAAGCAAAGAAAAATGGAACCTAGCTAAACAGCCAGCAAGAGTCAATATTCAAATAGTGCCATCCAGAGGAATATGTATCACTAAACTATGCTTTAAACCATTTTAGGTTTTGATTTATAGTATATAGGTTAAAATTTAGAGACCATTGTTTACTTCCCTTTATCTGCTGCTAATGTATGCAAGAAAAACAAAACAAAACAAAATCCCTGAGATATAGGATTTCCATGGGTCTCTCAAATACTGTAGCCCCATGGATAATTTCTAGCAGTATATGAGATTGCTAGAGTTAATATTCTTCCATAAAGCAACTTTAAAAAAACAAAGTCCCATCTTACCTTCTGTCTAAAATATGCTATTGGAATCATTCAGGTTATACTTGTTTAGAAACATGTTTAACCATCTGCTGTTGAAGTGTTTTAATTTACACTTAAGGATAAACACACACACACAGAGTGCAATGGAAACAAGAAAGATAAAGTTTAAAAAACCCATATATTTATTCACTCAACAATATTTATGGAACAAGTACTGAATAAATATACATCACTACACTAGGCTGAGGGTAGATTACAAAGGAATGAATTCCATCCACCTAGAGCTCAATAATCTTATCAGGGAGGAAAGGATCTATTTAAACACATAGGTGCAATTACAGATAAAGACAAGTTCCTGGGATTGCTGTGTAAGCCAGGGTGGCTGGAGCAAAGTAGGGTACTGCTGGCAAGACCTGATGGCAAACATGCGCAGCATGCCGAAGGAGGAAAGAGACATGGTTTCGTAGAATGTGAGGAATGTAAGAGTGGGAAAAAAAATCCCTCAACAGTTATTAAATTGGCCACATTTAGCTAGTGAATCAAGAAAGGAGGAAGTTAATGGCTTACCCAGTGTTTTCTGTATATCATTCTTGTCTGGCAATAAAGCTCCCCTGGTGTCTAAAAGCACTTCTGCCGTTTTTTTCAGTTTCTCTACAGCAACCTGGTGGCTGGATACTTGCCCTTGAAGAACCTGCGGGATTGGATGATTTTTCACTTAATTGGGCCAAACAATAGCTACACAATATACAAGGTGTACCTCATTGAAGTGGGCACAGTAGAACTTTTCATTATTTTAAATCTATTTTAGACCAGAAGTTAATAGAAAGAAACATTGTTAAAGGATTCAGACAGTCAGAATATTAGGAATCTATTTTTTAAATATGACCTTGCATGTGTCTATAATGGTCTGTCTAGCTCTCTGACTGCTTCTCCCATCCCAGGACAGTGTACAAAAATAGCAAGTGGCTACAGGAAAAACTTCACCTTAAACTGTAGCATTATTCTTGGTCCTAGACAAGGGGTATATATACAGACACTGAATTCTACTTAACATTGCTATTGGGCCAGCATCCAGCCAGTTTTCATGCTGATCCTGCTTTGACCTTGGTGATATATGCACAGTGGCTGGGTCTCTTACACTTGACCACCAATTCTCAAGAGGGAACACTGGCACATACAGATCCTAATTCTGACTGTTTGAGGCCTGACTCTGTCACCTGCCATTTGGATTACTAACTGATGACCCATCCCATTCTCCTTTATCTAAATTGATACATCAGATTGCTTTGTGTGCTTTCCCCTTAAGCTGATCCCCTAGTCCCATATCTGTGGGGCAGTTAGGTAGTGCAGTGGATAAAGCACCGGGCCTGCAGTCAGAAGGACTTGAATTGAAATTTGGCCTCAGACACTTCCTAGCTATGTGACCCTGGGCAAGTCACTTAACCCTGTTTGTCTCAGTTTCCTCATCTATAAAATGAGCTAGAGAAGGAAATAGTAAGCCATTCCAGCGTCTTTGCCAAGAAATCTAGTATGAATTTCCAGACCAAATAGAACCCAAACGGGTCACAAAGAGTTGGATACAACTGAAACTACACAATAAAAGTCCCAAATCTACTTTCAGAATGGGTGTCCCCACACAACAGTACATAAATTGTGTCCCTTAGCCTATGTTCAGATGACCAGTCTTTCTGCCTCTACTTAAATATCAAAAGTTACATTTACTTCACCAGGTCTGGGGCACCTGGCACTTAACTGAACTCCAATAATAATAGATCATACAACAGTTTTTCCTCTATTCTTTGTAGGAAAACCCAAAAATATTCATGAAATCAAATCTTTAGAAAATTGCAACTTGTTTTTTCTACACAAATTTGCATTTCTTCACATGTACTTTTCAATCTTGCTTTTCTGATTTCTTGTTTACAAGTTTTTTATGAAAAGAGTTGTGCAGCACCTGCTTAATTTTACATTTTAACCTACTTTAAGTATTTTTTTGTGTTCTAGGTATGCTTAAGAGATATTTTAAACTACTGGTTTGATTTTTTTTTAATCGAAGAGTAGTCAAAACCCTCTTTACTGGACAAGCTATTAATGATCCAAAAGCATGGTTTTTTCTTCATGTGCTTTTCCTAGCCCCTTCTACATTCTCAGAAAATTAGCCTGAAGATCCCAATGAAGATCCCACTGGTCTTCACTAAATTGGTAGATACTCAATGATGAAAATTTCCTCAACAAAATTTCAAAATCCCAGGAAATTTCATAGTACATAGATAAATTGGCTGAGTCAAAAGTCTTGTGGTTTATTACTGCCATCATCTTGAGTCACAAAAATATTTCCTCTCTTCTTATCTATATACAAACATATTCGAGTTTCCCTCATTTTTTTTAATGCCCTTGAGTAGTGTATACTCATTGACTTCATTTCCTCACCACTTACTCATTTACTCCTCAACCCCATAGCTTCTGTTCCTATTATTGAATGACTGCTCTCTCCATTTATTATCTCCCAATTGATGATTCTTATTAGCCTTCATCTTCCTTGATGTTTCTGCTTCTGATAGTCTGTCTTCCCATAGTTATTGTATTCTCCTCCTCTATGACACCAGGCTGTGTGTGTGTGTGTGTGTGTGTGTGTGTGTCTACATGTATGTACGGCTTAAAAACAATAGCCTCCACATTTATGGATTCATAGATAAGAAATGATATTTTGTTTTATTTCCTTTCCTTCCTTGCTTGCTTCCTTCTTTTACCTTAGTTTCTTCAAGTTGGCGCTGGAGATTTTTTGGATCTGTAGCAATGGGTTCCAATAAGTGTTTGTTTGCTGCTGTCTCACAGGACTGGAGCCCAGAGAGAAGTCCAGAAGAGGCATCTTCATAGTGCTGATATTTATCTACCAGGTCTTTCAGATTATTTCCAAGGACACTGCACTGAATGATTAGAAGGGAACGTTTAAGAATATCTTATATATCACTGCTGGCATCTAAACCAAAGTGCCTTTCAGAAGGCAGCACCTTAAACAATGTAGTTTTTAAAAACTCCATTCAAGAATTAGCCAAAATGATTGAAACACTCTGGATGGATAAGATTGCATTCTACACTGCTTAACTTACTTTCAAATCAGTTCAACTCAACACTTCTTCCAGCAAGTCAAAGCATGACGAGACAATTCTCGTTTTTTATTTGTTTCATAAAACATAAATATTTAAATAACATAAACATAAATATTTAAATTTTAAATATCACTGAGCCTCAGAGTAAAACCCTAAAGACCACAGAAAAGGTAAGTACCATCTGGCACCACTTTTTTATATTTTTAATTACCCTCAGTCACTAAAATAATAAGGAAATTGAATCAATACCTGAATGAAAATTCATTAGATATGATAAAATCACTATAATCAAAGAAATCAAAGATTGGTGACATTTTCACATATATAAGCTTAGCCTTAAGACATAAATGTCTTTAAGAATTACTGAAGCCAGGGCAGCTAGGTGGTGCAGTGGATAAAGCACCAGCCCTGGATTCAGGAGGACCTGAGATCAAATCTGGCCTCAGACACTTGACACTTACTAGCTGTGTGACCAGGGGCAAGTCACTTAACCCTCATTGCCCCGCCAAAAAAGAAAAAAAAAGAATTACTGAAGCCCAGCTTCAGATCAGGACTTGACAAACAAGAGCAGGTAGTTAACACCTTAAGTGACATGAATGAATGAATGAATGAACGAACGAATGAATGAAACAAACAGGGTAATAATTGGATTGCTTTCTAGGAGCATAAAAAATATATAGTCTCTTGAGCAGAAGATATCCAATCTGGTAGTAGAATTTTAAAGGAACTTCAGATTTTATTTATTCTACCTGAGTGTGAAATCTACACTAGAAACTTCTATGTTTCTGGATCTGGGGAAAAGGGGCTTCAAGGTTAGAGAGTTGTTTGTTTGTTTCTTTTTTTCTTCAAATATAACACTAACATAATTCTCCTGGTTGAGCTGTTGTAATAAGAGTGAATTTTGGGTCTGTTGCTTTGCTGGCAGAGCAATAAGCTCTGGTGGGAACAGGTACAATAAAACCTCAGCCAAATCACAAAAGGAATCTCTTCCGGTTACCCTAGGGCAAAGCTTCTTAAGCTGTGGGTTGTATATGGGACCCTGTAACTGTATGTGGGCTTTGCTAAAATTTTGGCAACAGTAAAAGGTTACATATACCTATTTTATATACCTATATACCCTGGGTCATGTAAAAATTTCTCAGGCAAAAAGGGGTCACAAGTGGAAAAAGTTTAAGAAGCCCTGTCCTAGGGTACCTAGGTAGAATAGATCTCTACTTGGCCAACAAAAAACTTTTATTAATGAATATTTTGAGAAGATGCTACCAGAAAATGCTAAAAAAAAGAGTCCTGAGAAGACATAGAAGACTACTCCAGTTTCAGGCAGCAGCCAAGGGGCATCAAAGAGAAGGGACTAACAATCTGTCACTAAAGGAGCCCAAAGGGAATCTTTGTACTAGGACAAAGAAAGAAACTAGATAATATGCCATGTAGTAGTTGAAGAAAATAGAATTTGAATTAGAGAATTTATAATGTTCCCTTATTTCCTTCCCCTATTTTTAAAATTCCCTTAAAAGAAGAGAGCATACAAGTATGAAATTGAGGGTAAGACTAGATAGCTTAAAGAGCCTTCTAACTCTAAATCTATGTCTCTGTGAACTACTTGTTTCCGCCATACTGTTTCGATAAATGATATCCTCACATTTCTGGGTGGGAGCTCGAGTCCAGAGATGCCGGGAAAAAAAGAAGGGTTACATAGTGGATGACTCCCTAAGAGTTACAGAGAGGTGATAATCTGTTTAGTATAGGTAGTTTCTCACCAGGATACCCTCCACTAATGATATAACAAGTCAGTTAAATATAGACGAGAGTTAAATACAGAATTGAAAAAGGTGAAGTAGAAATTGCTTGGTATCCGCACATTTCTCCAGCATTTATTGGATTTTTTTTTAATTACCTGCTGTGAAACAGATGGATTAAAGAATATTTTATTTTATTAAAGATACACTATGAATTGTTACTCATTAAAAATTTAGCATTGGCTAAATCAGTGACCTATTTTTACAAGCCCTAAAAACATTTTTCAACTCATTTTTTTCATCTATAAGATGTGAGGGTTGAACTCCCACCTCTAAAATTCCTGATTCTGTTTTTAACCTAGAAAAGAAACTTTGTAGGAGGCATATTTTTGCTGTTCTGCATAGGAATACAGTAACTATCTTGTGTGTGTGTGTGTGTGTGTGTGTGTGTGTGTGTGTGTGTGTGTGTGTGTGTGTTTTCTCAGCCTCCTTCCACCCACTCAGGCTGTTTATTATTAAAATACCAAAAGCCTACACTCCTAGAGGGTTACTATTGTGTTTTTTTTTTCTACAGGGGAATGCCCATGAGAAAAGCAAAGACCCTAGAAGCCAAGCAAAAGGGAAAGGCAGGCCTCCTATTTTATTTGGCTTGCTAAATTAATCTGGCCTTGCTAAGGATTCTAAAAGCAACACAATGTTTCCTGAGGTGTTTGAAAAATTAGATCTCTCTCCCTGTCAAGAAAAGATAATTAAGATTAAAACATTCCCCAATTTCATTATGTGTTAAACCATTTACACTGAGTGAACATATTTACAAGAGAAATCATTTGTAGAAATAATTCATAACCACTTTCACAGACTAAAGAGGTATGGAAGAGATGAATTGTTCTGCTTACAGCTGATACATAGTCTCCCCCTAGTGGCCAAGCAGTAACCCAGGTACAGACCAACATTAGAGCAAAGTTTGGTGCTGCTTGTCACGCCTTGGAAATTATACTGTTTTTTAAAACAGTATGGCCTTCTACAAATCAAAACAACTTTGAGGTTTCACTGTATACCCAACAAATGGTCAAATATGACAAGTCAGTATAGGAAGGATGGTGCAAACGAAGGCATAAAAATATACTTTTTAATAAAGTTGTGAATTGACCCAACAATTCTGGAAAGCAATTTGGAATCATGCAAAAAGAGTGACTAAAATGTCCATATCCTGTGACTCAGACACTCCACTGCTAAATATATTTGCAAGGTCAATAACAGAAAGGCCCAATATTTGGCCCAATGTTTTGGCCCAAACCAAAATATGTATAGTAGCAATTTTTTTTTTGATAACAGAAAAGAATTAGAAAAAATAAGTACATGTCCATCAACTAGAAAATGGCTTAACAAATTGTGGTGCATGAATGTAACAAAATATTAATGTACTTTAAGAGTTTATGACTATGATGAATACAGATAATGATGGGAAGACATATATAAACTTATGCAAAGTAAAGTAAGTAGAACCAGGGAAATGACTAAAACAGTCTAAGTGGAAAAGGCAATTATAAAAAAGTTGAAACTGAAAGCTGTGGAATTATAATAGCTAAATTTGGTACCAAAATGAGATATGAGAATGTCTTTCCCCCTAAACACACCCTTTATTTTCAGAGATGAAGAACTACATGTCAAACACTGCATAAGATATCAGACTTTTTTTAATGGTGAAATATTTGCTGAATTTTTTTTCTCCTTTTATTTTTTTATTCTGCCATAATGGATAACTGTGGGGGAGATATTTTGAGAAATATAAGCAATTTTAAAACAAACATACCAATAATAAATTTATTTTTTAAAAAACCATTCTCTTTATGAGTTTCATATACAAATTTAGGAGAAGGAAAGATGGAAGATGAAAGTCTAGGCTTAAAAAATGTCTTTTTTGCAGTTCCAACTTCAGGCTTTTTAAATACTGTAATGAAAACTGGGTAGGCTTCCATTTTATAATAAACAAATAAATAGAATAATATAAATAAGTGTATTACATAAAAAATAATCTATTCTCTATCCCTTTCTCCCAAAATTAAAAAAAGAAAATTACCTTAGTATACAGAGATTTGAAACGCTCACTGGCAAGGTCCAATTTTCCCTGTACTTCCTTATATGTTGCAGAAGTGTCAAAATTATCCTTGTCGACTTTTCCACCATCTCTTTTGCTGCAAGACTTGGCAGCCTCTAAGACTCGGTGTCCAGAAATTGTAATGTACCTTAAGTCACCTTTGTGAGAAATGACATCTTCTGAAAAACTCTTCTGCCTCTTTAGTTTGGTCATTATTCCATTGAAGTCATCAGCACCAGCCTCTAAATTCTCAAGTTCTTGCTCTGATTGCTGCAGCCAGCTGTCAAACTCACTATAGTCTGTGTCAAACTTTTCTAATTCTTCTTGAAGAGAGTTGGTCAATTTCACTTTCTTCTCTGACTCTGCCAGGGCTGTCTCATACTGAGTCTTCAGTTCTTTCAAGTTCCTCTGTAGTTTCTCTTTTTCTTCTGAAGACAGGTAGTGACCCTGTTTCTCAAGTAAAGCTTGTGCAGACTGGGTAGCTATAATAACTGCCTGGTGCTGAGAGACAATCTTCTCATGTTGTGCCTAGAAGGGAAATGAAAATCTCAGTTCATTTCAAAACCAGCATCCTGAAGGCAAAGTTCCACATTTATTCAAAATCTCCCATCATACCAATTTCATGGATTTGTACCAAAAAATTTTTATCATTTTCAAGTTCTCAAAATACTTAGAGGTTGATGAATTTTCCACTAGAGGTTGAAAACTGGAAAGAATGCTAGACTTAGAGGCAGGCAGACCCAAGTTCAAATGCTCCCTCAGACACCCTGTTTCATGCTTGGCAATTCATTTAACTTCTTAAACTCATTACTCTCTCCTTTAAAATAGGAATCATAGACCACAATAATTTAGTGTCTGATAAACCCAAAGATCCAAGCTTTTGGGACAAAAACCCTTTATTTGACAAAAACTCCTGAGAAAACTGGAAAACGGTGTGGCAGAAATTAGGTATAGACCAACACCTTACACCATATACCAATATAAGGTCAAAATAGGTATATGATGTAGACATAAAGGATAACATAAGCAAATCAGGAATAGTTTACCTACCAGATCTATGGATAAAGGAAGAATTTAGGAAGAAACAAGATACAGAGAGCATTATGAAATGTAAAATGGATAATTTTGATTATATAAAATTAAAAAAGGGTTTGCATAGTTAAAACCAATGCAACCAAAATTGCAAGGAAGGGAAGGGAGGCAGGCAGAGAGAGAGAGACCGAGAGATTTTTTTATGGCAAGTATCTCTGATAAAGGCCTCATTTCTCAAATAGAGAACTGAGCCAAATTTATAAGAATACAAATTATTTCCCAATTGATAAATGGTCCAAAGATATGAACAGGCAGTTCAGACAAATCAATGCTATCTGCAGTCATATAAAATGCTCTAAATCACTAATGATTAGAGAAATGCAAATTAATGCAACTCTGAGGAACTATCAGACTGGCTACTATGACATAAAAGGAAAATGATAAATGTTGGAGGGGATGTGGGAAAACTGGGACACTAAAGCATTGTTGGTGGAATTGTAAACTGATCCAACCATTCTGCATAGTAATTTGAAACCATGCTCAAAGGCTATCAAGCTGTGCATATTCTTTGATCCAGCAATAACACTATTAAGTCTATATCCTCAAAAGATTAAAAAAGAAAAGAACCTATTTGTGCAAAAAATTTTATAGCAACTCTTTTTTTAGTGTCTAAGAAATGTAAATTGTGGGGATACCCATCAACTGGGGAATGGCTGAACAAATTGCAGTATATGACTATAATGGAATATTTTTGTGCCATAAGAAATGATTTGGATAAGTTCAGAAAAGGCTTTCTTTCAGGAAAAAAAGACCTCCATGAATTGATACAGAGTGAAATGAGGAGAATCAAGAGAACATTGTACACAGTAACAGTAATACTATACAATGAACAACTGTGAATGACTTAACTATTCTCAGCAATAAATTGATCCAAGACAATCCCAAAGGACCCATGGCAAGTGTGTGTGTGTGTGTGTGTGTGTGTGTGTGTGTGTGTGTGTGTGTGTATACTATACATCTCCAGAGAAAGAACTAATGATGTCTAAATACAGAATAAAACATACTATTTTTCACTTTCTTTTGTGGTAAAATATGAAAGTTTTTAACAGTCGGTTAGGATAACTGAAAGACGCCAGTTTTTCAAGGACCACCCTTTTGGGGAGGAGATGAACAGTCCGCCTGCTGCGCATGTCAGACTGCCTGCCGGGTTTTTTGACTTCCGGGGTGGAGAGAACGAGAGTAGGCCTTTTTTGCCTGCTTGGCGGGACTCCTGGCGGCGCGGCACAGACGGTCTCCCTCACTCCAAAGGTGGCCTTTTTTGGTTTGGTGAGTTTTTATAAGAAATATAGACTAAGCCTAGATTTAAGACGATTTCTACTGTATTTCTACTTTCCTATCCTTCTAATCAACAACACCTTATATACAATAAAGGCTCTATCTAGAAAACCAGAAGCTTCTTCCATTTACTAGTCTGGGAGATAAATTAAGGGAAAAGTTAAGTAGGGGAGATTTATGATCTAATATCCAATTTTAAATTTCACACTTTTTTGTTTTGTTTGAAGTGGGATTTTTCCCCACAAAATGACTAATATGGAAATGTTTTACACAATTACACATGTACAACCTCTATCAAATTGCTTACCATCTCAAGGCAGGGGTGGGAGGAAGGTAAAGAGAAGGAAGAAAAGGACAGAATTTGGAACTCAAAACTTAACAATGAATGTTTTTTTAACTGTTTTTACATGTAATTGGGGAAAAATAAAATATATTTTTTAAAAATAACTGAAAGGGAATAACAAAAGCACCTACCTCACAGTATTGTTGTCAGGATCAAATGAGATGACACATATAAATCACTTTGCAAACTTTAGAGCAATAGATATAGATAAATAAACATTCATCATAATCATTATTTAGACCATGCATTTCAAAATGCTAGAGTGAGATTTTTAATCATCACTCTTCATTTTGTTTTAGGAAGCTTTTAGTCATCTCTACTAGGAAGCACATTGCCTCCATATTATTAGGGAAAGTGTTTGCTTTAATGGAAAAATCTTTAATAGAAAATCTGTACAATTCTATAGAGTCTTTTAATGTTTAGCAGATTCATTAGCAAAATAACTGAAAAATGAGATAAAATTAGGAAAATGTCATGAAATTAGAAACTTTTTAATTAAGTTTCATGAGAAGCAGGATGATTTCAAAAAGGCCTAGAAAGAGTCATGTGAAGTGATGTATAGTGAAGTGAGCAGAACCAAGAGAATATTGTACACAGAGAGCAATATTGCTTGATGAAGAGCTGTGAATGACAACTATTCTCAACAATACAATGATCCAAGACAATCCCAAAGGACTTTTGATGAAACATACTATCTACCTCCAAAGAAAGAACTGATATTAATGGAACACAGACTGAAGCATGCTATTTTTCAGTCTTTCATTTTTTCTTTTATTCAAATTTTCTTGTACAAAATGACTAATATGGTAATATTTTACATAATTGTATAACCTCTATATGATTGCTTACCACCTCAGGAAGGGAGCAGGGGAGGGAGGGAAAGAGGGATAAAAAGTGAAACCTAAAACTATAAATAAAAAAGTTTATTATTTTTTAAAAATAATGTTATAGGGATTCTAGAGAATTTCTTAATTTCTCCAAGGGACAATCATATAATTTCTAGACCAATTTTTAATACTATCACAAAACTAATATGTACTGAGACCATAAAATTTTACCCCTCTCCAACTAGGAATTCTCTAGGTAAGGCTCTCTTCATTTCCCCTATCATCAATGTTGCAGGAAACAGCCTGGGATTACGACTAGCTTCTCTGATCTCTCTCCATAAAATGGTATGAAGAACTGGGGGGGAGGTGGGGGGACAGCTAGATGGCGCAGTGGTTAAAGCACCGGCCCTGGATTCAGGAGCACCTAAGTTCAAATCTGGCCTCAGACACTTGACACTTACTAGCTGTGTGACTGTGGGCAAGTCACTTAACCCCCATTGCCTAAAAATAAAACAAACAAACAAACAAACAAAAACATAAAATGGTATGAAGAACTGGAAGGAATGAACCTGCAAAGTTTTCCATGAGCTTTAAGAAACAATTGAGAAATGAGTGGGGTGTGTTTAATGGACAGACATGTTTCTACTAGCCTGGAGATTGACAGAACTACTGCAAGGGATGAATACGAAGCCAGCTCCTTTCTTTGGCACTGCACTGGCACTGGCCATAGTAAGGATGAGTCTACAGACCAAATACAGGAGTTAAAAAAAATTCCCTGCTTTTAATGGTAAGCTTTGCCAGAGGAATAACCTGAGACTGTGCTATCTGAGACTATGCCTACTGAAATCTGAGGGGGAGGACAATGGGGACAATGATAATCATGATAAGATGTGTCAAACAGGATCTAAAGAGAACTTTAAGGGAGAATAGAGGGCTAAATTGAGCCAAAAATCCAGAGAAATTGGAAAGGGGATAGCAAGGAAAAGCATCTATAAAAACCTCAGTTGGAGAAAAAAAAAGAGAAGCTACATCTGAGAGATGCTGCTAGGAGCCCAGCATAATATACAAATGTATTAAATAAGAAAGGTTTTGTGTAGAAGATTGTGCTTGAGAAAAGTTGAATTTCTGGTTCGGTTTGGGTTTTTTTGGCAGAATTTAGAATAAAAATGAAAGATGAGGATGGAGTATATTCCAGATACTGGAAAAAACCAGGACAAAAGCCACGACTACTAAGAAAGATATGCCAGGCAAGGTATGGAGATGGGGGTGTTATATACAAGAAATATCAAGTAGGTCACTCTGCTTGGACTTCGAAGTATAGGAAAGGTCTTAATATAGGATATAATCAAGTGAAAAAGGCTGATTGGAGCCAAAATACAGAGGATTTTAAAAGTTAACAATTTATATTAGATGTTAAAAGTAATAAGGTAATAACAAAAGTAATCATTTTTAAAATAGTAAGTGAACCGGAGTTCATAAGTATGTGAGGTTAACAAGTTTCAGGGAAAGGGTTGTTTTATTGGGAGATATTCTCATTTCTATGGGCTCTAATATAGATTTTATGTAATTTAACATGTAAATGCACTTTTACTTCTTGGACATATGTGAGCCTTATGTTTATAAGAGGAACTAGAGACAACAATCTGAGGGGTGTCAAATAGTGAGGTTCCCAGTTTACCTGCGTGGGGCCAATGACAGAGAAACGAGAGAGTCTCATAGAATATGTAGATACCTAGTGTCATGTAAAAGCCACTCAAGGGTTAAATATATATACACCATTCATTGGTTTTTAAAAATCTCAAGATTCTATTTGAACATTTTAATGCTATGGGAGCAAAATAGAGGTTCAAATGTGAAATATGAACAGAATTTCCTATGAACCAGAAGCAGTGGCATCAAGGCAAGATGGAGACCAGGGTGGGGATCAGGGAGAGCTTCAGGTAGAAGGCAGCACTTGAGAAGAATAAGAAAACCTGAGATTCTGAGAGGTTAAAGGGAGGACAATGTACATTCTACATATGGAGGGCAGCCTGTAAAAAGGAAGGGGGGGGCAGCTAGGTGGTGCAGTGGATAGAGCACCAGCTCTGGAGTCAGGAGGACCTGAGTTCAAATACAGCCTCAGACACTTAATACTCACTAGCTGTGTGACCCTGGGCAAGTCACTTAACCCCAATTGCCTCACAAAAAAAAAAAAAAAGGAATGGGGACTGAAAATGAAATGTCATGTGTGAAGAGCAGCAAAAAAAGGCCAGGATGCTTGGGCCAGAGATGCAGGAAGGCTAGAAAGGTAAGTTGGAACTGGCTTGTGAAGATCGTTCACAACCACACAGAGGGATTCATATTTAACTTCAAAGGCAATAGGAAGCCATTGGTTTAGGGGAGTGATGTGGTCAGGCTGTACTTTAGGAAAATAATTTTAGTAGCTATATGGAGTAAGGAGAAACTTTAGAAGGGGAGACAAATTAGGAGGCTTTTGAAATAGTACAGATGAGAGTAATGAGGGCCTGAACTCAGGGAGGGGATCTTTAAGTAGGAAGGATTCAAATAAAAGAGAACAGTAATTGGATATGGTAGCTTGAGAAACAGTAAGAAGTCAAGAAAAATGCAGAGATTATGAATCTGAGCAACTAAAAGGATGGTCATTTCAGATTAAATAAATTTGGAAGAAGGATAGGTTTGGAGGGAAAGAAAATGATTTTTATTTTGACCATGCTGAGTTTGAAATAACTAAAGGACATTCCTTGCTTCTTACTTTCCCATAGCCTTTTCTCCATTCTTCCCTCAAGCCTGCTCAAAGTAAATTCTCATAAAAAGGACTTAGGTGAATTAATAAAGAAAGTGCTAAAAATCAAAGTCGACAAATTATAATAAAAAGGGGGAATATATATGCAAATTTATACAGTCTATAGGTAGTTTATATTAAACATTTTAAGTCAAGATAATGAATTTTTATATAGCTGAGAATAGTGCTCTATAAAGTTTAATGAAAATAGCATCACTTTTCCCTCAAAGTATTTTTGTAATTAAAAAAAATCAAATGCCACAGTCAAGGCTAACTTTAAAATAACTTTAAAAGTTATTTTAATTGACTATTTCTAGTCCATTTAACACACAATAAAGCTAGCTTGTTTTTAAAAATTAATACCCCCTCTTGGATTCAGTGCTGGAAGGAGTATTAGACACAATCTAATTCAACCCTTTCATTTTTTTTTTTTTTGCAGGACAATGAGAGTTAAGTGACTTGCCCAGGGTCACACAGCTAGTAAGTGTCAAGTATCTGAGGCCAGATTTGAACTCAGGTCCTCCTGAATCCAGGGCCAGTGCTTTATCCACTGCACCACCTAGCTGCCTTCCAGCCCTTTCATTTTACAGAGGAGGAAACTGAGGCATAAAAAGGTTATTTTGCTTAAGCTTGTCCAAAGTAAAAACTTAAAAGTCGAATCTCCTGGCCCCTATCCCAAAGCTCTTTTGGGTAACACCAAATCACTATTCAAATGCCTTTATTTATTTAAATGATTTCAGTAGAATCCTCTATTGATTTTTCATTTTGTCTTTTTCATAATCAGAAATATGCTGTGCTATTTACCACCTGTGTGACCTTGGGCAACTTTTCACCTAACTTTCTCTTCCAACTCTAAATTCTAGGAAATCCATGAAATTCTATTTCCTCCACAGTGCCATCATTCTACTATTGAAAATGATGGGATCAGGTAGGGAAACAAAAGAAAGTTCTTCAAACAGATTTTTATTAGATCACCATTTGATTTAATGTAGAAGACAGGAGGCCTTAACAAAGGATTCTCTAAACAAAAAAGGAGAGAGGGGAGGTTAGGATTTTATACAATAGAAAGAGGGCTGGCACAGGAAGAATCTGAGTTTGTACCCTGGCTCTTCAATCTGTTATATGTTTGACCAAGAACAAGTCAATTACCCGCTCTGGGCCTCTCTGAGAGGGAACTAGACTAGATGGTCCTTCTAGCTTTTGATCTATGATCCTAATGAACCATGAGGTAAAGCCAAAGGACAGAGATCTAGAACAGAAATGGATCATGTAATCCAACCTGTTTATTTTATAGATAAGAAAACCCATGGCAGTTAAGAGATTTGCCCAGGGTCAAATAAATAGGAAGTAGCAGAGTGAGGATTTGAAACCAGGTCCACAGAGAGTCACAGGTTGGTTTAATAGCTATCACAGAATCTCAGGGTCATAGATATAGAACCAGAATGGTTGATAGGGGTCATTTAGTACAACCTCAGTTTTTCAAATGAGGAAACTGAAGCCCAAGAAAAGTGAAATGTCTTTTTTTTTTTTTTTGCAGGGCAATGAGGGTTAAGTGACTTGCCCAGCGGTCAATTGTCTGAGATCAAATTCGAACTCAGGTCCTCCTGAATCTAGGACCAATGCTTTATCCTCTGCGCCACCTAGATGCCCCAAGAGTGAAATGTCTTGCCCAAGATCATCATCACCTAGCTTTAAATTATATTATCTTACATTGTACATAACGGTTTTTCACCACAAGAATAATAAAATATATTGATAATTGGCTTTTAAACTTTTCAATCTGATCTCATATGTATTACCTTATTTTATCTTGACCAGAATGCTTCAATGTGTGTGGGTGAGTATCTTGATTTTGTACACAAGGAAACTGAGATAGAGAGATTCAATTATTGGACCAGGGCCTTCTGAAGAATTTAATGGCACAGCTAATATTGGAAACCTGGTCTCCCGACTCTAGCCAACACCCCCTTCATTTGGATCATGGTACAATTTTCCCTTAAAATAATGCCTCAGACTTTTATAGGTAATATATTTTCCAGCTTATTTCTGGTTTTGAGAAATGTATAGCTAAATAATTTATGGGATGAAATGGACAAGAACTACAGAGAATTGCAAGGGTGGGTGTAAGTCCACACTAATGTAAAGAGAACCCACCATCAATGAAATCCATTAAAGTGTTTACATATAATAACATGCCAAAGAGGTAGTATGGTATAATGGAAAGAAAGCCAGGAGAACCAGAGTTTGAGTTCCCATCTTTCCATAAATACAAACTGTGATCATCCTCAAGGAACTTAACTTCTCAGTTCTCTAAGCCAGAGGTGTGGAATTCATGGCACTCAGCCCTCAAAACTCCCTGAGTATGGCAGGAATTGGATTAAAATGTAATTGGGAATATTTTTTAAATAAATAAAATAACAATAGGTAATTTGTAGTCAATTTGTGGTTTTCTACATCAGCATGTGGCCTCCAGCAATCCCTATTTGAAACTACTGCTCTAGACAACTCTCTAAGTCTATAAATTGCAGTGAAGATACCTGAATTTCCTAACATGGAAGTCCCTTAGACAAATGAAATCACCCTATCACAAACACATTTAATTGTTCAGTCATTTCCAACTCTTCATGACATGATTTTGGAGCTGTCTTAGCAAAGATACTGGAGTGATTTGTCCTTTCCTTCTCCAGTTCATTTTACAAATGAGCAAACTGAGGCAAATAGGGTTAAGTGACTTGTCCAAAGTCATACAATTAATAAATGTCTGATGCTGGGTTTGAACTCAGGTCTTCCTAACTCCAGGCCCAGTGGTCTATACATTGTACTACCTATGTATAGATAATATAATATAAATTATATTTAATACATAATTTGTGTGTGTGTGTATAAAATCACATATAGAGAAAAGAGAATTTAATCTATGTTTTCTGTAAAGATGGCACATGCAACCAGCCTCATACCATCTTATTTTGATTAAGATATACATTTGACTGTCAATATTTACAAATATTTGTACATATACCTTTACTTTCTGGTATTGTTGGTTCAGATTTTCCTCCATGGTTCTTACTTTTCCATCAACATCCATTTCCATCAAATTACCATTTACTTCATCCTCCTCTCCAATCACGGAATTGAGGTCACCTTCTTGAAAATGAGTTCCATTTTGTTCAATCTCCTGGTGAGATTTCTTTCCTGCCCTTTCTCCCTCCTTATCTACATTTGATAACCAATCCAAAAGATCTTCTATTTTGTTTTTACTCTCTTCCAGCTGTGCTACTGCTGCAACCTGAGCAAAGAAAATTAGGAGATGAAACTGTATTCTCCAAATCATCACTTTAAGTCATTCAATAGTCAATATTTAGACCATTTTAAAGTTGTAAAAGTAATACTTTAACCTTAACATCTAATGACTAATGGATATATTGCAACTATGCTTTTATTTTTAGAAGGAAGTTACTTTAATATCTGTTCAAATAGTGTATCATAGCTGTATAATAATCCACTTCAACTCCAAAGGACTCACGATGTAAAATGCTATCCATCTTTCAGATAGCTGATAACTATTGGAAATAGGTTTCGCATTATTTCACATGCATATTGGGTACTGTACTTCTTATTTTCTCAACTGGTTAGAGAGGGGATCAAGGGAAGGAGAGCATTTGGAACTAAAAAACAAAAATACAATAAAAACCTTTAAAAATCTATCATAAAATATTAATGACCACTTTCAATAATGGTTTTTCTAGAAGATTAAAAAAATGTTAAAATGTGACATCTCACAACCCCATTCTCAATACACTCATTTCACATAATTGCTCAGAGAAAATTAGCAAGGAGGCTCTGAGCTCTTCAGGAATTTTATTAAGTTTACGTTCTTCCTGAGAATCCAGAATTCCTATCTTTTGCTCTGACCTCTGAATAACCACCCTTCCACCAAATCAATGAAAAGAGACTTCTTTTAGTGTTGCACTTTCTAACTAATAGTAAGCAATTATGTATTTGCATAAACACCTTTTCAGTTTCCTGCTTAATTGCTGTGGTTACTGCCTTATCTAGTTCCTTTTTTGACTGCTCAGCCTTCTGGTTCAGTTGCTCACACTTCATCTTAGCTTCCCTGAGTTTCTGTTCAATTAATGCCTTGTCTTCTTGTGATAGTTTTTCTCCATTCTCCATCAAAAACTTTTCGGTATTTTTCACCTTCTCTGCCAACGCCTGTGCACTTCTCTGCATCTCTTTCTGTAGCTCCTTATTAGGAGGATAACAGGATGAGGGGAAGAAAAGATGAGATTATTAAATTGGTGTCTATTCAATAAGCATCTATTCAACAAACTCAGTCTAGCAGGAAGATATGACATAAATGTGTAGAACTATAATATGCAACATTACAAGATAAGTGCATTAGAGAATTACAAAAAATGCTATATGAGGTTGGGAGTGGAGTGAGAAGGGACTCATCACCTAACAGAGATGAAGAAAGTTTCATAGAGTAGGTGGCACCTCAGTAGGGCATTAAAAAACAGATTCTTATTCAGTAAAAGAGAAGCCAGTGGCTTTGGAGTGGTGGATGGGAAATCTTAGTAAACAGAAGGGCTTCTGGATAAACCCAGGTCTTAGTGAGTTAATAAGAGTGACAAGAGCTATAAGTAATATGAGGCAAATGTGTCTTTGCCCCCAGAGTACCAACATAATGTGAGCAGGGGGTCTGGGGAAGGAAGGGAATTTTCCCCTTTCAACATTCACCATTCCCTTGTCTTACAGTCTTCCATCAGGATCCCCCAGGATCCCAATGTCATGGTGTTCCTTTTTTCTGGACTTTCCCACTAACTCCCACAGGCATGAGAGTCAAACCACCCCATCTCCAAGCATTACTATACCTGTGGTCACAATGCCCTCTGTATCACTGGTCATACCACATGTATCCCCTTACTCCTTCTCCTCCCTCCCACACCAAAACAAACAAACAAACAAACAAACATTTTCTAGTTATGGCTTTAAATGGCATTATAAAAACCAACCAACCAACAAAATAACCTTAGAAAAATTTTAAGTAGGCAAATACCTTGTAATTCTTAGGCTCCAAACATTAAAACTAGTCAATAAAAAGAAGTCCCAAAGTACAGCTTTGGTGTTAAATACAATCAGAAACATCTAGCAATAGACTGGGCACCCTATGAGATGTCGAGTTCCATGTCACTAGAACTATCAAATAAAGGCTGGGTGGTCATGAACTGGGAATGCTGCCAAAGGAATTTCTATATAAGGTATAAGGTCAGACTAGAAAACCTTTATGTTCAATTCCCGTTATGCCTGGAATCAAACTCAATGATTTACTGCTCTCGGCCTTTCTTTTTCTTTTTTTTCTTTTTTTTTTTTTTGCAAATGAACCAAAGAAAAGTGAAATGTCAGCTGGCAAATGAGTTCATTAGTGAAAGTTGGTATAAGAGAAAGGACCAACTTATTAAAGAGACTGATACAAAAATGTTAAAAATTACATTTAAAGATAACAGCTCGGGGCAGCTAGGTGGCGCAGTGGATAGAGCACCAGCCCTGGAGTCAGGAGGACCTGAGTTCAAATCCAGCCTCAGACACTTAACACGTACTAGCTGTGTGACCCTGGGCAAGTCACTTAACCCCAATTGCCTCACTAAAAAAAAAAAAAAAAAAGATAACAGCTTAGTGGACTAAGTATTTTGTTCTCAGATGGGCTTTTTCCCCCAAAATCTTGCTTAAGGATATTAAGTATGTATATATAGTTCTTTCCAAAAGTCAGTATGTTGTTTGTTGGTAGCATCTTTTGATTCCCTCCCCACCCTGCAAAAGGCTATTTCAACTTGATATAAATGAAAAAGATTGAAAGGTGGATAAGATATATAAAGGGACTGAGAAGTATTGAATTAACAGAGAATGGTATAATAAGAGCAGAAACTTATACGTATCCATCAAAGAAAAATCCTCAAGCCCCTATCTGTTAGCAGCTTGAATTCCAATGAGACCAAAATTTTACTTCACGGAATAAGTTATATCTAGATCATGCCTCTTCCTTGTTCTGATCTCTCAAGAACTCCACATCATGTGCCCAATCTCAGACATAATATTCACAGACCCTATAGAAGATGAAAACCAATGCCTTAAAACAGGACTGGAAACACTCAGACTGTCCCATGGCTCACATAGTTTCCCTTTACCCTTGAAGACCTAAAACTATAACAGCTGTTCAACAGCACTACCACATGCTTGCGTCCCACCTTACTGCTTTGCAATTAAGGGAACAGACACCAATCATGTTAATGATGCTACTACAGCTGTGGATGTAAAACCAGATTCTACCTCTTGTTTGGTTTGGTATAGCTTTAATTCATCCTTGCTATCGCCAATCACAATAGCTTCTTGGTGACCAATCAAGCGGTTTTCTGTCTGGGTGAGGAGATCACATATTCCCTGGAGTGTTTCCTTATACTCCTGCTGCCGTTCTGCCACAATCTACAGCAGAGCAGAAGCAAAACATGTTAAATGCGTAGTGACAAAAGTGCAGACAAACAACCTCCTTCATAAAATACAATCTTATAAGGTTCCTACAGAGAAGCTTTTAAAAGTATGCTGTAAACATGATAGCAGTGGAATACAGGGGGAGCAAGGTGAATATAGAAGTTATGGATACATCTCACATATGCTGTAAGTAAAGGAATCATGTTTGGATGGAACTGCCCAACAGAATACTGGCCATGCATATGTATGAGAGATGGAACTTCTGACCAACAGGAGGAAAACATCCAATTTTCTTAAGCTCTTGAAACCTGCGATACACATTATTAATTCTGCAAAAGGACATCAAAACAGAAGTTAGTTGTGATTTGGTTGTTAGCATATTTGCTAGAGAAAATGTTTGGGTGTTTTAAGCAAGAAGAAAGGGACACCAAATGCAACATTTTCACTTTCTCACTCTCTGGAATGCCCTAGTTTAAAGTGATTTGTTCTCTTTTCCTTTTCCTATTACATAATATTACATATTATTCTTTTTTCTATTGTGGCACTCTAGTATAAACTGGTAGCTGCCTTATACAACACTTAGCATATAATTGCTAAATATGGGGTTCTACTCCTTTCCTACTATATATATAACATATGTTCCATCTTTAAAAAATCATTTTAAAAAAGGGGGCAGCTAGGTGGCGCAGTGGATAGAGCACCGGCCCTGGAGTCAGGAGTACCTGAGTTCAAATCCGGCCTCAGACACTTAACACTTACTAGCTGTGTGACCCTGGGCAAGTCACTTAACCCCAATTGCCTCACTAAAAAAAAAAAGAAAGAAAGAAAGAAAGAAAAAAATGATGAAAAAATATTCTTCAGCTTCCTTAAAGAAATGTTGCCCAGTAATATGGTAGCCATCATCACTTCCTATTTCTAAGCGCATGTAAAAAATTCCCACTCTTTCCAAAATGAACCATCTCAACTAAAGAAGGCAGTTTCTGGCAGGCATGGAAAGTTATTGACATATAAATCAATCCCAAATATCTTTATAACATCATGAAGACAAGCATCACATTTCAGATTATGAACAATGAATATTCATTTATAACCAATGGACCAGTGGCTCTCTATCATGTATTTCCTAATATTACATATTCACTGATAGCCACATTGCGATGTCTTACTAATGACCTTAAAATAGAAAAGACATACTCCACATAGAAAAGCAAACCTTCTGATCACTGAGATCTTGTTCTATGTGCAACTGAGTCTCTAAAATTTCCATTTGGGCTGTTATTGATTCCTGTACATCATGAAAACATTTCTGAGTGGTATTTAAAAGCCTCAACAGCTGCTTGCTTTGGTTAGGAGAGAGATCTTGGGCATATTCAGAAATGAAAAACTGGACATCAAAGGCTGTAGTCTCCAGCTGAATTTTGCTATGGCCAAGTTCTTTTAACACAGTCTGTGAAGAGAATAGTAAAAATCACCAGCAAGTATGTTTATCGGGCTATAGTACATTTTAATAATATCATATTTATTAAATATTCCCTTTCTTACAATATTAGTCCAAGCAAAGTTAAGGGTGTTTACTAATGCCTGTCCTTTCCCTAAGTGGGATAGCTCCCCTAAGCTCTACAACAATAAACGTGATGTAACTAAAGAGAGAGATGGAGAACATTGCTTCTCTTCATAGCATGTTTTCCCTATAGATACTTATTGAATTTAAGCCATAAACAAAAAAAAGGTAAAGGCCTTATTTCTCTATATTTAAAACACAGAAAAGGCCCACACGTTAAATATATTTAAAACACAGAAAAGGCCCACACGTTAAATAATTATTCTTTTGCTAACAATAACATTTGCATAATGTTTTGAGGTTTGCGAAGTATTTTGCAAACTGTAAGGATTGGAATGATGCCACCTGACTGCATGCGGGTTTCATAGGTGTTATTGTCCCTCTCTCAGAGACAAAGAAATGAAGACCCAGAGAGTTTAAATGACTTGTTCACACCTAATGTCACAATGAGACCTTCGAGCCTTCAAATCTAGTTTTCTATCCACAAAATCATGTCTGGTTGGTAACACATAAACCTCTTCGGTAATCAGCCAAGCCTACTGCTTAGAAGGGCAGCTAGGTGACCCAGTGAATAGAAGACCAAGACCTGAGTTCAAATCCAGCCTTGGATACTTCCTAGCTGTGTGACTCTGGGCAAGTTGCTTAATCCTGTCTGCCTCAGTTTCCTCATCTGCAAAATGAACTGGAGAAGAAAATAGCAAACCCTTCCAGTATCTTTGGCAAGAAAACTGTATATGGGGTCATAAAGAGTCAGACATGACTGGAACAAATGAACAACACACTGCTTAGGAAATAAACATTGGGAAGTTAGACTCCTCAAAGTGAAGAAGTCAAATGAAAGCTTTACCCCAAGGCCATAATACAGTATTTCCCTTCAATAAAGGACACGGTACAAAGAGCCTGAAATGTATGTCTCCTGAATATATAAAAATAAAGTGTTTGTCCATGGGCCATTATTGGTTCAAAAGATCATCTGCCAAAAGACATGTAAGGAAGCTTCTGTCTCCTGAACCATAAATTCAAAATAAAAAATGTGTAAGGGAATATATGGAAGAGAAAAAATGTAGTAGACCTTGGGCAAGGCATTAAAGGATCCATTGGCTATAAAGCAATGGTGATTTTCCTTTTAACGTCAGCTATGGTCAGTTTTTTATTGGTTTGTCTCACTCAGTCAACAATTATTTATTACAAATCTATGTGCTAGGTATGCGATGGCAAAAATGAAGCTGTCCCTGCCCTCAAGAAACTTACATATGACTGAGGGAAACACGAATGTCTTTCTTACCCTGGTAGTTCAGTCTGTTTCTGTGGCCCCTTTCTCTGACTGAGAATGCACTCAGAACCTCTATTTTAAGGTAAGTATCCAGACCAGCCATGTCTTCACAGTTCTCCAGGCTCCACTGATGACTCTCTGGACTTGCATCCAGGAAGATAAGACCTCCCTCAGACACATCCTCACTGTGTAATTCTGAGTTCATTATTTAACCTGCTCTAGTAGACTCCCTAAGACTATAAGGTGCAGGGAAAGGGCAGAACTGCATTAAGTAGAGGGTATTTCTACATCTGGAATTTCCCTATATCAAGGAAATCACAGGCTCATTACCAATCATCATATTAATGAAGTGACACTTGCCTTGAGCAATCCCAGGGTTTCCTTCACATTTTTCCCATCACCACTAACTTCCACAAGATCATTCACAGTCTTCCTCCTCTCTGTGATCCAATCTGCAAAGTTCTGAAGTTTATGTAGAAATTCTTCATGGGAAGCTGACAGTTTGGACTAGAAAATAATTTTTTTTCATTCATTACCAAAAATTGCAAATGCTTTCGTTTAAAATTCTCAACAAAAAAAATTTTTGAAGTTATAAAAATTCAGTGATTCCAGTATAAGGTATAATTCAAAGGTATGAGAATTCAACTGATTTAACATTTAAAAGTGTATGCCTACCATTTCAGAATCTATAGCTAATGTGATTTGTTTAGTTCTTTTTGAAGATAAATCATACAGGGACAACAACACTGCTTGCAATTTCTTGTGGCTTATAATTAAGTCCTCAAGATGTTTTTCGGGAATATTGCTGGTATGAGAATTCAGGAATTCTTCAGCCAACTTCATGTCCTTTCTTACAAGAGCAGAAAATGGAGCCAATCCCAATTCAAATGACTACAAAGAAAATAAAGAAAATAGCAAATTAATATTTTATAATGGCATAGACATTTATCAATTTATTAACCAGGTAATTTCTTAACCAGAAATTTTAAAATATAACTGTAAAGAATATTGCTAATTCTCAAAAGCCACCTTTCATTTAACATCCTTCACGAACAGTCAGCATACAGTTCTTACCTCTAATTGTTGAAGTTGATTTTTCAAAGTTTCTAGATTGTTATCAAGGGGCTGTTCATTGTCCAAAGGAAGTTTCATGTCTTGAAGCATTGTCAAATACCCATGCATTTTTTCAGTGTGCTGCAAACACAGCTGTAATACACTAGGAAACTGAAAGTGAGTTTGGATATTTCTAAATCAATAGCTTTTCTCACAAATGAAAAATAATAGCAATCTGATTTATACTACAAGTGGAAATTTTAGGTCT
This sequence comes from Dromiciops gliroides, assembly GCF_019393635.1. Classification (NCBI taxonomy): domain Eukaryota; kingdom Metazoa; phylum Chordata; class Mammalia; order Microbiotheria; family Microbiotheriidae; genus Dromiciops; species Dromiciops gliroides. The sequence continues at coordinate 276,680,217 of NC_057864.1, forward strand.
TTATAAAATAATCACAGAGAAATGTGATGTGTATGTATGTGTATACACACACACACACACACACACACACACACAGAGGATTTGAAGTAATGCTTAGAGATCAAATTATTTTACTCCTTTCACCCCCCTGCACCAACCACCTGCAGTTTATTGATGGGGAAATTGAGGCCTGGAGAAATGCTGTGGCATGCATAACACCACACAGAGAATATGTAGAAAACCAAGATTCAAACCCAGGTTTGTTAAGCCCAAGGCCAGTGTACTTTTCACAATAACACTGCCTCAACCACACCACATTGCAGTATAGAATCACTTTCTTTTTTTTTTTTTTTTTTTTTTAGTGAGGCAATTGGGGTTAAGTGACTTACCCAGGGTCACACAGCTAGTAATTGTTAAGTGTCTGAGGCCGAATTTGAACTCAGGTACTCCTAACTTCAGGGCCGGTGCTTTATCCACTGCGCCACCTAGCCGCCCCCAGAATCACTTTCAAAAGATTCATGCTTCAACATAAAATATTAGGAATGAAATATTACTTACTTTTGCCAAGGGACTGTTTCTAGAAGCAACTTCTTTTGAATCCAAAGTATATTCCAACTTATTGGGGGAAATGTTGTGTAATGTCTCAAGTGGCTGCTCACTTTGGAAACCTGTATTGTACTCCAATGATTCACTTGGTGTTGATGCTATTAGGTCAGTTCCTTGTATGTTTTCTGAGTTAAAGGAGCCATGGCCTTCCTTGATTTTAGGACTGTCACTGGGGCCATATGTCTGTTCACCTTCAGTCTGAAAACTAGCAGGCAGATTTCTGTTTAGATCGCCAACCAGTTCTAATTTGGGGGAATGTTCATCAGCAAGGAGGATGTGGAGGATATTTTCAAGTTGTAATGGGAGAACTTTTGACTGAATATTATTTCTCTCTGAGTCATTCTCATTCGGGGCTATTTCTTTCATGATTTCAAATGCCCCTGAAATCTTTTGGCCACACTGGCTCTGTTTCAAAATGTCAAGGAGCAGCTCAGGTCTTAGATTTGCAGGCCAAAGGGGAGATGGATTTTCATGGATCTCTGGTTTTACTTCTGAAGGATAAGTCATCTGTGAAACTGTACTGTAATCACTTGTTTTAGAGTCACTGAACTTACTGGATGGTTTTTTTCCCAAGGGTGTTAGGCCAACCATTTTAAGTAAGTTCTGCACTAAAATGTTCCTTTCTGAAAAGGAGGAAAAGTCACCTTCTTCCCCAAAGAATATATGGCCTCCTTTCAACCTGCTTTTTAAAATATCCTTTAAGTCATCAACTAATAAATAAGATAATTCAGGAGTCTGCATTTCTGTTGCATGTGATTCTGGAGAAGTCTGTTCTTTCAGTGGCTGTGGCCCAGTTGCTTCTTTCTTATTATTTATTTCCAAGGATGAGATTTCAATGTCAGAAACATCACTGGCCTTGTTTGTAATTTCCCTTTTACACATAGGTATCTCAAGTTCAGTCTGCACATCGGCATTTTTACTCACGTTATCTAGGGTTCTAAGAGGCAAATCTGAAAGTGTAGATGTTCCCTCTTCTGAAGTTAGTTGAGTAATCTCAGATTCTTTTCCTAAGTCTGGTTCTTTAGTATTAAGACTTAAAGCTATCTCATTCATACACACATCTTCCTGAGTAATGCCTATCTTCTTTTTGCTAGTACCAATAACTTCTGATTGAAACTGTTTATCAGTTAAAAGGTCAGAAGTTAAAATAGGGATGTGGATATCTGAATTTAATTCAGTGGAGGGTTCCACCTTTGAATCATTCTCTATGATTTTATTTTTCCCAGCGGTACAGGAATCACTTTTGTCTGGGTTCAAGTTCTCTTTTACCGTTATATGTTTTGCACATTTTTTCAAGTAAGAGAACAAATCCACTTCTTCCTCAGGTTCACTGAGAAACTTGTCAGAATGACTTTCAGTTTCTTTATTTGAATTTCCTTCAGATATGATATAAATTTCACTTACTACTTTGGAAGCAGATGTGTCAAATATTTCTCCAAGGTTCTCCAAATGAACAGGATTTTTCTTAACTGTTAAGACATGTAAATCCTTTGGTTCATTTGAAAGATCTATACCTGCTTCCTTCACCTTCTCTATCTGACCATATTCCTCATTGCTTGTGATTTCTGGAAATGGGCAAGTACCTTCACCAGGAAAACATTTCAAATCTTTATCATATTCGCTTACACTTCTCTCAAGTGGTTTAACCTCAGGTGGAATTGATACATCTTCTTTTATAAGCACTTTTCTCTTGCCATCTTGCCCTCGAATTTGATAATCTGTTTCATTTTTTTGGTAATCCTGATCAATGGAGTCTATCGTTATACAGGAATGACTTGCTTGGAAAGGTTTTTCTATTACATCACCATCAGACCATATGTTTTCAGTTGTACATGTCAAGCTCGCAGTATGATGATTTCCACCTTTTGCTACAAACAGGGAGTCTGAACCTGGTTGTATTATCTTTGTCTCTGTGACCCCTGAATCACTATTACTAGATAAAACACTATCAGCACCAAAACTTATTCCTGATTCTTTACCATGAATGAGGGACTGTAATGTAAGTTTGTTTTCTGCAAACTCCTCAAGGTCCCTTTCAATAGTAGCTTGACTTTCCCTGCTTTGACCAATAATCTCAGACATATATTCTGGAAGGATGACTCCTTTGCCACTTAAATTAGTTTCACTGGTTGATTCTGGCTGTGGAATATTAACATCTTGGAATATTTCTAAATTGGGAAATTTCTGAGTTTCTTTGGTGGATTTTACCTTCATCATACTACTCCCACCAATTTCATCACTGTCTTTCTTTTCATGTGAAGTAGCTGGTACTTGTATATCTATGATGCTTCCTTCCTTATCCTGAGATGTGGACTTTTCAAGCACCTTATTCCCATCATATTCCATCTGCTCATTAACATCAGATAGGTGTTTCTGATTTCTGTAACTGTCCTCATTTTGCGTGCATTGAACATTTTGCTCAACATCAAATCCAACTTCTTGCCCAAATTCATCTTGTTCTCTTCTGCCTACCAAATGTCCAGCTTCACGTGCTTCTGATAAAGCATGGTAGTTCTCCTTTCCTTCCGTATTTTTTGGTGTTACTGTCCCAGGCACATCATCTTCACAATTATTCATACTTTCCTCTTCTGATATAGTGTCCAGCAACCTGCCATTTGCCACCTCAATGCTAACAGAATCTGAGTTTAATCTTTCATTAGAATGTAATTCATTCTCTTTGGATATCTTGAAAAATTCTTGAAGAGACTGTGTTTCCTCTTCCATATTTATCAGATCTGGTTTTCGCCCTTGGGTAACTACGTGGCTTTTGCTCCCCACTGAAATGCCAGCACAAACACATCCACGATGAGGGGTACCATCTGCTTCACGCTGCAGCATATCAAAGTCTTCAGGTTCCAAACAATCATAATCATCGTCTTCAAGAAGTAGAGAATCGTGGTCATCATCTTCTAACAGTGGAGTACTATATGAATCCTCATCACTCTCTGTGTCACTTTCACTCCCCTCTAACTGAGAGTCTTGAGAATCTTTAGCCCTATTAGTTTCCTCAAGATGATGGATTCCACAAATATCAGGTACATCCGCACTCTCTGTATCACTGCTCAGGGTTGAGCTGACCGAGTATTCTTCAAGCTCAGAGTCATTCTGATTGCTTTTGGATTCTGGGTGAGAAACATCATCTTGCATTTTTTGGACCTTACTCTGATTCCCTGAATATTCTGAACTGTCAAAATCATCCCTCTGACACTGCAGTTGGGAAGCATTACAATCAGTATCTAATGAATTTAATTCAGATGATCCTCTTGGTAGACTGGTGCTAACATCTATATTGTCCAGAAGTCTACCTTGAAAACTTTCTGCAGTTTCTGGATCAAGTAATATAGCTTGATCTCTGAATGGCAAAGAAGAAATGAGAGATTTCTGGAAGCTGCTATCTGGGGTAAACACACTATTATTACTTCCCTGATGGACTCCCATTTGATCTGAATGGAATAAGTGATTTTCACCTGAAGAATTTTCAGAGGTATTGGGGTCCTTGATCCTGTTATCTTGGTTTTCTATTTCATCTGGAGGACAAAGTCTTCTGGTGGTAGAGACTCCGAAAAAAGGTTTGTCTGCATCACTTGGAAAATCGTTTTGAATATTTCCAGAATAAGTGCAATTATCTACACTGGCACTTATTCCTACCTGATTTCCATCTCTGCAACTTTTAAATTCATTTTCATAATCACCACTAAGCAATTCATCATCCATCTTTCTAGGTTGTACTAAATCTACTCCATCATTTAGAATGTGAACATCAGACAAGTCCTTAGTTTTACAGTTAGCCAACATGATTTGAGGCAGGCATTTCAGCTGATCACACTCATTGCTGATATGGTGATTGTCCTTTTTGTTAAGTCCTTCACTGACTGTACTTTTCATATTTGGAAGAGCTATTCCATTCTCCGGCTCTGTGAAACAAGTCCTATCAGAACTACTTGGGGAGCAATCATCCTTTTCATTCACAGTACTACTAAATAAAACATCCCCAAATTGTCTTAAATTTGTGCCAATAAATTCTTTTTTTGCTGACATTGCACTAAATGCTGTATTTCCATTTTCCAATAGCATACTGATAGCTTCATCTAAGTCTCCATCATATAGCAAAAGTCTTTCCCCTGTGTTTGCATCCATATAGCTATTTATCATCAAATAAGACAGGAATAAATTCTGTGATTGTTCTAACGTCTGAGTTTCCATATGCTCTCCTCCATGTGAATTATCTTCTTGCTGTGTATATTCCTGGAACATGGTTGATGGTTGAAACTCACAAGTGGATAACCACCGTCTGGCAGTTTTACAAGAAGTGTTCAGATCTCCCGCATCAGGCATTTTATCAGGCAGTATGACATTTTTTAAAATAAATGCTGTATTATGATCTATCACACCTAACTGTGCAGCAGCATCCAGATCAATGACTTGGGAAGTCTCAGGAATATAAAGAGCAGCTATTTTTTGTCTGCCATTGAGTATTTTGTATGCCAATTCATTTGTAATCAACTCCTGCTGCAATGAGGAAGATGCAGGAAATATTTCACCAGAATGAGGCCAAATGAGTCCAACAAAGCCCTTTTGCGCTTCTAGTATCAAAAGTGCACTGCTAGATGATATTAAATTGCACTGGACTGCTTCATCTACCGTTAAGCGTTTGGGGGGATTTGAACTTATGATCCCACCTGTTTGCACCTGATGAGTGAGAATACAGTTAGCTGTACCTAAGTCAATTGCCCCTTCCTGCATGGCTTCTTCAACGGTCATTCTTTGTCCTGAGTCAGAATCAATCAAACCGCCTGAAAGAAGTTGTGCTCCTATCAGTCTAAACATGGTTTCACGATCTATGAGGCCTTCATGAGCTGCCCTTAAAATACTGATCCTCCGTCCACATTTTAGTGTTATTCTACCTCCTTCTCGTGGTCTAATAGGTAGCAGTCGCATTCCAGTATTTTCATGTAGGATACTTCTTTGAACCATATCTACTAAGGAGACCTTCTCTGAAGTATTTGGATCAATAAGGTCTTTGCATATGTTTTGCCTTTCCAAGAGTTTGGAAAACAATGCTGAAGAAATCAGGTTTCTCTGAAAAGCCTTCTGTAAGGTCAGGAACTCTCCTGTGGATGGGATGATCAAAAACCCTGTGGAAAGCTGTATCTCAAGAATCCTGATGGCCACAGATTCTGAAATCATACCTTTATCAAAAGCATCTAGAACTGGGATAGTTGTAGATGATACTGATGAAATAGTTTCCTTAGCTTTACCTAGTTCCTCAAGTTGAATCAGAATCTGTCCATCAATAAGGCCATGATTTTCAGCCTCCTGAAGGTCAAAACATTTTCTTAGCTCTGGTGAAATTAGACCAGAGAGAACTAGTTGCATCTCCAGCAACCTGATTCCAGTTTCATAATCAACAAGGCCTTTTAAAATTGAATGAAAGACTGAAAGGACTTCTCCAGTTGTTTGATCAATGGTACCTGCAATGACTTTATCCAGCTAAAAGGGAAATGCAAAATATCTAGTTTTAGTTGATTTCACATAAGTAGAAATAATTCTTATAAAACTTGATTTTTTTTTTTAAGAATACATTTCAACATAAAATCCTCTACTTACCAGGGCTGTAGCAATGTTGTGAATGTTAGGCAGCTCAAATGCACAAGTGATCTATGTCAGTGATCTATTCAACAGCACAGGATGTGATAAAAGCTTTGAAATCAACATGCATCTGTGAATTGAAAACTTATCTCTGTGTATATAAACAGGGTTAGTGAAGACAGAGTAGAATAGATGATGACAACGAGAAAACAGAACCTATACTTAGAAGGCAAGTCATGCTTTCTGCATCTGAGTCAGGTTAGATTGTATGGACAAAGAAGAGACCAAACACCATGCTACTCATGTTTACAGCATACATCATTTCTATAGAGTCAAGCAGGACCCCCATATTGCAATTAATTTTTGTGGAGACTATCCACAAGGTTGGGAAATGTCAATTTGAATGTGATATTTAGGGTTACTGGACCTTTCTGTTTGGATATGTGAGTATACAGTGGGAAATTCCAAGAACAAATACTTAAGATTTAATTCAAATTTAAATAAGTGAAATGTAAACCTGAGTTTCCACATAAGAAGAGTTAATTCTCAGTAGAACATTCAGCCCAGAAGTATTCAAATAATATTTCCATGGTAACTTTGGAAATAAAACAAATCCTAAAAGATACTCTTGGGCATTCTTAAGGTCTTAGAGAATCCCTTAAAAGCAATAACTCTTAACCTTTTTTTGTGTCATGCCTCCCTTTGGCTTTCTATCAAAGACTGTGGACCCCTTCTCTGAATGCATTTAAATGCCTAAATTAAAATACATAGGATTTCAAAGGAAACCAATATATTGAAATACTTATAAAAATTATGTTTTAAGTTGGCAGACCCCAGGTTAATAACTTCTTCTTTAGAAACGATAAACCACAGACTGCCCTGGGGCATTACATAGTATCATTTATAAGAAATAATAATGCAGAGCATTATTTCATATTAGAAGAATGGTTTTTAAAGACATGAGTTAGGAAATGAATGCTTCTTATATCTTTCATCATGCAAGGCAGAGATTAAGACTTCACAAAAGTTGATGATCAGCATGAGTAAGATGCATTTGCTATATACCACTTTTGAACCTGCAAGCATTTAAACGCACTTCATCCAAGATTTTTATACATACAAAATCCAGTGGAATTTGACCAATATGAAAATAGTTTTCCACAATCATGCAATAAAATTGAGGAATCTGAAAAGGTAGTAAAAAGTAAACCAATGAGAATTTTCTGTACTATTACCTTCTCTTCCACCTTTTCATCTCTTAGAATGTGGGATTCCTGAAGTTGTTTCAGAGAGTCACTGAATAAGTTGTAACCTTCTTGAAGAGATTTCACTTGCTTTTCCATTTCATTTCTTTCTTCATCAGTCAATCTAAAATAAATGTGATTTTTTTAAATAAATAAGAATTTTTTTAAATAATAAAAAATAATTTTTAAATTAAAAAATTCTTTTTTCATTTAAAAAAAAATCAAAAAGTGATTTTTTGTGGGGCATTGAGGATTAAGTGACTTGTCCACAGTCACACAGCTAGTAAATGTCAAGTGTCTGAGGCCGCATTTGAACGCAGGTCCTCCTGAATCCAAGGCCAGTGTTTTATCCACTGTACCACCTAGCTGCCCCCAAATAGGAGCGATTTTTTTAAAAAACAGAAATAAAGGACAATTGTTAAAAGGTGAAAAGGTAAATTTCTGTGATTCTGTGAAGATTTTAGAGACCTGTGATTTCACTAAGATGGGGAAGTCCCAGGTGAGCAGATTCCCTCTACAAATGCAGGTCAGCACTTCTGCACCTTAATGATATTCTTAGAAAGTTATCTAAGGCATTAGGTTAAGTGACTTGCCCAGGGTCATACAGGCAGTATGTCAGTCAAGATTTAAACATGGTTCTCCATGTTGCCAAGGCCAATTCTATCTTCTATGCCACTATGTTTCTCAATATACTGTAAAAAAAAAAAAGAAAAAGAAAAAGAAAGAAAGAAAGAAAAACTTGTTTCTCTAAATAAGCACAGGCTCACAAAACAAATTCTGGGCTCACTAAATGACCATAATCTATATATCATAAAGAAAAGTCAAAGACCATCCATAAAAACAATTTTTTGAGAGTCAGTGCCAACCTAGAAGGGAGTTAAGGTTGTCACAATATAAACTTGCACACACTGGGTGCTCATCAGTACACACAATTTTTTAAATGTACATGGACCTATTAGAGAGTATGGAGAAATATCATTTGTTAATTTCACTCTCAAAATATAGAACCAGAGTGAACATGAAAACTAAAATGTGAGAGAGTGAGAATAGTATAGGAGATTGGTCATTTGCACGTTAAATTAAAAAAAAAAAATAACCAGACACTGGTGGTATCAGTCTGGTCCTATCACATGACTTCTTTGTGCATCACTTTAATATAAACAATAAAAACATAGTTTTCCACCACAGTGCAATAAAATTGAGGAATTTGAATTACCAATTAAACTAATGAGAACTGTTCTTCTCCCTTTTTATCTCTTAGAATTTGTGATATTGGAGGCAGCTAGGTGGCACAGTGGATAAAAGCACTGGCCCTGGATTCAGGAGGACCTGAGTTCAAATTTGACCTCTGGCACTTGCCACTTACTAGCTGTGTGACCCTGGGAGTCACTTAACCCTCATTTCATCAAAAAAAAAAAAAAAGCATGTGATATAACAGGACAAAGAAGTCACAAGGATAGAGTATTACCTAGGAATACCCTTTCACTAGAAACTGCCCTATGTCACTCAAAATTCCTATTTATTTCCCTTCCTCCCATATCACTACAGGACTCTGAAAAAGCAGTTTTATAAGGGTTAGTTCCCAGTCACCAGGAGCAGAAATTCTGTATCACCATGCTACAAGTAGCTCCATCACAGAAATAAAACTGGTTATTGCTGTTTGTCCTTTATTCTCGAAGAGGACCATGACATTGGAGAGGTGGTATCTTAACTTGCAGTGAATTGGATTTAAGTGAGGGAAGGCTGTGCAAGATCACCAGCCTCACTCTCTCCTCCAGAGCCATCTGGGTCCAGTGGCAAGATATATATCAGAATGACTGGAGATGGCCCAGGATGTTTGAGGCCAATTGGGGTTAAGTGACTTGCCCAGAGCTATTAAGTTTGTGAGGTGAGATTTGACCTCAGGTCCTCCCACCTTCGGGCCCAGTGCTCTATCCACACTGTGCCACCTAGCTGCCCCAATAAAGCTGATTTACTTGTCACAGCAGCAGATATCTTCTGACTTGGCAGTTTAGCTTCCCTCTCTTCTTTGCTATTCTAACTCCATTTTTCTTTACCTCAAGTAATTATAAACCCAACATACTTATCACCATGTTTAGCGAGAAACATCTGTATGGTTTGAAGGGCTTCAGACAACTGTTCCCTCCTTGTGGCAATTTCCTCACTGGAAATCTGAAAGGGAAGAAAATACAGTTACATCTTTCTAAAAAGAGTCAATAAGGACCATTAATGCATTTCTTCATCAGCCCACAAGTAGAATCCACAAATGGATTCAAGTTATTCGCTTTAGCAGTCAGTCAGGAAGCAAGGATACTTTTTTCTGAATTTCATGTTTCAGGAATAGTTCTCACCCTCCACAAACCTGCATTCACCAGATGTTATTTAGAACTGGACAGAACCTCAGAGGCTATTTGCTAGCCCCTTTCATTCTGAAGATGAGGAAACTGAGACCAAGGGAGATTTGCCCAAGTATTTGCCCAAGGTTACACTGGTAGTACTAGGATAAGAGTTGAGATTTGAACCCAAGGTCCTTTGAAACCAAAGCAATTTTCCCCCACTACAAGGAGTTTTCTCACTCTAGGAGCTTGCTACATTGGCGAAAGCAAAGAACAAGATCCTTTCTCCTTCCCCACCCCCTGAAAAGAAAAATCAGCCAGCCAGAAATAAATACTAAAGTTAACATACTTTTTTTTTCTTTTTGCAGGGCAATGAGGGTTAAATGACTTGCCCAGAGTCACACAGCTAGTAAAAACCTGTTCTTAAAAAGACCAAGATTTTGCCACATCCTTTCATGTTTCCTCATCGAATTACTTCTTAATGAACTTGTTTCTGACATCAATTTTCCACTGGGTTGATCAATCTATCAACAAGCATTTGTTAACTGTTCACTATTTGTCAGGTGCTACCTTGCATCAGCAAAAATACACTGGAAATGTCATGGTACTAAGCCAATTAAATAGAGCATTTCAAAACTCCAAGATCATAAAATCCTCCACTTAATGTCCTAAATAGGCTCAAGCATGATGCCACAGTAACTTTAAAAGTGCACAAAAGTCTTCTAACCAACCTCAGATTTAAGACAAATGATGCTGGGAAGTCTTACATGTTTATAATTTAAACCATAATCTGAATAATAAGAAGCAAAACATACCTTTTAAAGTTTTGTGCATTTTTTGACTATTTACTTTTTGATCAATTCCATCTCTTAAATAGCCAAGGATAGACAGACAGGTATGCATTCTCATGTCTCACACAGTGAGAAACTAGCAAAATTGATGGGATCTTAGAAATCACTTAGTCTGATCTAACTTTATAGATGATGAAACTGAGGTCCCATAGCTAATAAGCAGCAAAGCCAGCATCTAATTCCCAGGTATCTAATGCCAAGACCAATTTTATTTTCTCCATAGCATGTTGTTACCTCCCCTTTTCTGAATTAACTTAGTCTCTACTTAATTTGAGATATAATCACTTCTTATATCTATCAGAAGCACACCAAACCACAGCTACCCCACTTTTATAGGCAGCTAGGTAATATAGTGGACAGAACACTGGTGTCCTAGAATCAGGAATACCTCTGTTCTGATCCAGTCTCAGACACTTAGACACAGCTAAGTCTCTCAACCTCTATCTAGCACAGTTTTCTCATCTGTAAGATGGGGATAAGAAACTACCTATGACAATAGCACAACTCCCAGCATCGTTGTGAGGATAAAATGAGAGAATATTTGTGAAGTGCTTTGTGAACCTTAAAGTACTACATAAATGCTAGTTGTTGTTACTGTTAACTATCATCATCGCTTCTAGAGCACCATTATTTTGTGCCTCACTTTGCAGTGAAATAGACCCCTCGATCATTATGAAAAAGGTTTACACACCACCACACAAAAGTTGTGTTTTCCTAAAGAGCAATAAATAAGGAACAAATCTATTCTAAAGGGCAACAGAAAGGTTCACCATTTTATTTTGTTTTTGGTTTTTTTTTGTGAGGCAATTGGGGTTAAGTGACTTGCCCAGGGTCACACAGCCAGTAAGTGTTAAGTGTCTGAGGCCGGATTTGAACTCAGGTACTCCTGACTCCAGGGCCAGTGCTCTATCCACTGCGCCATCTAGCTGCCCCTCACCATTCTTTTTTTAAGAATTCTTTATAAAGAGAAAAGAGGGAGAAATATTGTGATTTTATAACAAAGATAATCTAGGAAAAAGAACCTGTACTATTGTATACCTTTAATTTGATTAAAATAATAATATACAGAACTGGAACAGTATGACATAGATGAGAACAGGCCAGCCTTGGTGTTAGGAAAACTTGGGTTTAACCATTGCCTCGACACGTCACAGCACTTCTCTATAAAATCTGTTTAATAGCTGCAGTGCCTTCCCTCTCCCCTTCTCTAGTGATTACTATAAGACTCAAATAAGATAATGTATATAGCATATTTTGAAAACCTCATAGGTTAATTATTATTAGACTTATGTGCAGCAACATAACAGAGTGGATAGAGAATCACTTTGGAAAAATGAAGATCTGGGTTTGAGTCCTGTCCCTGATACATAACAGGTACGTGAATATGACCATCTCTTAGTGCCCCAGATAGCTCCCTAAAATCAGAAATTACAGAAGACCTACCGATCTCTATGAGGGGAATGAGGTACAGTGGAGTGGAGTGGCTCTGTCATCAAAAAATGTGGGTTTGAATCCTATCTCAGATTCTTCCTGCCTCTATGACCTCAGGCAAGACATTTAACTTCCCTACGCCTCCCTCAGCCTCAGGGTCCTATTTGTAAAATAAGGAAGGGTGGCTTAGATGGGCTCTGAGGTCCCTTCCAGCACTACATCTATGACATTATAAGACACTGTATGAGGAAAACTTTAAGGGGTCACTTGGTGGCATGTGTTTAGCAGTGCACAGCTGGAAAGAAGATTTATACAATAAGACTTAGGACTCCTCTAATGTTAAAAAAGGAGGTGAAACAATAGATCACATTTATATAGCACTTTCTAGCTTACAAAGCATTTTCTTTATTTGTAAAATGTCCGTGTATTAGCTAAGATGCATCTGTGGTACTTTTGTAAACCATAAAGTGTCATATAAATATGAGCTATGTTGTTCCTCCATCTCTGCTTTCTATACCTTTATGTTGGCTGTCTGTCATGCCTGAAATGTTAACCTTCCTTACCTCTACCTCCTAATATCCCCAACTTCTTTTAAGACTCAGTTCAAAAGGCACCTCCTGCAGATGACCTTTCTTGATTCCCCAAATTTACCCCCAGCCAATTGAGCCTCCCTCTTTCTCTCTCTAAGGTTATTTTTCTTCTCTTCCAGGAGTTCTTATTCATTTTTGTGTCATGGACCCCTTTGGCAGTCTGGTGAAGCCTATACACTCCCTTCTCAGAATAATCTCTTTTTTAATTGAAGGAAATATAATTTTCAGCTAGAAGTTAGTGAAAATAAAGATGCAAACTTTTTTTTTCATTCAAATTCAGAACTTCCCTAAAGATCTTCAAGGTGTTTGTGGATTTCAGGTTAAGCATCCATTTTCTACTATATCTCTTGTGTGTCTTCTTATTTACATCCAGTGTCCTCCACTGAAATGTAAGCTCTTTGAGAGAAATGGTTGTTGTAGTTATTCATTTTCTTTTTATTCCTAGCACTTAGCATACTAGATTAATAAATGCTTGTGGACTGCTTGACTGATGGAATGATTGCTAAGAAAACAATCCTCCAAGAAGTAGATTTGGAAGTCTAACTCTCACAATGAAGATTACTTTCCCTGACATTCCAAGACTGAAGTCCCTATGCCTATGATCACACATCTAGTATGTCAGAGCCAGAAAATGCTACTTACTCAACAAGAAAAAATAATCACTGAATAATTAGTCACTATGGTGGCCACAGACCATAAGCTGCAAGAAGAGAAGATACCCCCACCACTCCACCAGAGTTTATGGAGCAAATTACAGTAGATGCTAGTGGAGCACAAAGATCTCAAAAATATGGTGATCCCAAGTGGAAATGAAGCAAACCACTCTTTTGTTAGAGAGTAATAAAAAGGACTCCATCTAGGATAAGAATTCATAAGAAGTGATTGCCTTATTAAGAAAGCAATAATAGCTATTTATATATTTTCAAAGTGCTTTACATGTATTATCTCATGGGAACTTCACAATAATCCTTCAAAATAGGCATCCCTCTGAGAATTATCTCCATTTTAGAGATGAAGACCTGAAGGTCAGAAAGGTTCAGTGGAAAAAGCAATGTATGTAGAGTCATAGGACCTGGGTTCAAATCCCACCTCTGAGGGTTACTGCTTGTATGACCTTGGTCAAGTCACTTAACCTCCCTTGGCCTCTGTCACCTTGACTGTTAAAAAGAGGGAGTCAGACTAGAAGGCCTCTAAGGATTCTTCCATCTTAAAATCTATGATCCCATGACTTGGCCAGAATATGAGAGGCAGCATTTGAACTTGTGGTTCTCCTAATTCCTAATTCAGCATTTTTCGAATCCCATGTTGTATCTTCAGGACAGCAGGACATCTGGCACTTAGGCAGATAAGACAGAAGCTTTCTGGTCTGACTTCTACATTTCCTCTATATCTAACATGCTCATTAAAAGCACATCAACTGATTTACACGTTCAAAATTATGCTAGTTGGGCTAATTCATACATGACACTCCATCTCTGATCTCTGAGTCTTTGTACTGGCTGTGCACATCTGGTTTACTCTGCTTTCTCATCTCTACCTTGTGGAATCCTTGGCTTCCTTCAAGACTTCTCTAAAATGTCACCCTAGCCCCAAAAACTTCCAGAGCCTTCCCCTTTAAGGTTCTTTTCCATCTAATCTGTATGTATCATATATGCAACTATTTATTTACGTATCTCCCTCATTAGAATGTAAGCTCCTTGAGGACAGGGTTTTGTTGTTGTTGTTGTTGTTGTTGTTTTTGGGGGGGGTTGCCTTTATTTTGTATCTCTACTGCTTAGCACAGTGCCTGGCACATAATGTACACTTTTTTTTTTTAATTTTTTTTTTTTTGCTGGGCAATGGGGGTTAAGTGACTTGCCCAGGGTCACACAGCTAGTAAGTCAAGTGTCTGAGGCCGGATTTGAACTCAGGTACTCCTGAATCCAAGGCCGGTTCTTTATCCACTGCGCCACCTAGCTGCCCTGCCACATAATGTACACTTAATAAATGCTTGTTGATTCTTTCCCTATTTTTGCTTTAATTTTTTTAGTCTTTTCATGTTTAGAACTCTTTAAGAACAAGAATTCATATCCTAACCATGATAAAGTCATCTTAATAACAGACCTTTTTTTAATTTTGAGAAGGAAACAGTGATTTCAGTTCCTTATTATAATATCCAGGAAGCAGGCATAACCCCAAACAGACACCATGAGTGAGTACCTGCTGCTTTGAGAAGGATGATTTGCCAGCCTTCTCGCCCTCTTTCAATGTCTTGCTAATATTTGACACCCATTTCTGTAGCTCTTTGGCTTTTTCAACATGTTCTTTCTTTTCTTCCTCCAGTGACTTCTGGCAAGCATGAGTTGTAAAAAAAATATATATATAGTAAAGTTATTGAGGTGTTAGATTCTGCTTAACAAATAAACGTGTGAAAATACCATTATCCATACCAGGGCTAGTAGAATGTTTTATTCACTGACATAACCACACAGACCATATGTTACTCTCCTGTGATCAAGATTTTCATGCTTTCTCTAGAAAGGGGGCAACAAATTTTTGTGAAGGCAACACAAACTGTGGGGCAATGCTTCAAATTGCACTGAAACCTTGCAGAAAGAGCAATCTAACTTCCAAGTGGTTGTTCAAGATGACAAACCATAAATGGCAGCTTTATTCAAAACCTTAAAATCTTTGAACTGAGAAACTGACATGCTGGAGAGAATCTTAAGGGGTTTTGACCTTGGTAACCAGACCATCATGAATTTGTGGTAGAATACAGCTAAACAAAAGTCCTCTTGGCACTTCAAGTAGTGCAATATAAACATATATTAGAAATAAATGGCAAACTCCACATGGAGCTTGATTTTTTTTTCCCTAAATTGTCTCTAGCCTAAATAACTAGAAAAGCATTTCTCTTGGATTTTTGAACCCATGCTTTGCATTTGACTTGTCATCTCCCCCTCTCCAGCTCAAGAGCTTACAATGGCTCCCTACTACCTACTGAATCAAGCCTGAGCGTTTCACCCTGGCTTTCAAAAATCTCTATGATCTGGGTCCATTCTATCTAACCCTATATGCCACTACTTGACAACAGAAGCCCAGGTAGGTCTGCCCCTAGGCTCCACTCATTTAATTCCCAGTACGTTTTTTCTTGACTTTTCCTCCATCAATTAATTTTTTCCTCAATCACTTATTTTCCATCCTTTAAGGTCCAAACCACTTCCACGAGGCCTTCCCTGTCTACTCTAGTTTGCAATAACCTCTCTTTTCTTTTATATTTATATGGCTCACATAATAATATTAATATTTTATTAATAAAAAGATGATAGAATAAAAAAAAATCTTTGAACTACTGCCTTTGCATTAGCATTCAAGTCGAGTCACTGATGTAGAAGAGTCTTGAATATCTCATCAAATCAGAGTAATATAGAGCATGTTCACAGAAGAAAAATACACAGAAAAATATAGATTTCCAGCAGTATCTAATCAAATAACAATGAGCTGTCAATTCCACCCACCCCCATAGCACAACAAATATATTTTAAACTGCTTAGCATTGGACTTCAATGTCTTGAAAATAAGTGTGACTTTTGTTAACTATTTTAAGATGTCTGGAAGTGTAACACAAGGAAATGCAAACTTATTTTATTTGGCAATACAGTCTGAAACTCAAAAGACCTAGGTACACTGGGACAGCGGCAGATGTTTCTTTTTTGTTCCTGGTGGTCCTCCAAAATCGCTTTATAGTTAATCTCGAGGTCCGGCATCATTCAGGATATGGGGCCCCTAGCCTGAGGCTGGGCTGGTAAAGATTAGACTAACTCCAAAAGAGCGAGAGGACATAGTGACTTTGATTGGGCTCATCTTGTCCACATTTAGATATAGGAAGACTTGACTTTTCTCAGACAGGTATACAGAATTAATCTCAAAGCTAAGTGAAACCATTTCAATCCTTCTTCAGCCATGGTTTTAAATATAACAAACACTCTTAGATGCTAGCAGTTTCCAACAGGACAAGAAACCAGTGGTGAGTACTTTAAGAGTTTCTTACAACTGAGTGATTAAAATGAGGTCATATCCTAAGCAATAATATAATGTCACTTAATTTTATGAAGAATAGTAGAGACTGGAAATCCCAGACATGAGGGGCTCTGATGCTTCCAGGAGTCTTAGTCCTGTGTGAAAATCGAAATCCGCTTTCTCTAAGGCCTCCTTGTAAGTCAACTTCCTTTTAGTCTTGGGGCATATTATATCTCTGACGTGGGGCTTTTGATCTTTGAGCTTTGAAGCAGTGAGGACATCAAGGATGCCCTCCTTGAGAGCTTCTTCTATTGACAACCTCACCTGAGACTGTGGATGGATTAACCCACCTGTCAAGTGCTGGAACTCCAAACATCGAATCCCAAGTTCTATGCTCAGAACCTTTGTGTTCACAGCTTCAACCACAGACATAGTCTGGTTAGTGACTGGATGAGTAATCCCCCTGAACACCACCTCACACTGTCGTAGCTGTTGGGCACATGACTCGTCAATTAACCCTCTATGCAAAGCTTCGGTCACCCTGTACCTTCTGCCTGTAAGTGGGTCAATGATACCACCTGTACTGACTTGAGCTTCAAGGCATCTAAGGGCAGTAATCCGATCAATCAAATTTCTGCGTGAAGCTTTGAGGACTGAGATCCTTTCGCCAGAATCAGAGAGCCAGTATCCCGCAATTGGACTGTTTAAATTCTTCTTTGAAACTAACTTGCTCAGCAAAGTATCAGCAAGCTCAGTGGGTGTGATGATACCTTCCTGACATTTCTTAACCAGAGCTCTGTCAATCACTCCCTCTTCCACTGCCTCATTGATACTAAACTGCAATCCTGTTTTAACATCAGTCAGCAGATGAGAAGCCTTTCCACAGGAATCAAAGAACGTGGCTTCCTTCCACTGATACTGCTGTCTTGAGAGCTCGAGATAGGTGTTTTTCTCGATAAGATTCCTTTGGTAAGCCTTGAATGCAGTCAGTTCTGCTCCCGTCTTTATGTCTACTACAGAAATTTTCTGAGCTTTTTCTACAGAAAGATTGGAAATTTTCCTTTCTCCAAATGGAAGCAAGAAGCACCCGCTGTCTATGTCAAAGACACACATTCTCAGTAATTCAGAGTAATAGAGAGCTTGTTTGTTATTGGGGTTAGGGAAAGCCCTGGTGTTGCTTGATGGCTCATGTAAGAATTGCAAAATGGCATTATTCAGCAAGCCCAACTGTACAGCTATTTCTGGAGGCAGTCGAACACTTCTCACAGGATCAATAATTCCCCCACATGCAACCTGGGCCTCCAAGATATGCTTTCCTTTTCTTCTTTCAAGGAGCCTGCTCTCAATAGCTTGAAACACTGACAACTTCTTTGAACCATGCAGATATCCTAGGACTGCCTTCTCTGCCTCAAGGAGCCGACCTTTGAATTCATTATCGACAAGCCCCTTAACAAGTGCATCCTCCACAGAATATTTCTGCCCTGAAATGGGATCAATAATAAAACCTGTTGCTGCTTGAGCTTCCAAAAAGGCTAAGGCCAGGGCTTTATCTATTATTATTTTCTTGGCTGCTAAGGTAAATGTCATTCTTTCTTTAGTTGACTCCAGGTATAGCCCTGCAATCGCAGTGGATTTAGTCAAAAACTTACTAAGACTTTTCTGAATGTCTTCCACAGACTTGAGACCAAGGCGCAGCTGCTCAACTGTGCCCATGTCCAGAAGCTTCACCTCAACCAACTGCCTGGCAGTTACCATGTGTTGGAGACCCTGAAATTTAAATTCATCATCTCTGACAGAACAGTCATAACTTCTGCTAATATTTTGGAAATTCTCTTGTTCTAAGTTGGTAGAATTCAACTTAGGCAATTCTCCTCTCTTGAATCCATCTGAGGTTCTGAATACTTCAAGTATCCGCTCTTCATGATCTGGAACTAGGTCTTTTTCTTGCTTTATTGCTGTGACTTCAACATGCATATCACACTGCTTGTTCTTAGCTATCTGGAAATAGGAATTTATAAAACAGTAAGGAACTGATCTGAAGAACTGTATCCACCCTTAATTCAAGCACCATTTCTCAAAGAACAGAGATCAGAATAAAAGTTGTAGAAATCATAAAGAAGACAGGTTATGACAAGGATCACAGAATTAGAATTGGAAGAGTCTATAAAAACCATCTGATCCAACCCTTTCATGCAGATGAGGAAAATGAAGCCCAATGCAGTTAAGTGACTTACTCAAAGTCACACCTACAGTAAGTATAAAAGGAAGAATTTGATTCCAGAGCACATGATCTATTCACTGTACTATGCTTCCCTTTATAGAAAAAGGCTTTATAGAAATAAAAAGTATGAAATTTTTTCATAACCCCAATTTTTGAGATTAAATGACTAAAATAAAATCTGCCTACACTGCAAGTTAGGAATTTACTGTGTCTGGTTAGTTCTTCTATTTTTTTTCCCTTACTTCTATATTAAAGACCTGGGGAAATTTATTATATATCTGTACATGCTTAATCTCAATACTTTTTAAAGATATAACATCTAAGATGTAAACAAATCTACCAAATATTGGCAAAGTGTAGCAGCATTCTTTTCCCAACTATAACTATAAAACAATAACTACATTAAATAAATGCTAGCTAAATTCATAACTATTTTAAGCAATTAATAGAGTACTAAAGAAAACAGGGAGGAAAGAGGAAAATGAGCTGAAAATGCTAACAGTTGACAGAAAGTACAGTATACCTCCAAAGGCTTCATGAGTTTCACCAGTTCCATTTCAGAGTTATCATCTTGATATCTAATCGGTGATATGGAATTGTATAGAGCTTTATCTCTTATTTTTCCTATTTCTGATAGTCTTGGAATTGGATTTGTTTCATCAAAAGTTATCTGTAACTCAGTACTCGTCTGAGAAAAATACTCAGAGTAGCATTGCTGGCTTTTTTCATCCTCTAACGTAGCTCTTGGTAGCCGGAACTGGACTTCTTTGGCTATCTGTTCAGCACTCTTATGAAGCCTTTGTTCATCCATCTGTTCACTTGGAAACCCTTTTGATTCCCAACCCAACAGAGGAGATTGTGTCTTTCGTTGAAGTTGCTCAATTCCCCTAGAAGAGAGGTCGCCACAGTATTTATACTCATTTACTTTCCTTTCAAAGTCTGGTTTGAAACTGCAATCTTTAGGCAAATTCCTTTTCTGGATCTCACTCTGAAGCAAAAGTAACTGGTTTTCATGCTCCTTTATCTGCTGGTCCATTTTTTGCTTCAAGTTTGCAACCTCACATTTCTGTGCCATCAGCTCCTCCTCAAGTTTACGACATTTTTGGTAATGATGTGCTTCCATCTTCTCTCCTTGCTGCATTTGTTCTCGATAATGTTGTAGTCTTCCTTCTAATTCTTTAATATCTGTTTCATATAGCTTAGCATTCGCTTGGGCTATACAGTTTTCTCGCTGAAGAGATACAAAATCAAGCCTTATGCCTGAAAGATCATTTTCAGTGACGACTTTGGAGTCCATTAATTTTTCTACTTTCTTCCTAAATTCTTCTGCAGAGCGTTTGAACTTAGCAGATTCTTCCTGAAACAGAACCATCTTTTGGTGTGCCATCTGCTCCTCTATAGTCTTTAGGTGCAATTCATCTTGGACCTTCTTCAACCTATTATTTAATTCCTGCACTTGGGCTTCCTGGATCTGTACCTTCTTCTCACCGAGTCTCTTTTCCTCTTTGGATGCACTCAGCTCAGCATTCAGATTTCTAACCTCCTTCTCAGTATTCTGGATAATAATGTCCTGCTGGTCACACTTCTGCTTAAATTCATTGACCAGACTTTGAGTTTTGGCCAAGTCTTCCTCCAGACATTTGATTTTCCTAAGGAAATCTTGTTCTGTTTTTGTCTGCTTGTGCAAGTGTTCATTTGTGTTACGAAGCTGTTCTTTAAAACTGTCTGCCTGATTTTTTAGGATCTCACATTTTTGCTGAATAGTTTGTTTCTCCAGCACAATCTTCTCCGAGTCTGACTGAATTCTCTGCATCATCAATTTAGTTTCATTGTTTTGTCTGGTGAGCTCATCCACTTTCTGTTTTAACGTCTCTGCCCACTCATTACTTTTTTCCAAGTCTTCATTGAGTTTCTGGATTTTTTGATTGTTTTCTTTTTCTGCTTTGATATTTTGAAGTAATTGCTCATGACTTTTATCAAATGCTTCTGTTAGGATATGTTCTGATTTCCCTAGGCAGGATCTTGCTCTTTCATCAGCTAATGCCTTCTCATGCTGAAGAGTAGAGACCTTGGAATTCAAATGCTGAATGTTCATTTCAGCTAGTGCCCGAGCTTGAGTGATTTGGTCCACTTCTCTTTTCAGCTTCCCCTTTTCCTGATGGAGAGATTCCAATTCCACTTGATAATGATGTTTTATCTTCTTCAGGTCATTAGCTTCCTGCATTACCTCTTGAGCTCTATCTGTAGTTTGGTTCAACTGCCTACTAAGTTCTGTTAATTGTTGAGAGTAGCCCTGCTCTACCTGGTCTTTCTTCTCCAACTCCAACTTGAGGCACCTTAATGTGTCATTTGTTTCATCTAACTTTTCTTTTAGCAAACGAGCCTTTTCCTCAGATGATGTTTTTTGAAGTTGAAGGGAATTCAGCTCATATTTCAACTCACCTACCTCCTTTTCAGCCTTTTGGTTGGCAAGGGTTAGTTCAAGGACCTGATGCTTCAGTTCATCAGCTTTCTGTTTTCCATGAGTGTCCTGTATGATAGTACAGGCTGGCAATGTACTTTCTCCACAAGAGAGTTGTATTTCTGTTATTTTTCTCCTGGCTTCAGTTTCGATTTTCTGCTTTTCTTGCAACTGTTTCTCTGCAACTTTCTTTTGAAACGCAAGGTCTGCTTCCATCTGCTTCATGAGTTTCAAGAGTTCTTCCTCACTTTCTTTTTTTCTCCTTAGTTCTGCCATCAACATGCTTTTCTGATGCTCCAAGTCACTGAGACTTGTGTCTTTTCTTTTAAGACAGTCTTCCAAGGTCCTTCTAGTAATCGTGTGCTCGTCTAACTGCTGACGGAAATTTCGGAGGTTTTCTTCAACCTCAGCTCTCTTAGCTTCCGCCTCTAATGTAAGCCGTTTCACACGCTCTAATTCTTGCTGTGCTGCTATCTTCTCCTTCACAATGCTCTCAAGTTCAGAGCGATATTGCTTGGCTTCACTCTCAGCCTTGATTTTCTTCAAAGCAATATCTTCCACATTTCTCTGTTGCTTTCTCAGCTCATTTTCTGCAGCTGCCTTTACTTTGGGAAGTTCTTGTTCTACCTGGAACTTCTGTTTTCTTAATTCATCTAACATTTTCTCTAACTCACTGATCTTTCCTGTGAGTTTGTTGTTCTCCACCATTGTTGCTCTCTGTTGTTGAAGCAGTTCTGAATAGGCTCCATGTTGAGATGTCTCCTTACATCTTTTAATCTATAAGAAATTTATTAAAAATATCAAGTCTGTTCTGCTACCACTGTAGTCGAGAATATCTGAAGCAAAACTAATAAAAGTACTTACAAACCAAGATGTCAAAGTTCAGAATAAGCCAACACCACCACCACCACCACCAACACCAATACCACCACCAACACCTGCTCTGGGGAGGAAGCTTCATAAAGTAACCATTAGTTGCAAGTAGAAACATCTTTCATGAGAGGAATTCATAATATGTACAAAAATTTGAATAATCATTTTTTGTCTCTAAGGTACAATTTTCTTAAGATTATTAGATAATACACAGACTCTTAGAGCTGGGAGGGACTTTAATGAACATTTGGCCTAAACTCATTTTCCATATAAGTGAAGTCCCAAGAGATTAACAAGCAACTTGCCCAAGGCCCAGAGTTAGTCTCCTGATCCACAGTTCAGTGTTCTTGTTATACACCACACTATTCATCTGTTAACAACACAGGTTGGGCTAAATACAAAAAAGAACATAACATGCAGAAATAAAATAAAGAATTCAGTGTTTATTGGCTGGCCCTGTGAAAAGTAAAACATATGTCTTATATTGTGAAATGTTGAAAAATTAAACAAAATAAAGAGTTTTAAAAGTAATCTACATATTAGCAAATACTCATGAAATGTAGCTAATCCAGATTAGTGTGAATAATGAATCCCAAAAAATGGTCAATTATTTGAAACTGCATAGAATATTTCCATCGGACATGGAGCAATGACCATGTGTTACATAATTATAATTTTGAATGGTGAGAATCTGAATACCTGTGAATACATCTGGAGATTCATTATTCACACTAATCTGAATTTAGCTAAACCTGGGTGGGGAGGAAAAAAGGAATAAAGAAATATGTAATTTCTAAAGGTGAAATCCTTTACCAGATATATTTCTAATACCAATAAATTTGCTAATGCAAAGGCAGTTATGTTCCGACAGTTGCTTCATTTCTTTTTACAAACA
The DNA here is from genome assembly GCF_019393635.1 of Dromiciops gliroides. Taxonomy (NCBI): domain Eukaryota; kingdom Metazoa; phylum Chordata; class Mammalia; order Microbiotheria; family Microbiotheriidae; genus Dromiciops; species Dromiciops gliroides. The sequence continues at coordinate 276,703,292 of NC_057864.1, forward strand.
TACTTGCCTTTTATATATTTAGAGATTCTCTTTTTTACGATGGACATGAATTCTAATCCATTCTGACTTCAAGTATTTTAGTCATTCTTTATACGATAAGATTTGTTAAACACGATTTTTTAAAACTGTAATTTATGACTTCAGCTCCAAAGTGTGACAAGAGATAAGTATATTAAATTCTATTGCATAATCATTTTAAATAACATAAGTCAACTGATATTTACATAATATATGAAACACAAAGTGAAGTGATTTAGAATTGCTGGATCACTGAAATTTCATTAATATTCTTTATGTGTCACAGTCTTGTTAATTGCACAATTAACTTAAAATCATCACCATGCATATTAAACCTAATAAGAGACTCAAAAACTCATCGAGATTAGAGCTTTGGGTAATTTTTATTTGGCTGGCAGCCTGTACATCTTATAGTTTTCCCCATAATTATATTTTTTCTCTTTGCCAATTTAAGTATAATATCTCTACATCCTCTAATGGAATTTTTTTTTTAGGGCAATGAGGGTTAAGTGACTTGCCCAGGGTCACACAGCTAGTAAGTGTCAAGTGTCTGAAGCCACATTTGAACTCAGGTCGTCCTGTTTTATCCACTGCGCCACCTAGCTGCCCCCCCCTCTAATGGCATCTTAACAGCCTCCATTAAAAAATTCTAGTAGATCTAGATGCCTTATTACAACATGGACATGACCATTAGTTCTCAAAAGCTACATCAATTAAGCCAAAGCACTGGGACATCAAGCTAAAAACTTTTGAGTATAGGCCTGGAGATACTCTATGGCTGCTATTCTGGCCAATCAAGTACTAGGAGGCCCATCATCAGACCAGTCTCAGTTAATGATTTACTTCACTCCCAATAACTCATAAAGACCATGAACCTATTAAAGCCCACATCTTGGGAATTTTCGAACATGAGATTTTTTTAAAATATTGAATTATTTTAAGAATGTAAAACAAAAGGGCAGCTACGTGGTGCAGTGGATAAAGCACGGGCCCTGGACTCAGGAGGACCTGAGTTCAAATTTGACCTCAGAGACTTGATACTTACTAGCTGTGTGACCCTGGGCAAGTCACTTAACCCTTATTGCCCCACCAAAAAAAAAAAAAAAAAGGTAAAACAAAGCCCTGGGGGTAGTCTACAAATCTATTTTGCAGTAGTAGCAGTGATTGCCTTCTTTGGGTTAAAACAAATATTTTATCATCTAAAAATTCCACGTTCCAGCAAAGATAGCCTATCCTGAATGCAGCTTCCCACGGTTCTTTAAAAAAAAAAAAAAAAAAGCTTGGCTTTAATATTTTGCCTCTCATCTTTGAGCTACTTTTCACTAGCTCACATTCTAAAGTTGAAAAAAATCTCAGTGGGGTAGAGGGATTGAGGTGGCGGGGGCAGGAGAGGGGAGGACAGAAATAGGGAGAAGTGGACATGGAAACAAATCTGTTTTAGATTGACTTATTATTTGTAGCAAGTACAAAGAGAATCATAGATTATTCATGCTGGGAGGGATCTGAGACACTATGTAGTTCAACTCCTTGATTTTACAAATAAGATGATAGACTCAGAGAGTGACAAAAACTGTCCAGAATCATATAGTGAGAAGTAGAGCAGAGATATGAACCTAGGTCTCTTAAAATCTAAATACTGTACATGTTCCTTCAACTACACTACACTATTTTCTTTACCTTTAAAATATATTTTATGAATTTAAAATGAAAATAGTTGTGGATACAATGCATAATTTAATAATGTTTTAGGAATATTAAAAAATAAGCTCTGAGGAAAATGGGATGACACATATTTGAAATCTGTTGTATTTAATAATCAGGGAAAGGAGAATTAAGTTATCTTCATTTTATTGAGGAATTATTATTATAATCAATAATTTATAGACAATATTTGAAATGGAGTAGGATCTAAAATGTAAAAATTGGGGGAAAATTATTAATGTTCCATTATGGAGATTTTTTGAAAAGTCACTTTGTTAATTGACTATAAAGTAAAGCTAATTATACTGTTTTACAGTGAGACTTGTTAGTAATTTTATTAGAAAATAAAGTTATGTTAACTCAGAACAGACCAAAATAGTTATGAAGGTTTCTTAGGAAGAAACTTGCCTCTACCAGAAATTGATTACTATTAAAACTTTTTTTGTTGTTCTCATAGGTGATAGCGACAAAATAGATTTTACAGCATAAAATCATCCTTAGAATTTGAACAATTGAGCCAACTTGAAAGAACTTACTGAGAACAATCAATACCATGCACATTTGTTTTTGAAATATAGCTAATCATCATGCTATCTTTGTCTGTTCTGAGATAAATAAGAAAAAGAATACCCATAAAGAAAGAAAGAACAATTTAATCCCTTTAAGACATAAGGAACAAACAGACTTTTAAAATGATATCCTTTTTCCATATGCACAGATTTTTACAATGCAGTATTATAATTATCCACTTTAGTGCAGTTATCAAAGTCTATTTATCCCATACTGCATCAAACTCCCTCAAGAAAAAAAGGTCTAACAGTTCTTAACAAGTAGCACAATCTGTTTTTTCTAAATCAATGGCTTTTATGTATTTTTTTTTCTTTGAAGCTCTGAGTTCATAAAGAACCATGATTTTAAAACATACACAAGTATATCTTTGTGTATTATTTTACTGAGATGCTGTAGTAACTGTAAATGTAGACTTCAAAGAAAATTCGCCATGAGAAAGTATAGGGAAAAAAATCTCCAACAATACTTAAATTGTAACCACTGTTACATATATAAGTTAACCTTAATAAACCTTAACCCTAAACTAAAGATGATTATTTTGCACTTGATAAAGCGTGTAAAAACAGCTAAACTTCCTTTTATTTCTATTGTTGAATGATTACTCATTTCATGACAGCCATGCCATATAATAAATTAGTCGTTTTGCCTTAAAAAACATGATTTTAGTTCCTAGTCATCTTAGTAATATCAAGATGAGAAATAAAAAATAAATATCTGTAGTCTTAATACTTTCAATGTTTATCTCTATATGTCTTTATCTCTAAATATCACAATATCTATATCATTTTTTCTTAAAATATTTTACTACATCTGTTATATTTAGGTTCCAGACAATCTCTTACCATCAGATTAAGATGGTTATAAATATAATTAATGGGTGGTTCTACTTTATAAGAAAGATGTAACGCTGAACCTCAAATAAATTCTAACAACTAAGAATTCTATATATGAAAAATATTGGAAGAAGTATTACAGTCAACACTGGATTTTTAAAAATAACTACAAAAACTCAAAAAGCCATTGTTAGAGGTATGCTCCTGCTAATATAAAACTATACTGCAGTTTTGTATTACATCACATCCTGTTCAAAAATCATTCTGATCATATTTTCTGATACATGCCCTTAACTTTCACCATAATTAATTTCTGGAACTTTCTTAAAAGACCTATTATTTATAATCATCTATTTACACTGCAGTTTTCAATGCCTGAATGTTAATGTTCAAATTTTTATTAAAATCACATAGAGACTCATGACCATATTTGTTATCGTTTGATAATAATTTTCTATTAAATTTAAGGGTTACCTCCTCTTCTTCCAGTCTTTTCAAAGAGTCACCAGCAAATTTTATATATTGAGTCATTAGGGTAACCAGAGCTGTGTAGCGTGTTCTTAAGTCCATGAACTGTCAAAAATAACCACATACACAAAAATGTAAAGTTACAACTATTCTTAATATGTTTAACAGCTTCAAAATCATGCTATAAAAATTAGCTCAACTTTCAGATAATGCTAACTCACAAGAATTTGCTCAGTGCTGATGTTCAATGGCTTTCAAATATAATTTTTCAATTTCCTGGGTTTTTTTTTTCAAATTTGCAATTGTTAACTAATCTTCAATAAAATGCTTAAAGTCCTCTCTGGGCTTCCTTTGAGATTTAATATCTATTAGCATGAACTAGTCCACTTAAAAAGCATCTCCATTACCTCTTGTATGATGAGGTCAGCTGAGCTTTGCATCCTCCTGCGTTTCACTGGGGATTTTTGCTGTGAGTCTACCATAGCCCTATAGGTCATTGTCTGTAATTCGTAGTCCTGTATAATGAAGTCAAGCAATTAAGTTTACCACAAAAAAACAAAACAAAACAAAAAACCAACAATTAAATTGGTAGCACTGATTTAATTAAAGCAATTCTCAGAAACATGGTTCCATAATTTATCAAGAGCACCAGAAATAAACTGTACTGTAGCTGCAAAGTTTTAAATTAAGAATATGTTGCAAAAATGTACTTTTTCTTATGTAGTCAAATCCAAGAGTTGCTCCCTCTGTGGCAACAGTGTTCTGATCAAAAAGTCAGTAAAGTTTACAAGTCATGGAGAAAATGGCATGGGGAAATAGGCCCATTATACACAAGTTTCTGAAACTATACAAGTCACAAAAGTTTTAATGCAGTTTTAATTAAATGCCATTAATAACTTAAATCTGCATTTAGACACTCTGTATTTGGCCACAGTCTCTCCTTTTCTCTGAGTACTGGAGCTAGGGCTAACTTTTGCTCTATTACTCTGCAGGAGTGATATTAGTGGTATTAGGGAAGAAGAAGCATCAGAACTATTTTATAAGTCATTCACATTTCCTGGAACTCTCCAACTGTGCTGAGACAGGAAAGCAAAGATAATATGAGAAAAAAGAGGTTCCACCTCCTAAACTTGAAGGCAACTTTGGTGGAAAGAACCAACATACTGGAACAACTTATCTTCTGAATCAAATATAAACAATGGCACAGAACAAAGGATCTATGTCTAAAGATGGGTATCCTTTTCTTGCATAAAGACATACCACCCTTCAAAGAACTGTAATGGATAACATAACTGATACCAAGTTTGACTCAGGAATGCTACAGTATTTCTTACCTTCACAGCAGTTACATACTGTTCTGAATATTTTTGGCATTCATCCATTTTGTTCTGTTTCATTTCTATTTCTGATACCAACATCTATGAACAGAGAAATAATGTAAGAGAAAATAATTTAAAATATTTAACCAATAAAAAGTTAACATAAAATCTTCTACTTTTCAATTTGTTAAAATAATGCCAAATTAATGTCTGCTATGACTTCTTCATTTAATACTCTAACTCCCCATCCTACTGTAATCTAAATGTGTCTCTATATGTGAGTAAAGCTGATAATTTCTTAGAGAATGTAAAAATAATTTTCATTTTCCCTGGTCCTGAAGGAATGGAACTTGTGAAGAGAATATATGCAGTGTCACAAGAACATTCTTCCTTTAGTAATTCCATCTCATCATTTCAAATCAGATATACAAAGAAAAACAATTTTAATTTTATTGGCATATGGCCCATTATCATCTATATCTATGGAGCCACAGCACCAGTAATTCTAGTACTTTTCTCTAACTCAAGAATCTATCTACACATAATCCAAGAAAATGTCCTTTGGTCAAAACATATCACCAAAAAGAAAATGTTCTGTTGAGATGACTAAGCTAAATTTGGGGTAAGAAAAAGGAAATGGTACCAAGTCAAGGCAATATGAGAGGTTTAAGTTCAGGATCAATGGTTCCAAGTCACTGATTCAAACTGCAAGATTTTTTTTTTTATTTTAGTGAGGCAATTGGGGTTAAATGACTTGCCCAGGGTCACACAACTAGTTAAGTGTTAAGTGTCTGAGGCCGGATTTGAACTCAGGTACTCCTGATTCCAGGGCCAGTGCTCTATCCACTGCGCCATCTAGCTGCCCCCCAAACTGCAAGATTAGCCCTGGTACTAACAGAACCTCAAGGGTTTCCTAGACTATGTCTTATTCATCTTCCTTGAATAGCCCCAATCTGAGTTTCCTTCCCTCTCTTTCTACCCAGGACTAAGTAGAATTGATTGGTCTTCAAGGATGAGGCAAAGACATTCATCTCTCCAACTGTACTGTTTAGTTTTTTTCTCACCATTCACCAGTCTTATTTATCAAAGATTTTATTTATCATATGGCTGGTCCCTATATATAACATAGGAAGAGCACAAAAGCAAATGAGTTCAAAATGTGTGACTTACATGGCTGTTTCTATGTGGAAGCCATTCAAATGTGCTGCCTGATTTTCTGTTTAAATCTAGTAATAGATTTGAATTTAAAATAAAATAAAATAGATGATATGTTTCAATAGACTCCATTTTGATTTACTGACCAATTCATTACTTAGAGATGTGGAAAATTGTGTTTCTTTAGGGGATTGGAAGATGGTGGAGGGAAGGGAAGATAAAAAGTATTATTAATCTAATATAGTAAATGGGACTATTTTTTTCATACCTTCTGTTGATTCAATTGTGTTGCCAATGTTTTACTATTCTCAGGTTGATTTTCCTGAATCTTTCTCTGAGTATCTTCAACCTGCTGAATCCAGTCATCCAGAGGATGATATGTATCTCTGTAGTACTTCAGAGACTTGCCAATGGCTTCCAAGTCACGTAATCTTGGTTACATTTGAAAAAAAGAATTATCAGTAGAAAATTAGTTTGGAACTTCCAAAATATCCATGAGTAATAACACTGAAAGCTGATTGATAGAAAAAAGTCAAAACTGCAACTTTGGTCTATCATCACTAATCAGTACTTACTGAATACTCATTATAAACATGGCATGACCAATTAGCTTTGTTAACCCTGACTACATGGTTCAGTGAATGATTCACTGAAATGAGGAAAAATAATGTTGGGCTCTAATAAAAGATCTTAGTTACTTTAAGGAAGTCATAGTTAGCTGACCTTCAATTTTCACAGCTTAAAAGAAGTAATTCCCATTCTTATGTGCCTTATGAATAAAAACTATTTTAATTTTTATGGTAGTATTCTTCCCCAGAATTTAGATAATAGTATCAGTACATGAGGGCTTTCCTGATGCCCTCCCTTTAGCTGCCACTCCCCTCTGCCCCCCAAAATTATACCTTGTAAATTTTTTGTATATACTTATACATGTACATTTTGTTACCCTCCTAGAATGTAAGTTCCTTGAAGGAAAGGACTTGTCATTGTCTTTTTAACACAGGGCCTGTTTCCTGTTTCCAAAAATTAGATAATATATGTAAATCACTTTGCAAACCTTAAAGCACTATAAATGTTAGCTATTAGTAATGATGATAGTTAATAAATGCTTATTGATTGGTTGATGATTTAAAGGAAGATGAGGGAAGATGCTATCCTGCTTATTTAAATTGCTCAAAAACTAAGTATCTTATTTCTTTATCTTTTTAACTGAAATGATACACAACTTATACTATGTCCTATCCTTTTGTTACCTCAACTATTGCTAAATAATAGTTTTAGCTATGCATCACCTAAATAGGAAAAGGTCTCTACTGTTACTTAGCCGTATATCAAATGTGTAATAGTACCAGGACAATAACGTCTTCTTCAGGAGACAAGGTCTATTTTTAATGCTTAAATAGATAGAACATTATATTCATAAGAGGCAGAATAGTTTAGTAAACAAATCACACATAATAGAATAAAAACATATTTAAAAGAAAAATGTCTCAAAGTTGCATTGACAACACACTGAAGCATATATAATCTTCTCAGAGATATCCATCATGAAAATAAAACTGTCTTCTCTGAGGATTTTGCACATTTTTACAAACTAGTGTGTAGAATAGCCTGTCTTACTTTTCTCTGTGTGTGCATATATATGTATATATACATACATATACACATCCCACATACATATATATAGTAATAGTAGCAGACCTCCACCAGTCACGGACGACCAGCGCCTTTTCAAGGCACTGATTCATACATATATATACACACATATGCATATATAGCTATATGCCAATAAATTTGTGTATATACGAATACCCATTTATATGCATGTGTATATATTGACTATAGTGTATATTGATTATATATGTATATAGCACTCACATATACAAATAAATATCTATGGGGATTTGTATCAATATCTCTTTCATACATGTACATGAAATAGGTATGTGTATGTTTATATTTATATATGTACAGGTGTAGCTATATGAGTGACTATATGTATATACACATACTATAATATACTGACTCTAGTATATTGACCTTGGTGTGTATTGAGTGTGTGTGTGTGTAGCTCTCCTCAAAAACTAAATCAGATGTTTAGCATGGTTGCAAGATACCAAAAAACAAAACTATACCAACCTGTTTTCAATCTGAGTGTGAACATTTTGCCATCTTTCAGATAACTGATCTGCTTTCTCTTTGTGCCAGTCAAAGTCAAGATCCCGTTCTTTATAGGTTATAAACATCTGATCACTGATGGCTTTGGCTTTCTGCAATTCGTCCTCTAAAGCATGAAATACTTCCCGTTTTTCATCTACTTCAGATCTCCATTGCTTAAAAAATAAGAATTATCATTAAAATAATTTCTAAGAATATTAAGTGATAAAATTCAGCATGTTTATCTTCTTAATCACATATGTTTCATTTACTCATAGAGGTAATGATAGTAGCAAGCATTTATAAAATACCTGAAATCCCACTCACTGAGAGTATTTTGGGGGTCTATGTTGGCATTGGCAAATATAGAAGAGAACATACACAAAGCACATTACAAATCTTAAGGCATTATATAAATACTAGCTACTACACACATAAATAGAAAAGCTAAATGCAATATAATTTGGAAAGGTAGGTTCAGGGAATGCTTTATGAAGACAATGGTTCTTTTGACAGATCCTGAAAGATCAGGGCTTTATGGAGCAGAGGTGAAGAGAGAATTGCTATGGAACAAACTGCAGAATAGTGTATACAAATATATATATTCTATAATTTGTTCCTTTTCCTAAAAAAAAAAATTAATCACACTCTGTGCCCTAAGCTAACTGTAGAATACTACCTCATGAATAATAGATATTGTATTTTGCTTTTTTACTTACTCCACCACAACTCAGTACCACCATAGAACCACAAAGTATTTTCTATGCTCAAGAACAATGAGGACATTTAATTATTTCTATAGAAAGATTCTTCTTATTCCAAAGATAGCACTTTTGAAGTCAATTTACTATAGTGAGGCATTTAGGGACTATATAAAGCAACAGAGAGAAATGGAGCCAATATTTGGATTCTTTATAATAAATTAATTTTATAAAGGGATCAATTAATATTAAGAAACATAGCAGAGGGGGCAGCTAGGTGGTGCAGTAGATAAAGCACCAGCCCTGGATTCAGGAGAACCTGAGTTCAAATCCGGCCTCAGACACTTGACACTTAGTAGCTGTGTGATCCTGGACAAGTCACTTAACCCTCATTGACCCACACAAAAAAAAGAAAGAAACATCGCAGAGCATATAGACATATACACTATGTTCAGAGATGTACATAGATCTATTTGTCAGAATCCACATGTCTGTCCTTTATGTATATTCTCATGTATACACAAATATACACACACATGTGTACATGTGTACAATATACAAATTCAGATATACAGATATCTATTTCATGTACACGGTTATGAAAGAAATATTAATATGGATGCCCATAGAGATATATTTGTATATGTGAGTCCTACATACCTTTAATGTACTCATAAGATTTTCAATATTATTCTTGTCGGCTGTCACAGCTTCTTCCTCACACAGTTTAGTTTCATAAAGTTTTACAAGTGCTTCTGCCCCCTGAGTATTTTTTAAGACCAAATTAACAGTTTTCAACCTGAAAAAAAAGTTATTTTTATTAAGTAATCTATTTAACCAGAATATTTTCATCCTAAAATGACATGAGATACCTGATATGCTAGTGATTTTGTAACACTTTTATCTGTAAGTAAATTAATCTCAGAATCATAGGCTTCAGGACTAAAAGATAGCTTGGATAATATCTAATAAAAAGAGAGCAAAAGACATGGAACTATAAAAAGACCTTGGAAATTACATATTCCAAAAAGCTCAACTTAACTATTAGGAAACTGAAGCCAAGAGAGGTCAAGTGATTTGCATAACGTCATTCAGTATTAAGTAGCAGAGCTAGGACTATAGCCCAGCTCCTTTGACTCCAGATCTAGGAGTTACACTTTCTACACTGAAAGTTTTTAACATCATCAAGTGACTTAACATTAGAGATTGGCATGATTATGTTGATAGAAATGACACTAAAAAAGATGCGTTGCTATCTGCCATTGCTGTAACTGCCTAAGGACAACTGGACCTTTCCATCTGCCCTGCAGTTGAGACCTCCTTTATGTGTGTTATCTCCCCTATTAGAATATAAACTATTTGAGAGTATCAACTCCTTTGCTTTACTAATTGTATTTCTAGTCCTTTGCATATTTATCATGTACTAATTACACTTTAGTCAAAACCAATAGAGTCCAATTTTCTACTACATACCTACGATGTGAATATTTGATACATCATTACACAAATAATGTTCAAAAAATACTCAAAAAGGAAATCTCCATGAATCAGAAGGTTAACAGCTAAGCCATGGCGTCCCTAATGTGGAACAATGATACACCAGCTTTACCTCTGTATTACTCAGTTTATGTTGGCCCATGGCTTTCTCTGAAACTCTCCTATGAACAAATATAAAAATCACACTAAAGGTTTAATTTATTTCTTAAGAATGACAATTCAGAATAAAGAAATAAGTTTAATATTTATACTTATGAAATACATTACGTTTCCATTCAAATTAGAATCACATAAAGTCAGAGGCTAGCCCTGATGGATGAATCTCCTTTATCTTTTCTATAAAAACATGTAGATTCATGCTGACATTAAAGTCCTCCTCTGATTCTTCCCAGAGGAATGATCTGGCAATAAATAAATATATTCCAAGTATGTATGTGTTGCTGTTCATGAGTACATGTGCCATCCAACAATGAGCTTAATTAAACCAAGAAGGCTCGGCAACAGAAGGTTAACCACAAGGTGATGAATTTTTCAGTTATAGTTGGCCAGATGTTCTCAAAGTCTCCAACTGCAAGATCTATTTCAAGTATTTATGCAAATGTGTGTTGTACTAAAGTGTGATCATGCACTGATATAAAAACAAAAGGTGGGGTAGGGAGTACAGCAGAATGCAGGACATGGAGGCAGAGGACTTGGGTTTCAAACCCAAGCTATTCTATTTCCTACTTTATTACCTTGGGTATATCACCTAACACCTGCAGGCCTCAGTTTCTTCAACTGTACAATGTGAGGGTTGTACTTAGATGACCTCTAACTATTAAATCTATAAAATTATGAAATGTATGAAAAGTTGAAAGATTGAAATCTTTATGGCTCAAGGGAGTACCAATACCACTAAAACATCAGATTTCTCAAAATACCAAAGAAAAGGAGCCCCAACATGTGCACAAGAGTGACATACTTATCTATGTAAATGGAAGACATGGAATAAACTTGGCTCATGTTCTGAATGATGATGTTGAGCTCCGAACGCAAAGTTGGGGTTGATGGTGATGCTGCAGCTTGACTAAAAAATTCTTCACATTTATCTGTGATGGTCGCCAAATCATCTTTGAGTCGATCCAATTCTTTTTTAAGTTTCTGTGAGTATAAAAATAATGTTAATCATATATATGCTCCAAATAGGGTACAAAGGATATGAGCATGACTATGTTTACAGTTAGGTAGCAGAGTGGATAAGACAACTGGGCATGATGTCAAGGAGATGCAAGTTCAAATCCCACCTTAGTTACTAGCAACGTGTCCCTCAGCAAGTCCCTTAATCTGTTAGACCTATATACTAACCTATAAAATAAGGCAATTTGATTTGATAGCCTCTAAAGTCATCCCTTCTAGCTGTAAACTGTGAGAAAATTATTAATAATAGGTGTTTTGGGGACTCAGACTCCCCTCCCAAGCCACACACACACACACACACAGGAACTCTGGCTGTTTTGGCAGGGCCGGCCTAGAGTCAGGAGAATTTCAAAGAAAATGTAGATCAACCTTCCTAACTAAAGGAAGTTAACTAACTTAAGACCACCTTCAAGTTATGTCAATCAATGGACTTGAATGTTACCAGCCAATTAGCTTGGATCAAGATGGAATGACCTACCTCTAACTGAGACAGGTTAAAAACCCTGGAGAGGGATCTCTCTCTTGGCACGCTCTGCTCTCTCCCTGCTATCCCAGGTATGTAGGGCTTCTTAACTTTCTGAGCCATGTGCTCTATCTCTTTACTAATATTTAATATACTTTAATAAATGCTTAATGCTCCCAAACTGGTGCAGTAGCCTCTAATTTCTAAGTAACAAATATTTTATAAATCCCAGCTAAATTCTTAACACTTGGGAGAATTACAGGGCAACCCCATTCAATTTTATTCGCCACAAAACCTATAATCCAATTTTTTACACCACTATCATATGCCACAGGATTCCTTTCCTCCCTCCCTCCCCTACATTCAATAATTAAGTACAATAAAGCAAAACAAATCAACACACTGCCTGTGTCTGTAAAATGTATGCCTGAATTTATATATAGTTATGGGCACTTTTCCTAAAGAAATTTTTTAAAAATATTGTTGTTCAATAAATGTTTTCCTTTCACTAAGCACAAGAGAAGATACAAAAACAAATAAGATAAAACACATCCCAGTAAAATATCTCAGCAAACCAACCAAACCAGGATAAGAGTAACTGAGAGGCCTCAAACCCATCGGTGACTAAGGGGAATCTCTATCCCAAGCATGTGAATACCCCTGAAGAATGGGTGGATGAGAAGAACTTATTCAATCAGCATTTATTAAGGCTCTATGAGGGGAAAAATTAGATTATTCCTTTCCCAATGAACTTACATTCTACTGAGGTTTGGGGTAGGGGTGAGAATCAACATGATCATATATAAGTAAGCCCCAGAGAAAAAGAGAAAACTCAGCTGATTAAAAAAAAAAATCATAGGAATTAATTCTATCAGTTAAATTAAGAGAATCAAGACTTTACTTTAAAGACAAGTGTCTTTCCAAAACTTACCTCTTGCTCTGTGATCCTGAACACACTTTCATGCAGATCATCTCTTTCTAGTGGGGTTCGGATCTGTCTAATCAACCGGTCTTCACAGCTTTCCAAGCGAAGCCTGATATTTCGGACTTCTGAGATGTAAAGATTGTAAACAGATTCTTCTTGCTCCTCTGTGGATATAAACAAATAACATTCAATCTATACATTTTTCTCTCTTCTGGTCATTTTTGCTTATATGTTAATATAGCAGTCAACAGTAACTGCCTGAAATGCTATTAGCTCTGTACTCTCCAAACCAAGGTTAACATTCTGTTTCCATACAAGAAGCAAATTTAACTATTCTTTCTAAAAATTGTCTATATATTAGCAGAATTTCCCTAATGTTATTCGTTATAGTCATGAAATTTAGGTTGTTATAGAGTACTAAAGTTTATATAGAAAAATGTGAACATAATTTTCCAAACTGCTAAATATTTTTCTTAGAAGAACAACAGTAATGGTTATTCATATTTCTATTTCCTTTAAGGTAGAGAAGAAGTGTTTCTCACAATCACCTGATGAGTCAGGAAGTACTAATTCCATATATAAATCAAGAAATTCTTAAAGTAATTAGGAAAAATATAAATGAAAACTTGAAATGACTATTTCTGAATAATGAAAAATTGTTATATGATCCCCAAGAAATATCCAGGAATTTGCTTTATTATAAAGATGTAATTATCTTAGGAAGACAACTTTAGTATAGTTAAAACAAAATTATTAGCTGAAAATTCAAGGTTTTATATATTTTTAAGATTCCTTTGTTTATTAATGTTTTATTTTTTTCTATTAAGAAACATTTATTTCTCCTTCCCCCAATAAAAAAAGGAAAAACAAAAACTGAATGGGAGAAAGGGCTTTTAAATAAGAGGAAAATATATTTCAATTTGTTTATTCCTTTATCACCTCACAGAAGCATGAAAAATATATGACACATACATGAAACTGATTCATTCTCTGGGTAATATAAAATTATCTCAGAATTGCTACTTACTATCTGATCATATGAAAGAGTCAGTATTATAAATTTAAAAAATTAAGGAGGATTACAAAATTATATTCCATTGCTACATACACCAAAAAAAAAATGAACTGAAGGTTTAACAATGATGGTGAATTAAGCTCCATTAAATTTTGAGGACAACTTGAACACCTTATATTTTGATTTGACAGCATCTATAAACCATCATCCCACCTACAAAAAAAAACTACATATGCATGTTTTGAATTGAATAATTAACATTGGTAACATAGAGACACCTCCATATAGCATTTATATATTAAATGTAGTATTTTCCCATACCACCCTATAAAGAGTATAAGTTTATAATAAAATAAAGTTTATAATATAATCCTATTTCACATATGAAGAGACTGAGATTTAGATAGTGACTTCCGAGCTTATACACTTACTAAGTATGATGATGAAACATCACGGAGCATCAGAAAATCAGAAAATCGATGCTTTGAGAGAAAGATAATGTGTCATTTTAAAAAATAATCTTACCTCTCTCTGCTGATTTAAGAAGTTCTTGATAGTATTGTTTGCATACATTAACCTCCTTTTCCAGTTGTGTTATATCTGAGCCTGAAAATATTTGGGATTCCTGGCTATCTTCCAGGAAGTCTTCAAAACGAGATTCTAGATTACTCAGTACCTGTTGATGCTCACCAGGTAACATTGTCTTTATCTAAAGGAAATCATAAATTCACATAGGTAAATAGTTATGAAAAATAAAATAAAATAAAATTCCAAAGGCTATCTTAGAAAATTAAATAATTTTTCAAAAGAAATTTAAAGGATTTTAGATTGCTAATCATGAACAGCTAAGTCACCTGGAAGATATCCTCTTCATCTCATCAAAAAATAATGACAATAAAGAGCTGATATTCATTTATTTATTTGTTTGTTTATTTTGGGGAGGCGGGGTATTGAGGGTTAAGTGACTTGCCCAGGGTCACACAGCTAGTAAGTGTCAAGTGTCTGAGGCCAAATTTGAACTCAAGTCCTCCTGAATCCAGGGCTGGTGCTTTATCCACTGTGCCACCTAGTTGCCCCCAAGAGCTGATATTTATACAGTACAGCCCTCTACCCACCATTGAGACAAATAAAGTAGTATTCCCAGATACAGATGAAGAAATTAACAAATATTAAATCAATTTATAAAATCACAGACTTTGAGGTCATATGGCAAAATCTTCTCTTTTTACTTATGAAAAAAGGGAAGCTGAAGGCTAAAGAATGGTGAAAACCCATCAAGATTCAAACCAGGAGGAGGGAGGGAGAGAGAAAAATTTGAAACTAGAAATCTGTATAAAACAAATCTTGAAAACTATCTCTACATGTAACGGAAAAAATAAAATATCTCAAAAAAAAAAAAAAACACACGCAAATAGAGCATGAATACTACCAGGTTCTAACATAGGTAGCTGGCAAATGCAGGGCTTCTTTTAGGTGACTAATGAGATGAAGGTAATAAAGTTATTACCATTCAAGTTACTAGTCCACTATTATGCTGACCCTAATTGATCTATTTGTTGGGTTTCAACCTAGCCCTTAAAAGCAAATATACCTGTGCTGAAAAGATGAATCTTAGCCTTAACAGGTAGGGTATCTTTTTCTTAATTGATTAGATCTTATAGATGCAGAAATGGTAGTTTTTTGCATGAATTTACTTGTTTCAAAATTATCAACATTGAAATAGTTATACTATTCAGGAAGATTAGTTTTTATGTTTTAAATATTTGTAGAGTACAATGTTAATGTTTCCTTTGTGGCTCTGATTCACCTGTAAATTCTTGACTTTTTTTTTCAAAATTAATTTATTTTTAGCATTTTTTTTAAAGTTTTAAGTTCTAAATTCTCTCCCTGCCATCAGCCTCTCCTCCACCCATTGAGAAGGCAAGCAATATGAAATCTATTGTACATGCGAAGTCATGTAAAACATTTCTATATTAGCCATGTTGCCAAAAAAAAAAAGGCAAGAAAAATAAAGTGGAAAAAAAATGTTTCATTCTGTACTCATAGTCCATCAGTTCTCCTCTCTCTGGAGGCAAATAGCATTTTTCATCATGAGTTGTATTGATAAGAGTAACTAAGTCTTTCACTGTTGATCATTGTTATGTTTTTGTTACTTTCACTTACAAATTCTCAAAATTAAATAAGGAAGACCATTTAGTTTGAACTATAGATGAACAAGAATCTCTTCATTGGGTGGTTCTCACCCTTGACGAGAATGAAGATGACTTAAGAAATTTTTGAAAAACTGTGGACCCCTACATGATAGAAGTTAGAATGTATTGGTATCCATTCATTGAGAATATGTATAATGGTAAAAAATCACTATATCTAGTAATACTTTAAAAATGCACCTATATTTTTAAATCACAATACAGATCACTTTCAAAAAGAGTAATAGGTGTAATAAGTGCCTAGCATTCACTTTATAAAAGGAATGTCTGCTTATTTTTATTTACTTATGGACTACAAGGACCTTTTGTAATAACCTCTCAGGGTCTGCTACCGATAAACTCAGAATCATTGCTCTCTGTGATTCTTGACAGGGGAAAGAAAGCCATTCCCTGCTGAGGAAGCCCATTCTGCTCCTGTTCAGCTCTGATTTTTTTTTTTTTGTGGGGCAATGAGGGTTAAGTAATTTGCCCAGGGTCACACAGCTAGTAAGTGTCAAGTGTCTGAGGCCAAATTTGAACTCAGGTCCTCCTGAATCTAGGGCTGGTGCTTTATCCACTGCGCCACCTAGCTGCCCCCCTCAGCTCTGATTTTTAATAATCTTTTTTCTTACATTGAGTCAAAATATTCCCATTTGAAACTCCTATCTGTTGCTCTTATACCCTGTGTTCAAGCAGAGCAAGTCTGATACCCCATCCACTACAGCATTTGAGCACTCGAAGACAGTTAGGACCCCTCTCAATCTCCTAATCACATCTCTAGGTCATGTAATCATAGGACTTAGATCTGGAAGGGATCTCAAAGGTCTCTCATTTTACAGAGGAGAAAACTGAGACTCAGAGATGTTGAGTGACTTGCTCAAGGGTCCACATAAAAGTAGCAGAACTGGAATTCGAATCCAGTTCCTCTGAATCTAAATCCATTCTCCTTTCTCCTGTGCTATCTCACCTCCATTCTTCGCCTCTCTTCCTATTGCATGGTCTCCAGGAACCTCAGCATCCTGATCATCCTTCTTTGGAAACATGTTAATGGGTACCCACTGCTGAAAACAATGTTCCAGATATTGTCTGGCTCAGAAAGAATATAGCAGACTTACGAACTCCCTCCTTTTGGACACTGTGCTTCTCTTAATGCCGCCTAAGAACATGTTAGCTTTTTGGATTGGCATGTTTCACAGTTCACTTATTATAAACTTTCATAAAAGGAAAGTCTCAGGTTATTTTAGTTTATCAGCATTTATCATATATGTTGTATGGCATAGTCCACAAGGCAGTTGCTACACTGTGGAGGGGAAGAGGCAGAGAACATAGATGGCAGTTGAGAAAAAAAGATAAGCTTACTTATAGTTAATAAGAAAAAGTATTCCAAATAGTAATTAACTGCTACAGAATGAATAATAGATAAAATATTTGACATTTAATTTTGTTTTTAAAATCAATCATTTTTAAAAAAAACTTTTTACAGGTAATAGATGGCAAATTGAATGACCATTTTCCTCTCGTGGTATGGCAGACTGGGTCTGGAACGCAAACAAATATGAATGTCAATGAAGTTATTAGCAATAGAGCAATTGAATTGTTAGGAGGAAAACTGGGGAGCAAGGATCCTGTGCATCCTAATGATCATGTCAATAAAAGCCAGGTTAGTATATGGTTTCAACTCTTTTCCTTTATTGTAAGACAAAAGGAACAGTACAAATTCCTTGGAAAAGCAAAAGCTAAGCCTTTTTAAAACAAGGTAGATTCTATTGCTTATTTCTTTTAATGAGACTTGTCATTAGGTATCTTTTTAAAAAAAAATGATATTGATTGTATTTTTCTGATTTTCCTAGAAATCATCTTTAGGAAGGAATGATGCATTTTGTATACAAATTCAACATCTTGAAGATGTTCTCAGCACAATAAAAGTTTAGATTAGTTTTTTTAGTGGAAGGCAGCCAAAGTCAAAAAGTTGGCCTCAGGAAACTGTGAAGATCTGAATTCAGGTGATGCCTTTGACCCTTACTAACTGTGTTAATCTGAATCACTGAGTATCCTTTGCTGTTGCAAGAAAAGGGGCCAATCGCCATTGGAAGAGGGAATTCCCTTTGTTGGTGAAATCACAGAACCAGTCTCGGACCCTTTCAGTTGTCCTTTAAGTAGTTAGTATTTTCAAACTCCTTATTTTATGGGACTTTACAAAGGAAACTGCTGTGTTTCTTTTGGACCAGGTATAAAATTTAGAAAAGAATGTGGGAGAGAAGGGGGAGGATCCTGTCCCTCTTCTCCCCTTTCCATTTCAGTATTTCTCTCTTCCTCTAGACTCATTTGGTTTGATAGCCTAGGAAACTGCTATTTTAGGTAAATTGAGTTCATTTTAGGGGAAGAACATATTTTCCAAAGCACTGGTATTTTTTAACATTTGTTTAGTATTGTCACTGACTATAAAATCGGTAAAATATTTAATGGGATTTAAAAATGGAATACCATTTAGAATAGAAAATGCTATAAAGTGGCCAAAAGGCAATCCTACACACACACACACACACACACACACACACACACACACGTACGTACTCCTACTTACCCCATACGTGCAAATTAAGCAGAGCAAGTTTGTTTGATCAAAAGAGGCAGACCTGTTAAAGTTTAAATATATGTACACACATTTCCTTTTCTTGGCTTCTATTGGTAAAGTACCAGTATAAGAGGCTACAGTGTAGGTTGGGAAGATTCTCTAATATCACTTAGAAGAAACCACCACTTGAGTGAGGAACGTATTGAAGTTAGCAGATCCCTTGATGCATGGAGCTGGGCATATCAAGGGTATTAAATAGCAGATCCAGCTTTTCCTTTATCTCAGCTTTGCTTTGGGTGAGTGCAGATGTCTTTTTTTTCCTTTAAAAATGACTTCCCCAATGTTGTGATTTTTAATATTCATTGGATACTTATAGGATATTTAAAGAAGCCTTTAAATTTAATATCATAGCTCTAATATTTTAAATTTAAGATTTGTATCTAGTACTTTTGAAATAGAATTAATACACAGAGGTATAAACTGTTCTTTGTTTCTTTGGTGTTGTCTATTAAATACTTCAGTGTGAACTTATCTCAGATATTTCCTTTTTAGACCTAATTCTAGAGCAGATAAATCTTAAAAAGTTGAATTAGATAGAGACCTACAAGAAACGAAAAGAATCATGTGAACCAAGAAGTCGATAGCTAGGGAATGGTACAATGGAAAGGGCGACGCAGCAAATTATTCCTTATATGTTGATTTCCCACCATTGGTAGACAGTCAGTTAAATGTGAATAAATTTTGAGATGGGCCTACATTTGTATAGTGATACGTTGCATTTCCTCAAGTAACTCAATACCTGGGATTTTTGTTGTTGTTTTTTTCTCTACCTCTGATTTTGACTTTTTTTTTTTTTTAAACAGAGCTCAAATGACAGTTTTCCCACAGCAATGCATATCGCTGCTGCAACAGAAGTGCATGAAGTATTATTACCTGGACTACAGAAGCTTCATGATGCTTTAGATGCCAAGTCCAAAGAGTTTGCCCAAATAATTAAAATTGGCCGTACTCATACACAGGATGCTGTGCCACTTACTCTTGGGCAGGTAAGAAATCATCAACAACAACAACAAAAATTATTTGAATTAAGAGTGCAATTCCATTGCACTAAGTTATTTTTGTACCAGTTAGTTATCACTGTATTTAAGTTAACACTATTTCAGCAGCTGAGTTACAGCATTTAGACAATTCATTAGCAGCATTTGTAGTCAGTAAGAAGTTCTTAGATATTAATCGATTTGTTACCTGAAGCATTTCCATGATTTCTTCCTTCACTGAATAGGTGAAACACACATTTTATTTTGTTTAATCCAGCTAAATCTTAATTTGTGTACTATTCTGGCCACATGTGAAAGGAAAAGCACTTTCCAATTTGCTAGGTTGTTTTTCATATATCTACAAATATTTACTGAATTACCTGCTGGTTGGGAGGGATATGGAAGTGGAAAGCATGAATTCTAGAGCTTAAAGATAATTTAGATGTTGGAATCATGGTTTGGATGGGCAAGCTACTTGATCTCTCTGCCTCCATGTTTCCTCATCTGTAAAATGAAAAGACTTGACAAGATGATCTCTCTAACATGTCTTCCTGCTGTGTTCCATGATTCTATGATTCTGAATCACTGCTCTCAAAAAGCTTATAGTCTAATTTGGATACACACATATTTCACCATATAGTAGCATATGTCAGCTAAGCTACCTATTAAATGTTCAGAGGACAAAAAGAAAAGGGAGGGAAGGAGTAGATGTTAATTGTGAGTTTCTTAAAGTACTTCTTTCTCACCAGCCAGATGGTGCTAAGCAGTAGAGTTTGAGAGTCAGATCTCTCAGTTTTATTCCAGTACCTAATCATGGCATAGTGGTGGCAAACAGTAGTGACTTAATAGATGCATGTTGATTGACTGAAAATACCCTAAATTCTCAGAGGTTGAACCAGCAGAATGGAAGTTCTGGTAGGTCCTACTACGAGAAGGATTTTGAATATACGTGGGTTTGCTGTCTCAGGACTAACTTTGCTAACTGCATAGAGGCTCATTACCTGAAGGTTGGCCCCCAGGCGGTGAATTTTTAACTGCAAGAGTTTATAAAAAATTATCTCCTAAGATATATAATGGTTGGAATCTACATTATTAAAGGATGTACCAAGCCAATGAAGTTTTAGATCCCTGAAGTTTTAAAATTGTCTTTAATTTAATTAAGTTGAGATCCAGGCTTTTGAGGAAGGTGCTTTTTTTTTTACCCTCATTGCCATGTGAATTTTGAACTTTATCCTGCAACCTTGTCATATTATTATATGTCAACTATAATACTAATTGAGCATTCATGTTTGTCTATGTTAGTTTGAAGATAGAGGACATTTGAAAAGAATATGATGGGGGGCAGCTAGGGTGGCGCAGTGGATAGAGCACCGGCCCTGGAATCAGGAGTACCTGAGTTCAAATCCGGCTTCAGACACTTAGCACTTACTAGCTGTATGACCTTGGGCAAGTCACTTAACCCCAAGTACCTCACTAAAAAAAAAAAAAAGAATATGATGGGGTAACTTTTAGTAGGTTGAGGAAAAGATTGCAAATTCAGACTAAGTATTTTTCCTTTAATATCAATTTGTGGGTTGGCCTAGTTATTAAGTCTCTCTTTCACTATAAAAGTGTGCCAAGACTCACCAGTTACTTTTTGTTAGTATTTATAGTAAATTGGCACAGGCTTTGTTGCCTTATCTCCCTTCTCACCTCTACTTCATAGAATTCTGAGTTTCTTTAAAGCTCAATTCAAAGCTATCTCTATTATAAAGGCCTTTCCTGATTTCCCTACACTTCCTTTCACCCCAACTGCTAGTGCCACCCTCTGCCCCCAAATTACTTAATATGTATTATGTCTGTTTGTATGTGTTTATGTTTCCCCCTGAGAAATTATAATCTCCTTGAGGTCAAAAGATTTTAATTTATGTCCTGTGCCTAACAGGGTGCCTGATACATTGTGAGTGCTTACATGCTGCTTACTATTGATTGATATGTTTAACCTAATAGATTTTAATTCAAAATTAAATGTAATTTTGTAGCTATAAAGAAAAAAGATTATGATTTAGTGGCAAGAACATTGCATTTGCAATTAGTTGACCTCTGTTTTAAGTGCCTCAGTTTCCTAATAAGTAAAATGAAAGGGTCGAAATAGATGATTTCTAAAGTCTCTTTCTGCTCAAAATCATGTAAACGATGAGGTTATTTGTTTTGTTTTTAGTTTCCTAAGTCAAGTTTATTTTTTGTTCTCCATACTTTGGACTGTGAGGTTTTTTTTATAGTTTTAGCAGGGAATTTGTTCCACACTATAAAAATTTTTGTACTTCCCTCTTTTCCTCATAAAAAAGGAAAAAATTCTTTACTCACTGAAGTAACCAGAATAGCCTAAATAAGATTCGGCTAGGTAAATTCTGTACGGTTTGTTTAAAAGCCAAATCTCTCTATATATAATGCTATTAGGTAAGGCAACAAAATGGATTTGGGATTTATCTTACCTTGTTTTCATCTTGTTTTCTCTATCCTCAAAGGAATTTAGTGCTTATGTTCAACAAATGAAATATGGAATGGCAAGAGTCAAAGCAGCCATGCCAAGAGTCTATGAATTAGCTGCTGGAGGCACTGCAGTTGGTACAGGACTGAACACTAGAGTCGGCTTTGCAGAAAAGGTGGCTGCAAAAGTGGCCACCCTTACAGGTGAGGGAATGAATATTGGCTTCTGTTGTGCCGGTCTGGGTGGTCGTTGCATTTGTTTAATTATATCATTAGTACATCAGTGTTTACCATTTTTTTGGACTGCTTCCTAATTTCAAGTTCTAATAAATGTATTAAGGACAAATCTTAGCCACCCTTGGAAGATTTTAATGAACATCTTCATTTTTAATCTTCTTTTTATGAGTACTTAGGAAATTTAACACTACTCGTGAAAACTACACTAACTCTATTATAATAGTTATTCAGTTATATTTTCTATAACAATGTTTTTGTCCAAGTTTCAAAGGAGGGCTGGATGATAGGGGAACTTGGAGTTCCATTTGTATTGTAAATGAGGTGTTCTAGATACTAGTTAGTAATTGCTTAGTTTCTTTGCTATTTTCCCATCTCATATCTTAATATCCTTTAGTGTTATACCTCCATTGTTAAAGAAAAGAAGGCATTGTGAATTAAATTTATGATTTTAAACTATAGGTGTTCTCAACATGATTAATGCAGAAATGTTTAATATGATTTTACATATATAACCTATATCAGATTGCTTTTGTTTTGGGGAGGGAAGGGATGGAGGGGAGGAACTAAAAACCTTATGAAGACAAATGTTGAAAACTATCTTTACGTGGAACTGGAAAATAATAAAATACTTTTATGATTTAAGAGAAATAAACTATATTTGTTCTGTTGTTGTTTGTTACTATACTGTTCTGTGACAGGCAACATTGAAATCAAAACCAGTCTCATAAATAAAAGGAATAAATAGTAGCCGTGTGGTATATTTTTAGGAGCGTAGAAAAATATGCTTTTCAGAAAATATTTTCCCTTGCTGTCCTTCCTATTTTGTCTTTTGATCAATAGCAGTCTCCAGAGAAACTTTTTAAAAATTCACGTAATATTTGGCGGGTTGGGGAAACGTAGGGCATGATAACTCATGAACCCATTATTACTCATAAGAGATTCATTTATTGGATGAGTAAAATAGATAGTAGAGTTCTGATGAAAGGATATTTAGTTCAGTTCAGTTTTGAGGGAGGAAAAGGTTAACTAACAAGATTGATTCCAAGGTGAACCCTGCCTATAATCAATATTGGTTGAAACATAATCTATATACCACTTATTTAGCTGTTTGAAATGAGATAATTCTCTAATATTTTAAATGTTAGTTCTGGTCAGATTTTGACTTTTTGAGAGAAATTACATCCTGATTTAGCTTGCCTATACTGATTAAAAAGATATTCCATCTTAAATCATTCTCTTTTTTTTTTTCCCTTAGGTTTGCCTTTTGTTACGGCTCCAAATAAATTTGAAGCATTGGCTGCTCACGATGCTCTAGTTGAACTCAGTGGAGCTATGAACACTGTTGCCTGTAGTCTAATGAAGATAGCAAATGATATTCGCTTTCTGGGTTCTGTCCTCGCTCAGGCCTAGGAGAAACTGCTCTTACCTGAGAATGAACCGGGGAGCAGTATCATGCCAGGTAACAAATTAGTGGCAAAATTTCAGTTCAGCTTTTTAATTTGTCTTTTTAGTGACCCAGATTATTATTAGAAGCAGAAACCATGTAATTCAAAAGGTGGTGAGACAAAAGATGCTTAAAGGTTCTATTATGATGTTGTCTGGGTATGACACTTTGAAGATAGGCTGTTCAAGGAATTTATTCATTTCCTTTGTCATGGAAAGACCTTCCAAAAGTGCTGTAAGTCTCCAATACATCATGATGAAATTTATAAGTTACTGTTGGAGATGTCTATACCACCTATAACTTTAATAATCTTCACAGGGTTGTGGCAGCCAGGAAACACTGGCTTGTATATGTCTAGGCTACTGTGTACCTTAGCCGTAAAGGAACACCGTAGCCTAATTTCTTGTGCCCCTTGTCCCGCTAGGAGGTACCGTTTGAAGCCAGTGGCCACTTTCATTGTGTTACTGGTTCTACGCTAAAATGAGGGTCTCGCCTTTGTTAAATATTTTAGAAGTTTTTAGAATTACATCTACATTTTTCATTTTAAATTATTTGACTTGAAAAAACAATCTGACAACATATCAAATATTTGTCTGATGAAAGGCATTATTATGCTATACATAGTCCCCTGCCCTCAAGGAAGGGGGTACAATCTAATGGGAAAGAAGGGAATATGATAAACAGTATGTTGTAATGGTAACTAGGTGATGCAGTGGATAGAGAGCCAGACATGGAATCTGGAAGACCTGAATTTAAATCTGGCTTCATACACTTACCAGCTGTGTGAGCCCGGGCAAGTCATTTAACTCTGTTTGCCTCCATTTCCTCATCTGTAAAAGAGCAAACCACTCCAAGATCTTTACCAAGAAAACCCCAAATGGGGTCAGGAAGAGTCAGACATCACTGAAATGACAACAACAACAACATGCTATAATGGGGGCAAAGTAGAACTAGTCAAGTTACTATAATAAACTTTAAGGAGGAAAGTTCAGGGTAACATCTGAGTTGGGCCATGAAGGAGGAAGGGGATTTCAACAGACTTTTGGGTCAAGGAACTTCTTTGAAACATAAAGGAGGAATATAACATGAGCAAAGGAATAATGAGCTAGGACACTGCAAGATTAAAATGGGAATAGCAAAGGAGATAACAAATAATATAATTATTGTTGTGTTAGAAATTACTTTCACTGGCAGCATTTTTCTTTTTCTTTTCAAAGGAAAGGTGAACCCTACCCAGTGTGAGGCTGTTACCATGGTTGCAGCACAAGTAATGGGAAATCATGTTGCTGTTACAGTTGGAGGCAGCAATGGACATTTTGAGTTGAATGTTTTCAAACCAATGATGGTAAGCTTTACATTTAATCTTTGATTTATCTTGACTTTGAAGGGCATTGATTTTGGTGTATACTTTTCATAGATTATTCCTGAAATGCCATATATATATATACACATACACTCAAGAAACAAATATGGCTTAGAAACTAAAGCAGTATTAATGTTAAACAATTAGTCTTATGTATTGATGTTGGTGTCTTGTACATAATTTGAGTGATCTGATAATATTTCGTTGTGTTGGAGCAATGCTTCAGAGCACCTAGTTAGCATAATAATATTTAGTATAACTTAAAAATATTTTAAATGAGTCATTCACATTTAAGGTCTTTAAATATTTAGTGCTATATATGTATTAGGTATTCTATAAATAAACTAATTTTTAAAAGTAGTTGATATAAAGATAATTGGCCATTTACATGGCATTTAAGGGTTGCAAATCAAAAAAGATAACATGATCTTCACAACGATCTGGTATGGTCGGTACTATGAATATTTTCCCCATTTTACAGGGAGGAAACTGAGGCTTAAAGGTACTAACAACTGTTTCCCTCTTCTGCTGTTAACTTGCTTTGTGATCCTGAACAAGACATTTCATTTCCTTACACTACCAGTTTTTCAATTTACAAAGTATAAGGATATTAATGTCAGCTATTACAAGATAATTATGGAGTGTATCAAATAATATCTTATGAACTTCACAGACATAAAATAACCTTTTAAGTTCACATTCTCATTTGCCAGATTACCTGGATTTTCTGGCATAAAGACTTGTATTTGTTTGACAGAAA